>NW_026682952.1:0-306521 GCF_027887145.1 Ammospiza caudacuta | reverse complement strand
CATCCCGAACCATAGGTTGATTTTCCTTCCTAGGGTTAAGGTTTGAGTTACGCCTAGGGTAAGGGTCTATTAACCAGAAAGCCCTGAGTTCCAAGAACACAGCAGCTGCGAAGGACTAGCCAAGAAGAGCGCAAAAGTACCACAACATGCCTGCCTCCACAGCTTTTTCCTTGGGGACATGCCTAATTCCTGGCTGATTTGCCTTTCTCGTCTTAGGGTTGGGGTTCGGCCTAGGGCTAGGATTTTTAAAAGCAGGAAGCCCTGAGTTCCAGGCACACTGGAGCTGTGAAAGGCATCCAAAAGGGAGTGCAAAAGTGCCACAACATGGCTGCTTTCACGGCTTTTTCCTTGGCAAGAAGCCTAACACCAGGCTGACATACTTTCCCAGGGTTACTGTTAGGCTTAGGCCTAGGGCTAGGATTTTTGAAACTAGGAAGCCCTGGGCTCCAGGCACACTGCAGCTGTTCAAGGCATCCCAAGGGGAGTACAAAAGTGCAACAACATGGCAGCTTTCACAGCTTTTTCCTTGGCACCATCCCTATACCTAGGCTGATTTATCTGCCTAGGGTTAGGGTTAGGGTTCAGCCTAGGGCTTGGATTTCTTTAACCAGGAAGCCCTGAGTTCCAGGCTTACTTCATCTGCCAAAGGCATCCCAAAGGGAGTGCAGAAGTGCCACAACATGGCTGCTTTCACGGCTTTTCCCTTAGGAAGAACCCTAATACCCGGCTGATTTACCTTCCTAGGGTTACTGTTAGGCTTAGGCCTAGGACTTTTAAAACCAGGAAGCCCTGGGCTCCAGGCACACTGCAGCTGCGAAAGGCATCCCAAGGGGAGCGCAAAAGTGACGCAACTTGGCTGCCACCACTGATATTTCCATGAGACCATCCCGAACCATAGGCTGATTTTCCTTCCTAGGGTTAAGGTTTGAGTTACGCCTAGGGTAAGGGTTCTATTAACCAGAAAGCCCTGAGTTCCAAGAACACAGCAGCTGCGAAGGACTAGCCAAGAAGAGCGCAAAAGTACCACAACATGCCTGCCTCCACAGCTTTTTCCTTGGGGACATGCCTAATTCCTGGCTGATTTGCCTTTCTCGTCTTAGGGTTGGGGTTCGGCCTAGGGCTAGGATTTTTAAAATCAGGAAGCCCTGAGTTCCAGGCACACTGGAGCTGTGAAAGGCATCCAAAAGGGAGTGCAAAAGTGCCACAACATGGCTGTTTCACGGCTTTTTCCTTGGCAAGAAGCCTAACATCAGGCTGATTTACTTTCCCAGGGTTACTGTTAGGCTTAGGCCTAGGGCTAGGATTTTTGAAACTAGGAAGCCCTTAGCTCCAGGCACACTGCAGCTGTTCAAGGCATCCCAAGGGGAGTACAAAAGTGCAACAACATGGCAGCTTTCACAGCTTTTTCCTTGGCACCATCCCTATACCTAGGCTGATTTATCTGCCTAGGGTTAGGGTTAGGGTTCAGCCTAGGGCTTGGATTTCTTTAACCAGGAAGCCCTGAGTTCCAGGCTTACTTCATCTGCCAAAGGCATCCAAAAGGGAGTGCAGAAGTGCCACAACATGGCTGCTTTCACGGCTTTTTCCTTGGCAAGAAGCCTAACATCAGGCTGATTTACTTTCCCAGGGTTACTGTTAGGCTTAGGCCTAGGGCTAGGATTTTTGAAACTAGGAAGCCCTTAGCTCCAGGCACACTGCAGCTGTTCAAGGCATCCCAAGGGGAGTACAAAAGTGCAACAACATGGCAGCTTTCACAGCTTTTTCCTTGGCACCATCCCTATACCTGGGCTGATTTATCTGCCTAGGGTTAGGGTTAGGGTTCAGCCTAGGGCTTGAATTTTTTTTACCAGGAAGCCCTGAGTTCCAGGCTTACTTCATCTGCCAAAGGCATCCCAAAGGGAGTGCAGAAGTGCCACAACATGGCTGCTTTCACGGCTTTTCCCTTAGGAAGAACCCTAATACCCGGCTGATTTACCTTCCTAGGGTTACTGTTAGGCTTAGGCCTAGGACTTTTAAAACCAGGAAGCCCTGGGCCCCAGGCACACTGCAGCTGCGAAAGGCATCCCAAGGGGAGCGCAAAAGTGACGCAACTTGGCTGCCACCACTGATATTTCCATGAGACCATCCCGAACCATAGGTTGATTTTCCTTCCTAGGGTTAAGGTTTGAGTTACGCCTAGGGTAAGGGTTCTATTAACCAGAAAGCCCTGAGTTCCAAGAACACAGCAGCTGCGAAGGACTAGCCAAGAAGAGCGCAAAAGTACCACAACATGCCTGCCTCCACAGCTTTTTCCTTGGGGACATGCCTAATTCCTGGCTGATTTGCCTTTCTCGTCTTAGGGTTGGGGTTCGGCCTAGGGCTAGGATTTTTAAAAGCAGGAAGCCCTGAGTTCCAGGCACACTGGAGCTGTGAAAGGCATCCAAAAGGGAGTGCAAAAGTGCCACAACATGGCTGCTTTCACGGCTTTTTCCTTGGCAAGAAGCCTAACACCAGGCTGACATACTTTCCCAGGGTTACTGTTAGGCTTAGGCCTAGGGCTAGGATTTTTGAAACTAGGAAGCCCTGGGCTCCAGGCACACTGCAGCTGTTCAAGGCATCCCAAGGGGAGTACAAAAGTGCAACAACATGGCAGCTTTCACAGCTTTTTCCTTGGCACCATCCCTATACCTAGGCTGATTTATCTGCCTAGGGTTAGGGTTAGGGTTCAGCCTAGGGCTTGGATTTCTTTAACCAGGAAGCCCTGAGTTCCAGGCTTACTTCATCTGCCAAAGGCATCCCAAAGGGAGTGCAGAAGTGCCACAACATGGCTGCTTTCACGGCTTTTCCCTTAGGAAGAACCCTAATACCCGGCTGATTTACCTTCCTAGGGTTACTGTTAGGCTTAGGCCTAGGACTTTTAAAACCAGGAAGCCCTGGGCTCCAGGCACACTGCAGCTGCGAAAGGCATCCCAAGGGGAGCGCAAAAGTGACGCAACTTGGCTGCCACCACTGATATTTCCATGAGACCATCCCGAACCATAGGCTGATTTTCCTTCCTAGGGTTAAGGTTTGAGTTACGCCTAGGGTAAGGGTTCTATTAACCAGAAAGCCCTGAGTTCCAAGAACACAGCAGCTGCGAAGGACTAGCCAAGAAGAGCGCAAAAGTACCACAACATGCCTGCCTCCACAGCTTTTTCCTTGGGGACATGCCTAATTCCTGGCTGATTTGCCTTTCTCGTCTTAGGGTTGGGGTTCGGCCTAGGGCTAGGATTTTTAAAATCAGGAAGCCCTGAGTTCCAGGCACACTGGAGCTGTGAAAGGCATCCAAAAGGGAGTGCAAAAGTGCCACAACATGGCTGTTTCACGGCTTTTTCCTTGGCAAGAAGCCTAACATCAGGCTGATTTACTTTCCCAGGGTTACTGTTAGGCTTAGGCCTAGGGCTAGGATTTTTGAAACTAGGAAGCCCTTAGCTCCAGGCACACTGCAGCTGTTCAAGGCATCCCAAGGGGAGTACAAAAGTGCAACAACATGGCAGCTTTCACAGCTTTTTCCTTGGCACCATCCCTATACCTAGGCTGATTTATCTGCCTAGGGTTAGGGTTAGGGTTCAGCCTAGGGCTTGGATTTCTTTAACCAGGAAGCCCTGAGTTCCAGGCTTACTTCATCTGCCAAAGGCATCCCAAAGGGAGTGCAGAAGTGCCACAACATGGCTGCTTTCACGGCTTTTTCCTTGGCAAGAAGCCTAACATCAGGCTGATTTACTTTCCCAGGGTTACTGTTAGGCTTAGGCCTAGGGCTAGGATTTTTGAAACTAGGAAGCCCTTAGCTCCAGGCACACTGCAGCTGTTCAAGGCATCCCAAGGGGAGTACAAAAGTGCAACAACATGGCAGCTTTCACAGCTTTTTCCTTGGCACCATCCCTATACCTGGGCTGATTTATCTGCCTAGGGTTAGGGTTAGGGTTCAGCCTAGGGCTTGGATTTCTTTAACCAGGAAGCCCTGAGTTCCAGGCTTACTTCATCTGCCAAAGGCATCCCAAAGGGAGTGCAGAAGTGCCACAACATGGCTGCTTTCACGGCTTTTCCCTTAGGAAGAACCCTAATACCCGGCTGATTTACCTTCCTAGGGTTACTGTTAGGCTTAGGCCTAGGACTTTTAAAACCAGGAAGCCCTGGGCCCCAGGAACACTGCAGCTGCGAAAGGCATCCCAAGGGGAGCGCAAAAGTGACGCAACTTGGCTGCCACCACTGATATTTCCATGAGACCATCCCGAACCATAGGTTGATTTTCCTTCCTAGGGTTAAGGTTTGAGTTACGCCTAGGGTAAGGGTTCTATTAACCAGAAAGCCCTGAGTTCCAAGAACACAGCAGCTGCGAAGGACTAGCCAAGAAGAGCGCAAAAGTACCACAACATGCCTGCCTCCACAGCTTTTTCCTTGGGGACATGCCTAATTCCTGGCTGATTTGCCTTTCTCGTCATAGGGTTGGGGTTCGGCCTAGGGCTAGGATTTTTAAAAGCAGGAAGCCCTGAGTTCCAGGCACACTGGAGCTGTGAAAGGCATCCAAAAGGGATTGCAAAAGTGCCACAACATGGCTGCTTTCACGGCTTTTTCCTTGGCAAGACGCCTAACACCAGGCTGACTTACCTTCCCAGGGTTACTATTAGGCTTAAGCCTAGGGCTACGATTTTTAAAACTAGGAAGCCCTTAGCTCCAGGCACACTGCAGCTGTTCAAGGCATCCCAAGGGGAGTACAAAAGTGCAACAACATGGCAGCTTTCACAGCTTTTTCCTTGGCACCATCCCTATACCTAGGCTGATTTATCTGCCTAGGGTTAGGGTTAGGGTTCAGCCTAGGGCTTGGATTTCTTTAACCAGGAAGCCCTGAGTTCCAGGCTTACTTCATCTGCCAAAGGCATCCCAAAGGGAGTGCAGAAGTGCCACAACATGGCTGCTTTCACGGCTTTTCCCTTAGGAAGAACCCTAATACCCGGCTGATTTACCTTCCTAGGGTTACTGTTAGGCTTAGGCCTAGGACTTTTAAAACCAGGAAGCCCTGGGCTCCAGGCACACTGCAGCTGCAAAAGGCATCCCAAGGGGAGCGCAAAAGTGACGCAACTTGGCTGCCACCACTGATATTTCCATGAGACCATCCCGAACCATAGGTTGATTTTCCTTCCTAGGGTTAAGGTTTGAGTTACGCCTAGGGTAAGGGTCTATTAACCAGAAAGCCCTGAGTTCCAAGAACACAGCAGCTGCGAAGGACTAGCCAAGAAGAGCGCAAAAGTACCACAACATGCCTGCCTCCACAGCTTTTTCCTTGGGGACATGCCTAATTCCTGGCTGATTTGCCTTTCTCGTCTTAGGGTTGGGGTTCGGCCTAGGGCTAGGATTTTTAAAAGCAGGAAGCCCTGAGTTCCAGGCACACTGGAGCTGTGAAAGGCATCCAAAAGGGAGTGCAAAAGTGCCACAACATGGCTGCTTTCACGGCTTTTTCCTTGGCAAGTAGCCTAACATCAGGCTGATTTACTTTCCCAGGGTTACTGTTAGGCTTAGGCCTAGGGCTAGGATTTTTGAAACTAGGAAGCCCTTAGCTCCAGGCACACTGCAGCTGTTCAAGGCATCCCAAGGGGAGTACAAAAGTGCAACAACATGGCAGCTTTCACAGCTTTTTCCTTGGCACCATCCCTATACCTAGGCTGATTTATCTGCCTAGGGTTAGGGTTAGGGTTCAGCCTAGGGCTTGGATTTCTTTAACCAGGAAGCCCTGAGTTCCAGGCTTACTTCATCTGCCAAAGGCATCCCAAAGGGAGTGCAGAAGTGCCACAACATGGCTGCTTTCACGGCTTTTTCCTTGGCAAGAAGCCTAACACCAGGCTGATTTGCCTTCCCAGGGTTACTGTTAGGCTTAGGCCTAGGGCTAGGATTTTTAAAACTAGGAAGCCCTGGGCTCCAGGCACACTGCAGCTGTTCAAGGCATCCCAAGGGGAGTACAAAAGTGCAACAACATGGCAGCTTTCACAGCTTTTTCCTTGGCACCATCCCTATACCTAGGCTGATTTATCTGCCTAGGGTTAGGGTTAGGGTTCAGCCTAGGGCTTGAATTTTTTTTAACCAGGAAGCCCTGAGTTCCAGGCTTACTTCATCTGCCAAAGGCATCCCAAAGGGAGTGCAGAAGTGCCACAACATGGCTGCTTTCACGGCTTTTCCCTTAGGAAGAACCCTAATACCCGGCTGATTTACCTTCCTAGGGTTACTGTTAGGCTTAGGCCTAGGACTTTTAAAACCAGGAAGCCCTGGGCTCCAGGCACACTGCAGCTGTGAAAGGCATCCCAAGGGCAGCGCAAAAGTGACGCAACTTGGCTGCCACCACTGATATTTCCATGAGACCATCCCGAACCATAGGCTGATTTTCCTTCCTAGGGTTAAGGTTTGAGTTACGCCTAGGGTAAGGGTTCTATTAACCAGAAAGCCCTGAGTTCCAAGAACACAGCAGCTGCGAAGGACTAGCCAAGAAGAGCGCAAAAGTACCACAACATGCCTGCCTCCACAGCTTTTTCCTTGGGGACATGCCTAATTCCTGGCTGATTTGCCTTTCTCGTCTTAGGGTTGGGGTTCGGCCTAGGGCTAGGATTTTTAAAATCAGGAAGCCCTGAGTTCCAGGCACACTGGAGCTGTGAAAGGCATCCAAAAGGGAGTGCAAAAGTGCCACAACATGGCTGCTTTCACGGCTTTTTCCTTGGCAAGTAGCCTAACATCAGGCTGATTTACTTTCCCAGGGTTACTGTTAGGCTTAGGCCTAGGGCTAGGATTTTTGAAACTAGGAAGCCCTTAGCTCCAGGCACACTGCAGCTGTTCAAGGCATCCCAAGGGGAGTACAAAAGTGCAACAACATGGCAGCTTTCACAGCTTTTTCCTTGGCACCATCCCTATACCTAGGCTGATTTATCTGCCTAGGGTTAGGGTTAGGGTTCAGCCTAGGGCTTGGATTTCTTTAACCAGGAAGCCCTGAGTTCCAGGCTTACTTCATCTGCCAAAGGCATCCCAAAGGGAGTGCAGAAGTGCCACAACATGGCTGCTTTCACGGCTTTTCCCTTAGGAAGAACCCTAATACCCGGCTGATTTACCTTCCTAGGGTTACTGTTAGGCTTAGGCCTAGGACTTTTAAAACCAGGAAGCCCTGGGCTCTAGGCACACTGCAGCTGCAAAAGGCATCCCAAGGGGAGCGCAAAAGTGACGCAACTTGGCTGCCACCACTGATATTTCCATGAGACCATCCCGAACCATAGGTTGATTTTCCTTCCTAGGGTTAAGGTTTGAGTTACGCCTAGGGTAAGGGTTCTATTAACCAGAAAGCCCTGAGTTCCAAGAACACAGCAGCTGCGAAGGACTAGCCAAGAAGAGCGCAAAAGTACCACAACATGCCTGCCTCCACAGCTTTTTCCTTGGGGACATGCCTAATTCCTGGCTGATTTGCCTTTCTCGTCTTAGGGTTGCGGTTCGGCCTAGGGCTAGGATTTTTAAAAGCAGGAAGCCCTGAGTTCCAGGCACACTGGAGCTGTGAAAGGCATCCAAAAGGGATTGCAAAAGTGCCACAACATGGCTGCTTTCACGGCTTTTTCCTTGGCAAGACGCCTAACACCAGGCTGACTTACCTTCCCAGGGTTACTATTAGGCTTAAGCCTAGGGCTACGATTTTTAAAACTAGGAAGCCCTTAGCTCCAGGCACACTGCAGCTGTTCAAGGCATCCCAAGGGGAGTACAAAAGTGCAACAACATGGCAGCTTTCACAGCTTTTTCCTTGGCACCATCCCTATACCTAGGCTGATTTATCTGCCTAGGGTTAGGGTTAGGGTTCAGCCTAGGGCTTGAATTTCTTTAACCAGGAAGCCCTGAGTTCCAGGCTTACTTCATCTGCCAAAGGCATCCCAAAGGGAGTGCAGAAGTGCCACAACATGGCTGCTTTCACGGCTTTTCCCTTAGGAAGAACCCTAATACCCGGCTGATTTACCTTCCTAGGGTTACTGTTAGGCTTAGGCCTAGGACTTTTAAAACCAGGAAGCCCTGGGCTCCAGGCACACTGCAGCTGCAAAAGGCATCCCAAGGGGAGCGCAAAAGTGACGCAACTTGGCTGCCACCACTGATATTTCCATGAGACCATCCCGAACCATAGGTTGATTTTCCTTCCTAGGGTTAAGGTTTGAGTTACGCCTAGGGTAAGGGTCTATTAACCAGAAAGCCCTGAGTTCCAAGAACACAGCAGCTGCGAAGGACTAGCCAAGAAGAGCGCAAAAGTACCACAACATGCCTGCCTCCACAGCTTTTTCCTTGGGGACATGCCTAATTCCTGGCTGATTTGCCTTTCTCGTCTTAGGGTTGGGGTTCGGCCTAGGGCTAGGATTTTTAAAAGCAGGAAGCCCTGAGTTCCAGGCACACTGGAGCTGTGAAAGGCATCCAAAAGGGAGTGCAAAAGTGCCACAACATGGCTGCTTTCACGGCTTTTTCCTTGGCAAGAAGCCTAACACCAGGCTGACATACTTTCCCAGGGTTACTGTTAGGCTTAGGCCTAGGGCTAGGATTTTTGAAACTAGGAAGCCCTGGGCTCCAGGCACACTGCAGCTGTTCAAGGCATCCCAAGGGGAGTACAAAAGTGCAACAACATGGCAGCTTTCACAGCTTTTTCCTTGGCACCATCCCTATACCTAGGCTGATTTATCTGCCTAGGGTTAGGGTTAGGGTTCAGCCTAGGGCTTGGATTTCTTTAACCAGGAAGCCCTGAGTTCCAGGCTTACTTCATCTGCCAAAGGCATCCCAAAGGGAGTGCAGAAGTGCCACAACATGGCTGCTTTCACGGCTTTTCCCTTAGGAAGAACCCTAATACCCGGCTGATTTACCTTCCTAGGGTTACTGTTAGGCTTAGGCCTAGGACTTTTAAAACCAGGAAGCCCTGGGCTCCAGGCACACTGCAGCTGCGAAAGGCATCCCAAGGGGAGCGCAAAAGTGACGCAACTTGGCTGCCACCACTGATATTTCCATGAGACCATCCCGAACCATAGGCTGATTTTCCTTCCTAGGGTTAAGGTTTGAGTTACGCCTAGGGTAAGGGTTCTATTAACCAGAAAGCCCTGAGTTCCAAGAACACAGCAGCTGCGAAGGACTAGCCAAGAAGAGCGCAAAAGTACCACAACATGCCTGCCTCCACAGCTTTTTCCTTGGGGACATGCCTAATTCCTGGCTGATTTGCCTTTCTCGTCTTAGGGTTGGGGTTCGGCCTAGGGCTAGGATTTTTAAAATCAGGAAGCCCTGAGTTCCAGGCACACTGGAGCTGTGAAAGGCATCCAAAAGGGAGTGCAAAAGTGCCACAACATGGCTGTTTCACGGCTTTTTCCTTGGCAAGAAGCCTAACATCAGGCTGATTTACTTTCCCAGGGTTACTGTTAGGCTTAGGCCTAGGGCTAGGATTTTTGAAACTAGGAAGCCCTTAGCTCCAGGCACACTGCAGCTGTTCAAGGCATCCCAAGGGGAGTACAAAAGTGCAACAACATGGCAGCTTTCACAGCTTTTTCCTTGGCACCATCCCTATACCTAGGCTGATTTATCTGCCTAGGGTTAGGGTTAGGGTTCAGCCTAGGGCTTGGATTTCTTTAACCAGGAAGCCCTGAGTTCCAGGCTTACTTCATCTGCCAAAGGCATCCAAAAGGGAGTGCAGAAGTGCCACAACATGGCTGCTTTCACGGCTTTTTCCTTGGCAAGAAGCCTAACATCAGGCTGATTTACTTTCCCAGGGTTACTGTTAGGCTTAGGCCTAGGGCTAGGATTTTTGAAACTAGGAAGCCCTTAGCTCCAGGCACACTGCAGCTGTTCAAGGCATCCCAAGGGGAGTACAAAAGTGCAACAACATGGCAGCTTTCACAGCTTTTTCCTTGGCACCATCCCTATACCTGGGCTGATTTATCTGCCTAGGGTTAGGGTTAGGGTTCAGCCTAGGGCTTGAATTTTTTTTACCAGGAAGCCCTGAGTTCCAGGCTTACTTCATCTGCCAAAGGCATCCCAAAGGGAGTGCAGAAGTGCCACAACATGGCTGCTTTCACGGCTTTTCCCTTAGGAAGAACCCTAATACCCGGCTGATTTACCTTCCTAGGGTTACTGTTAGGCTTAGGCCTAGGACTTTTAAAACCAGGAAGCCCTGGGCCCCAGGCACACTGCAGCTGCGAAAGGCATCCCAAGGGGAGCGCAAAAGTGACGCAACTTGGCTGCCGCCACTGATATTTCCATGAGACCATCCCGAACCATAGGTTGATTTTCCTTCCTAGGGTTAAGGTTTGAGTTACGCCTAGGGTAAGGGTTCTATTAACCAGAAAGCCCTGAGTTCCAAGAACACAGCAGCTGCGAAGGACTAGCCAAGAAGAGCGCAAAAGTACCACAACATGCCTGCCTCCACAGCTTTTTCCTTGGGGACATGCCTAATTCCTGGCTGATTTGCCTTTCTCGTCTTAGGGTTGGGGTTCGGCCTAGGGCTAGGATTTTTAAAAGCAGGAAGCCCTGAGTTCCAGGCACACTGGAGCTGTGAAAGGCATCCAAAAGGGAGTGCAAAAGTGCCACAACATGGCTGCTTTCACGGCTTTTTCCTTGGCAAGAAGCCTAACACCAGGCTGACATACTTTCCCAGGGTTACTGTTAGGCTTAGGCCTAGGGCTAGGATTTTTGAAACTAGGAAGCCCTGGGCTCCAGGCACACTGCAGCTGTTCAAGGCATCCCAAGGGGAGTACAAAAGTGCAACAACATGGCAGCTTTCACAGCTTTTTCCTTGGCACCATCCCTATACCTAGGCTGATTTATCTGCCTAGGGTTAGGGTTAGGGTTCAGCCTAGGGCTTGGATTTCTTTAACCAGGAAGCCCTGAGTTCCAGGCTTACTTCATCTGCCAAAGGCATCCCAAAGGGAGTGCAGAAGTGCCACAACATGGCTGCTTTCACGGCTTTTCCCTTAGGAAGAACCCTAATACCCGGCTGATTTACCTTCCTAGGGTTACTGTTAGGCTTAGGCCTAGGACTTTTAAAACCAGGAAGCCCTGGGCTCCAGGCACACTGCAGCTGCGAAAGGCATCCCAAGGGGAGCGCAAAAGTGACGCAACTTGGCTGCCACCACTGATATTTCCATGAGACCATCCCGAACCATAGGCTGATTTTCCTTCCTAGGGTTAAGGTTTGAGTTACGCCTAGGGTAAGGGTTCTATTAACCAGAAAGCCCTGAGTTCCAAGAACACAGCAGCTGCGAAGGACTAGCCAAGAAGAGCGCAAAAGTACCACAACATGCCTGCCTCCACAGCTTTTTCCTTGGGGACATGCCTAATTCCTGGCTGATTTGCCTTTCTCGTCTTAGGGTTGGGGTTCGGCCTAGGGCTAGGATTTTTAAAATCAGGAAGCCCTGAGTTCCAGGCACACTGGAGCTGTGAAAGGCATCCAAAAGGGAGTGCAAAAGTGCCACAACATGGCTGTTTCACGGCTTTTTCCTTGGCAAGAAGCCTAACATCAGGCTGATTTACTTTCCCAGGGTTACTGTTAGGCTTAGGCCTAGGGCTAGGATTTTTGAAACTAGGAAGCCCTTAGCTCCAGGCACACTGCAGCTGTTCAAGGCATCCCAAGGGGAGTACAAAAGTGCAACAACATGGCAGCTTTCACAGCTTTTTCCTTGGCACCATCCCTATACCTAGGCTGATTTATCTGCCTAGGGTTAGGGTTAGGGTTCAGCCTAGGGCTTGGATTTCTTTAACCAGGAAGCCCTGAGTTCCAGGCTTACTTCATCTGCCAAAGGCATCCCAAAGGGAGTGCAGAAGTGCCACAACATGGCTGCTTTCACGGCTTTTTCCTTGGCAAGAAGCCTAACATCAGGCTGATTTACTTTCCCAGGGTTACTGTTAGGCTTAGGCCTAGGGCTAGGATTTTTGAAACTAGGAAGCCCTTAGCTCCAGGCACACTGCAGCTGTTCAAGGCATCCCAAGGGGAGTACAAAAGTGCAACAACATGGCAGCTTTCACAGCTTTTTCCTTGGCACCATCCCTATACCTGGGCTGATTTATCTGCCTAGGGTTAGGGTTAGGGTTCAGCCTAGGGCTTGGATTTCTTTAACCAGGAAGCCCTGAGTTCCAGGCTTACTTCATCTGCCAAAGGCATCCCAAAGGGAGTGCAGAAGTGCCACAACATGGCTGCTTTCACGGCTTTTCCCTTAGGAAGAACCCTAATACCCGGCTGATTTACCTTCCTAGGGTTACTGTTAGGCTTAGGCCTAGGACTTTTAAAACCAGGAAGCCCTGGGCCCCAGGAACACTGCAGCTGCGAAAGGCATCCCAAGGGGAGCGCAAAAGTGACGCAACTTGGCTGCCACCACTGATATTTCCATGAGACCATCCCGAACCATAGGTTGATTTTCCTTCCTAGGGTTAAGGTTTGAGTTACGCCTAGGGTAAGGGTTCTATTAACCAGAAAGCCCTGAGTTCCAAGAACACAGCAGCTGCGAAGGACTAGCCAAGAAGAGCGCAAAAGTACCACAACATGCCTGCCTCCACAGCTTTTTCCTTGGGGACATGCCTAATTCCTGGCTGATTTGCCTTTCTCGTCATAGGGTTGGGGTTCGGCCTAGGGCTAGGATTTTTAAAAGCAGGAAGCCCTGAGTTCCAGGCACACTGGAGCTGTGAAAGGCATCCAAAAGGGATTGCAAAAGTGCCACAACATGGCTGCTTTCACGGCTTTTTCCTTGGCAAGACGCCTAACACCAGGCTGACTTACCTTCCCAGGGTTACTATTAGGCTTAAGCCTAGGGCTACGATTTTTAAAACTAGGAAGCCCTTAGCTCCAGGCACACTGCAGCTGTTCAAGGCATCCCAAGGGGAGTACAAAAGTGCAACAACATGGCAGCTTTCACAGCTTTTTCCTTGGCACCATCCCTATACCTAGGCTGATTTATCTGCCTAGGGTTAGGGTTAGGGTTCAGCCTAGGGCTTGGATTTCTTTAACCAGGAAGCCCTGAGTTCCAGGCTTACTTCATCTGCCAAAGGCATCCCAAAGGGAGTGCAGAAGTGCCACAACATGGCTGCTTTCACGGCTTTTCCCTTAGGAAGAACCCTAATACCCGGCTGATTTACCTTCCTAGGGTTACTGTTAGGCTTAGGCCTAGGACTTTTAAAACCAGGAAGCCCTGGGCTCCAGGCACACTGCAGCTGCAAAAGGCATCCCAAGGGGAGCGCAAAAGTGACGCAACTTGGCTGCCACCACTGATATTTCCATGAGACCATCCGGAACCATAGGTTGATTTTCCTTCCTAGGGTTAAGGTTTGAGTTACGCCTAGGGTAAGGGTCTATTAACCAGAAAGCCCTGAGTTCCAAGAACACAGCAGCTGCGAAGGACTAGCCAAGAAGAGCGCAAAAGTACCACAACATGCCTGCCTCCACAGCTTTTTCCTTGGGGACATGCCTAATTCCTGGCTGATTTGCCTTTCTCGTCTTAGGGTTGGGGTTCGGCCTAGGGCTAGGATTTTTAAAAGCAGGAAGCCCTGAGTTCCAGGCACACTGGAGCTGTGAAAGGCATCCAAAAGGGAGTGCAAAAGTGCCACAACATGGCTGCTTTCACGGCTTTTTCCTTGGCAAGTAGCCTAACATCAGGCTGATTTACTTTCCCAGGGTTACTGTTAGGCTTAGGCCTAGGGCTAGGATTTTTGAAACTAGGAAGCCCTTAGCTCCAGGCACACTGCAGCTGTTCAAGGCATCCCAAGGGGAGTACAAAAGTGCAACAACATGGCAGCTTTCACAGCTTTTTCCTTGGCACCATCCCTATACCTAGGCTGATTTATCTGCCTAGGGTTAGGGTTAGGGTTCAGCCTAGGGCTTGGATTTCTTTAACCAGGAAGCCCTGAGTTCCAGGCTTACTTCATCTGCCAAAGGCATCCCAAAGGGAGTGCAGAAGTGCCACAACATGGCTGCTTTCACGGCTTTTTCCTTGGCAAGAAGCCTAACACCAGGCTGATTTGCCTTCCCAGGGTTACTGTTAGGCTTAGGCCTAGGGCTAGGATTTTTAAAACTAGGAAGCCCTGGGCTCCAGGCACACTGCAGCTGTTCAAGGCATCCCAAGGGGAGTACAAAAGTGCAACAACATGGCAGCTTTCACAGCTTTTTCCTTGGCACCATCCCTATACCTAGGCTGATTTATCTGCCTAGGGTTAGGGTTAGGGTTCAGCCTAGGGCTTGAATTTTTTTTAACCAGGAAGCCCTGAGTTCCAGGCTTACTTCATCTGCCAAAGGCATCCCAAAGGGAGTGCAGAAGTGCCACAACATGGCTGCTTTCACGGCTTTTCCCTTAGGAAGAACCCTAATACCCGGCTGATTTACCTTCCTAGGGTTACTGTTAGGCTTAGGCCTAGGACTTTTAAAACCAGGAAGCCCTGGGCTCCAGGCACACTGCAGCTGTGAAAGGCATCCCAAGGGCAGCGCAAAAGTGACGCAACTTGGCTGCCACCACTGATATTTCCATGAGACCATCCCGAACCATAGGATGATTTTCCTTCCTAGGGTTAAGGTTTGAGTTACGCCTAGGGTAAGGGTTCTATTAACCAGAAAGCCCTGAGTTCCAAGAACACAGCAGCTGCGAAGGACTAGCCAAGAAGAGCGCAAAAGTACCACAACATGCCTGCCTCCACAGCTTTTTCCTTGGGGACATGCCTAATTCCTGGCTGATTTGCCTTTCTCGTCTTAGGGTTGGGGTTCGGCCTAGGGCTAGGATTTTTAAAATCAGGAAGCCCTGAGTTCCAGGCACACTGGAGCTGTGAAAGGCATCCAAAAGGGAGTGCAAAAGTGCCACAACATGGCTGCTTTCACGGCTTTTTCCTTGGCAAGTAGCCTAACATCAGGCTGATTTACTTTCCCAGGGTTACTGTTAGGCTTAGGCCTAGGGCTAGGATTTTTGAAACTAGGAAGCCCTTAGCTCCAGGCACACTGCAGCTGTTCAAGGCATCCCAAGGGGAGTACAAAAGTGCAACAACATGGCAGCTTTCACAGCTTTTTCCTTGGCACCATCCCTATACCTAGGCTGATTTATCTGCCTAGGGTTAGGGTTAGGGTTCAGCCTAGGGCTTGGATTTCTTTAACCAGGAAGCCCTGAGTTCCAGGCTTACTTCATCTGCCAAAGGCATCCCCAAGGGAGTGCAGAAGTGCCACAACATGGCTGCTTTCACGGCTTTTCCCTTAGGAAGAACCCTAATACCCGGCTGATTTACCTTCCTAGGGTTACTGTTAGGCTTAGGCCTAGGACTTTTAAAACCAGGAAGCCCTGGGCTCTAGGCACACTGCAGCTGCAAAAGGCATCCCAAGGGGAGCGCAAAAGTGACGCAACTTGGCTGCCACCACTGATATTTCCATGAGACCATCCCGAACCATAGGTTGATTTTCCTTCCTAGGGTTAAGGTTTGAGTTACGCCTAGGGTAAGGGTTCTATTAACCAGAAAGCCCTGAGTTCCAAGAACACAGCAGCTGCGAAGGACTAGCCAAGAAGAGCGCAAAAGTACCACAACATGCCTGCCTCCACAGCTTTTTCCTTGGGGACATGCCTAATTCCTGGCTGATTTGCCTTTCTCGTCTTAGGGTTGCGGTTCGGCCTAGGGCTAGGATTTTTAAAAGCAGGAAGCCCTGAGTTCCAGGCACACTGGAGCTGTGAAAGGCATCCAAAAGGGATTGCAAAAGTGCCACAACATGGCTGCTTTCACGGCTTTTTCCTTGGCAAGACGCCTAACACCAGGCTGACTTACCTTCCCAGGGTTACTATTAGGCTTAAGCCTAGGGCTACGATTTTTAAAACTAGGAAGCCCTTAGCTCCAGGCACACTGCAGCTGTTCAAGGCATCCCAAGGGGAGTACAAAAGTGCAACAACATGGCAGCTTTCACAGCTTTTTCCTTGGCACCATCCCTATACCTAGGCTGATTTATCTGCCTAGGGTTAGGGTTAGGGTTCAGCCTAGGGCTTGAATTTCTTTAACCAGGAAGCCCTGAGTTCCAGGCTTACTTCATCTGCCAAAGGCATCCCAAAGGGAGTGCAGAAGTGCCACAACATGGCTGCTTTCACGGCTTTTCCCTTAGGAAGAACCCTAATACCCGGCTGATTTACCTTCCTAGGGTTACTGTTAGGCTTAGGCCTAGGACTTTTAAAACCAGGAAGCCCTGGGCTCCAGGCACACTGCAGCTGCAAAAGGCATCCCAAGGGGAGCGCAAAAGTGACGCAACTTGGCTGCCACCACTGATATTTCCATGAGACCATCCCGAACCATAGGTTGATTTTCCTTCCTAGGGTTAAGGTTTGAGTTACGCCTAGGGTAAGGGTCTATTAACCAGAAAGCCCTGAGTTCCAAGAACACAGCAGCTGCGAAGGACTAGCCAAGAAGAGCGCAAAAGTACCACAACATGCCTGCCTCCACAGCTTTTTCCTTGGGGACATGCCTAATTCCTGGCTGATTTGCCTTTCTCGTCTTAGGGTTGGGGTTCGGCCTAGGGCTAGGATTTTTAAAAGCAGGAAGCCCTGAGTTCCAGGCACACTGCAGCTGTGAAAGGCATCCAAAAGGGAGTGCAAAAGTGCCACAACATGGCTGCTTTCACGGCTTTTTCCTTGGCAAGAAGCCTAACACCAGGCTGACATACTTTCCCAGGGTTACTGTTAGGCTTAGGCCTAGGGCTAGGATTTTTGAAACTAGGAAGCCCTGGGCTCCAGGCACACTGCAGCTGTTCAAGGCATCCCAAGGGGAGTACAAAAGTGCAACAACATGGCAGCTTTCACAGCTTTTTCCTTGGCACCATCCCTATACCTAGGCTGATTTATCTGCCTAGGGTTAGGGTTAGGGTTCAGCCTAGGGCTTGGATTTCTTTAACCAGGAAGCCCTGAGTTCCAGGCTTACTTCATCTGCCAAAGGCATCCCAAAGGGAGTGCAGAAGTGCCACAACATGGCTGCTTTCACGGCTTTTCCCTTAGGAAGAACCCTAATACCCGGCTGATTTACCTTCCTAGGGTTACTGTTAGGCTTAGGCCTAGGACTTTTAAAACCAGGAAGCCCTGGGCTCCAGGCACACTGCAGCTGCGAAAGGCATCCCAAGGGGAGCGCAAAAGTGACGCAACTTGGCTGCCACCACTGATATTTCCATGAGACCATCCCGAACCATAGGCTGATTTTCCTTCCTAGGGTTAAGGTTTGAGTTACGCCTAGGGTAAGGGTTCTATTAACCAGAAAGCCCTGAGTTCCAAGAACACAGCAGCTGCGAAGGACTAGCCAAGAAGAGCGCAAAAGTACCACAACATGCCTGCCTCCACAGCTTTTTCCTTGGGGACATGCCTAATTCCTGGCTGATTTGCCTTTCTCGTCTTAGGGTTGGGGTTCGGCCTAGGGCTAGGATTTTTAAAATCAGGAAGCCCTGAGTTCCAGGCACACTGGAGCTGTGAAAGGCATCCAAAAGGGAGTGCAAAAGTGCCACAACATGGCTGTTTCACGGCTTTTTCCTTGGCAAGAAGCCTAACATCAGGCTGATTTACTTTCCCAGGGTTACTGTTAGGCTTAGGCCTAGGGCTAGGATTTTTGAAACTAGGAAGCCCTTAGCTCCAGGCACACTGCAGCTGTTCAAGGCATCCCAAGGGGAGTACAAAAGTGCAACAACATGGCAGCTTTCACAGCTTTTTCCTTGGCACCATCCCTATACCTAGGCTGATTTATCTGCCTAGGGTTAGGGTTAGGGTTCAGCCTAGGGCTTGGATTTCTTTAACCAGGAAGCCCTGAGTTCCAGGCTTACTTCATCTGCCAAAGGCATCCCAAAGGGAGTGCAGAAGTGCCACAACATGGCTGCTTTCACGGCTTTTTCCTTGGCAAGAAGCCTAACATCAGGCTGATTTACTTTCCCAGGGTTACTGTTAGGCTTAGGCCTAGGGCTAGGATTTTTGAAACTAGGAAGCCCTTAGCTCCAGGCACACTGCAGCTGTTCAAGGCATCCCAAGGGGAGTACAAAAGTGCAACAACATGGCAGCTTTCACAGCTTTTTCCTTGGCACCATCCCTATACCTGGGCTGATTTATCTGCCTAGGGTTAGGGTTAGGGTTCAGCCTAGGGCTTGAATTTTTTTTACCAGGAAGCCCTGAGTTCCAGGCTTACTTCATCTGCCAAAGGCATCCCAAAGGGAGTGCAGAAGTGCCACAACATGGCTGCTTTCACGGCTTTTCCCTTAGGAAGAACCCTAATACCCGGCTGATTTACCTTCCTAGGGTTACTGTTAGGCTTAGGCCTAGGACTTTTAAAACCAGGAAGCCCTGGGCCCCAGGCACACTGCAGCTGCGAAAGGCATCCCAAGGGGAGCGCAAAAGTGACGCAACTTGGCTGCCGCCACTGATATTTCCATGAGACCATCCCGAACCATAGGTTGATTTTCCTTCCTAGGGTTAAGGTTTGAGTTACGCCTAGGGTAAGGGTTCTATTAACCAGAAAGCCCTGAGTTCCAAGAACACAGCAGCTGCGAAGGACTAGCCAAGAAGAGCGCAAAAGTACCACAACATGCCTGCCTCCACAGCTTTTTCCTTGGGGACATGCCTAATTCCTGGCTGATTTGCCTTTCTCGTCTTAGGGTTGGGGTTCGGCCTAGGGCTAGGATTTTTAAAAGCAGGAAGCCCTGAGTTCCAGGCACACTGGAGCTGTGAAAGGCATCCAAAAGGGAGTGCAAAAGTGCCACAACATGGCTGCTTTCACGGCTTTTTCCTTGGCAAGAAGCCTAACACCAGGCTGACATACTTTCCCAGGGTTACTGTTAGGCTTAGGCCTAGGGCTAGGATTTTTGAAACTAGGAAGCCCTGGGCTCCAGGCACACTGCAGCTGTTCAAGGCATCCCAAGGGGAGTACAAAAGTGCAACAACATGGCAGCTTTCACAGCTTTTTCCTTGGCACCATCCCTATACCTAGGCTGATTTATCTGCCTAGGGTTAGGGTTAGGGTTCAGCCTAGGGCTTGGATTTCTTTAACCAGGAAGCCCTGAGTTCCAGGCTTACTTCATCTGCCAAAGGCATCCCAAAGGGAGTGCAGAAGTGCCACAACATGGCTGCTTTCACGGCTTTTCCCTTAGGAAGAACCCTAATACCCGGCTGATTTACCTTCCTAGGGTTACTGTTAGGCTTAGGCCTAGGACTTTTAAAACCAGGAAGCCCTGGGCTCCAGGCACACTGCAGCTGCGAAAGGCATCCCAAGGGGAGCGCAAAAGTGACGCAACTTGGCTGCCACCACTGATATTTCCATGAGACCATCCCGAACCATAGGCTGATTTTCCTTCCTAGGGTTAAGGTTTGAGTTACGCCTAGGGTAAGGGTTCTATTAACCAGAAAGCCCTGAGTTCCAAGAACACAGCAGCTGCGAAGGACTAGCCAAGAAGAGCGCAAAAGTACCACAACATGCCTGCCTCCACAGCTTTTTCCTTGGGGACATGCCTAATTCCTGGCTGATTTGCCTTTCTCGTCTTAGGGTTGGGGTTCGGCCTAGGGCTAGGATTTTTAAAATCAGGAAGCCCTGAGTTCCAGGCACACTGGAGCTGTGAAAGGCATCCAAAAGGGAGTGCAAAAGTGCCACAACATGGCTGTTTCACGGCTTTTTCCTTGGCAAGAAGCCTAACATCAGGCTGATTTACTTTCCCAGGGTTACTGTTAGGCTTAGGCCTAGGGCTAGGATTTTTGAAACTAGGAAGCCCTTAGCTCCAGGCACACTGCAGCTGTTCAAGGCATCCCAAGGGGAGTACAAAAGTGCAACAACATGGCAGCTTTCACAGCTTTTTCCTTGGCACCATCCCTATACCTAGGCTGATTTATCTGCCTAGGGTTAGGGTTAGGGTTCAGCCTAGGGCTTGGATTTCTTTAACCAGGAAGCCCTGAGTTCCAGGCTTACTTCATCTGCCAAAGGCATCCCAAAGGGAGTGCAGAAGTGCCACAACATGGCTGCTTTCACGGCTTTTTCCTTGGCAAGAAGCCTAACATCAGGCTGATTTACTTTCCCAGGGTTACTGTTAGGCTTAGGCCTAGGGCTAGGATTTTTGAAACTAGGAAGCCCTTAGCTCCAGGCACACTGCAGCTGTTCAAGGCATCCCAAGGGGAGTACAAAAGTGCAACAACATGGCAGCTTTCACAGCTTTTTCCTTGGCACCATCCCTATACCTGGGCTGATTTATCTGCCTAGGGTTAGGGTTAGGGTTCAGCCTAGGGCTTGAATTTTTTTTACCAGGAAGCCCTGAGTTCCAGGCTTACTTCATCTGCCAAAGGCATCCCAAAGGGAGTGCAGAAGTGCCACAACATGGCTGCTTTCACGGCTTTTCCCTTAGGAAGAACCCTAATACCCGGCTGATTTACCTTCCTAGGGTTACTGTTAGGCTTAGGCCTAGGACTTTTAAAACCAGGAAGCCCTGGGCCCCAGGAACACTGCAGCTGCGAAAGGCATCCCAAGGGCAGCGCAAAAGTGACGCAACTTGGCTGCCACCACTGATATTTCCATGAGACCATCCCGAACCATAGGTTGATTTTCCTTCCTAGGGTTAAGGTTTGAGTTACGCCTAGGGTAAGGGTTCTATTAACCAGAAAGCCCTGAGTTCCAAGAACACAGCAGCTGCGAAGGACTAGCCAAGAAGAGCGCAAAAGTACCACAACATGCCTGCCTCCACAGCTTTTTCCTTGGGGACATGCCTAATTCCTGGCTGATTTGCCTTTCTCGTCATAGGGTTGGGGTTCGGCCTAGGGCTAGGATTTTTAAAAGCAGGAAGCCCTGAGTTCCAGGCACACTGGAGCTGTGAAAGGCATCCAAAAGGGATTGCAAAAGTGCCACAACATGGCTGCTTTCACGGCTTTTTCCTTGGCAAGACGCCTAACACCAGGCTGACTTACCTTCCCAGGGTTACTATTAGGCTTAAGCCTAGGGCTACGATTTTTAAAACTAGGAAGCCCTTAGCTCCAGGCACACTGCAGCTGTTCAAGGCATCCCAAGGGGAGTACAAAAGTGCAACAACATGGCAGCTTTCACAGCTTTTTCCTTGGCACCATCCCTATACCTAGGCTGATTTATCTGCCTAGGGTTAGGGTTAGGGTTCAGCCTAGGGCTTGGATTTCTTTAACCAGGAAGCCCTGAGTTCCAGGCTTACTTCATCTGCCAAAGGCATCCCAAAGGGAGTGCAGAAGTGCCACAACATGGCTGCTTTCACGGCTTTTCCCTTAGGAAGAACCCTAATACCCGGCTGATTTACCTTCCTAGGGTTACTGTTAGGCTTAGGCCTAGGACTTTTAAAACCAGGAAGCCCTGGGCTCCAGGCACACTGCAGCTGCAAAAGGCATCCCAAGGGGAGCGCAAAAGTGACGCAACTTGGCTGCCACCACTGATATTTCCATGAGACCATCCGGAACCATAGGTTGATTTTCCTTCCTAGGGTTAAGGTTTGAGTTACGCCTAGGGTAAGGGTCTATTAACCAGAAAGCCCTGAGTTCCAAGAACACAGCAGCTGCGAAGGACTAGCCAAGAAGAGCGCAAAAGTACCACAACATGCCTGCCTCCACAGCTTTTTCCTTGGGGACATGCCTAATTCCTGGCTGATTTGCCTTTCTCGTCTTAGGGTTGGGGTTCGGCCTAGGGCTAGGATTTTTAAAAGCAGGAAGCCCTGAGTTCCAGGCACACTGGAGCTGTGAAAGGCATCCAAAAGGGAGTGCAAAAGTGCCACAACATGGCTGCTTTCACGGCTTTTTCCTTGGCAAGAAGCCTAACACCAGGCTGACATACTTTCCCAGGGTTACTGTTAGGCTTAGGCCTAGGGCTAGGATTTTTGAAACTAGGAAGCCCTGGGCTCCAGGCACACTGCAGCTGTTCAAGGCATCCCAAGGGGAGTACAAAAGTGCAACAACATGGCAGCTTTCACAGCTTTTTCCTTGGCACCATCCCTATACCTAGGCTGATTTATCTGCCTAGGGTTAGGGTTAGGGTTCAGCCTAGGGCTTGGATTTCTTTAACCAGGAAGCCCTGAGTTCCAGGCTTACTTCATCTGCCAAAGGCATCCCAAAGGGAGTGCAGAAGTGCCACAACATGGCTGCTTTCACGGCTTTTCCCTTAGGAAGAACCCTAATACCCGGCTGATTTACCTTCCTAGGGTTACTGTTAGGCTTAGGCCTAGGACTTTTAAAACCAGGAAGCCCTGGGCTCCAGGCACACTGCAGCTGAGAAAGGCATCCCAAGGGGAGCGCAAAAGTGACGCAACTTGGCTGCCACCACTGATATTTCCATGAGACCATCCCGAACCATAGGCTGATTTTCCTTCCTACGGTTAAGGTTTGAGTTACGCCTAGGGTAAGGGTTCTATTAACCAGAAAGCCCTGAGTTCCAAGAACACAGCAGCTGCGAAGGACTAGCCAAGAAGAGCGCAAAAGTACCACAACATGCCTGCCTCCACAGCTTTTTCCTTGTGGACATGCCTAATTCCTGGCTGATTTGCCTTTCTCGTCTTAGGGTTGGGGTTCGGCCTAGGGCTAGGATTTTTAAAAGCAGGAAGCCCTGAGTTCCAGGCACACTGGAGCTGTGAAAGGCATCCAAAAGGGAGTGCAAAAGTGCCACAACATGGCTGCTTTCACGGCTTTTTCCTTGGCAAGAAGCCTAACACCAGGCTGATTTGCCTTCCCAGGGTTACTGTTAGGCTTAGGCCTAGGGCTAGGATTTTTAAAACTAGGAAGCCCTGGGCTCCAGGCACACTGCAGCTGTTCAAGGCATCCCAAGGGGAGTACAAAAGTGCAACAACATGGCAGCTTTCACAGCTTTTTCCTTGGCACCATCCCTATACCTAGGCTGATTTATCTGCCTAGGGTTAGGGTTAGGGTTCAGCCTAGGGCTTGGATTTCTTTAACCAGGAAGCCCTGAGTTCCAGGCTTACTTCATCTGCCAAAGGCATCCCAAAGGGAGTGCAGAAGTGCCACAACATGGCTGCTTTCACGGCTTTTTCCTTGGCAAGAAGCCTAACATCAGGCTGATTTACTTTCCCAGGGTTACTGTTAGGCTTAGGCCTAGGGCTAGGATTTTTGAAACTAGGAAGCCCTTAGCTCCAGGCACACTGCAGCTGTTCAAGGCATCCCAAGGGGAGTACAATAGTGCAACAACATGGCAGCTTTCACAGCTTTTTCCTTGGCACCATCCCTATACCTGGGCTGATTTATCTGCCTAGGGTTAGGGTTAGGGTTCAGCCTAGGGCTTGAATTTTTTTAACCAGGAAGCCCTGAGTTCCAGGCTTACTTCATCTGCCAAAGGCATCCCAAAGGGAGTGCAGAAGTGCCACAACATGGCTGCTTTCACGGCTTTTCCCTCAGGAAGAACCCTAATACCCGGCTGATTTACCTTCCTAGGGTTACTGTTAGGCTTAGGCCTAGGACTTTTAAAACCAGGAAGCCCTGGGCTCCAGGCACACTGCAGCTGCGAAAGGCATCCCAAGGGGAGCGCAAAAGTGACGCAACTTGGCTGCCACCGCTGATATTTCCATGAGACCATCCGGAACCATAGGCTGATTTTCCTTCCTAGGGTTAAGGTTTGAGTTACGCCTAGGGTAAGGGTTCTATTAACCAGAAAGCCCTGAGTTCCAAGAACACAGCAGCTGCGAAGGACTAGCCAAGAAGAGCGCAAAAGTACCACAACATGCCTGCCTCCACAGCTTTTTCCTTGGGGACATGCCTAATTCCTGGCTGATTTGCCTTTCTCGTCTTAGGGTTGGGGTTCGGCCTAGGGCTAGGCTTTTTAAAATCAGGAAGCCCTGAGTTCCAGGCACACTGGAGCTGTGAAAGGCATCCAAAAGGGAGTGCAAAAGTGCCACAACATGGCTGCTTTCACGGCTTTTTCCTTGGCAAGAAGCCTAACACCAGGCTGATTTACTTTCCCAGGGTTACTGCTAGGCTTAGGCCTAGGGCTAGGATTTTTGAAACTAGGAGGCCCTTAGCTCCAGGCACACTGCAGCTGTTCAAGGCATCCCAAGGGGAGTACAAAAGTGCAACAACATGGCAGCTTTCACAGCTTTTTCCTTGGCACCATCCCTATACCTAGGCTGATTTATCTGCCTAGGGTTAGGGTTAGGGTTCAGCCTAGGGCTTGGATTTCTTTAACCAGGAAGCCCTGAGTTCCAGGCTTACTTCATCTGCCAAAGGCATCCCAAAGGGAGTGCAGAAGTGCCACAACATGGCTGCTTTCACGGCTTTTTCCTTGGCAAGAAGCCTAACATCAGGCTGATTTACTTTCCCAGGGTTACTGTTAGGCTTAGGCCTAGGGCTAGGATTTTTGAAACTAGGAAGCCCTTAGCTCCAGGCACACTGCAGCTGTTCAAGGCATCCCAAGGGGACTACAAAAGTGCAACAACATGGCTGCTTTCACGGCTTTTCCCTTAGGAAGAACCCTAATACCCGGCTGATTTACCTTCCTAGGGTTACTGTTAGGCTTAGGCCTAGGACTTTTAAAACCAGGAAGCCCTGGGCTCCAGGCACACTGCAGCTGCGAAAGGCATCCCAAGGGGAGCGCAAAAGTGACGCAACTTGGCTGCCACCACTGATATTTCCATGAGACCATCCCGAACCATAGGTTGATTTTCCTTCCTAGGGTTAAGGTTTGAGTTACGCCTAGGGTAAGGGTTCTATTAACCAGAAAGCCCTGAGTTCCAAGAACACAGCAGCTGCGAAGGACTAGCCAAGAAGAGCGCAAAAGTACCACAACATGCCTGCCTCCACAGCTTTTTCCTTGGGGACATGCCTAATTCCTGGCTGATTTGCCTTTCTCGTCTTAGGGTTGGGGTTCGGCCTAGGGCTAGGATTTTTAAAAGCAGGAAGCCCTGAGTTCCAGGCACACTGGAGCTGTGAAAGGCATCCAAAAGGGAGTGCAAAAGTGCCACAACATGGCTGCTTTCACGGCTTTTTCCTTGGCAAGAAGCCTAACACCAGGCTGATTTGCCTTCCCAGGGTTACTGTTAGGCTTAGGCCTAGGGCTAGGATTTTTAAAACTAGGAAGCCCTTAGCTCCAGGCACACTGCAGCTGTTCAAGGCATCCCAAGGGGAGTACAAAACTGCAACAACATGGCAGCTTTCACAGCTTTTTCCTTGGCACCATCCCTATACCTAGGCTGATTTATCTGCCTAGGGTTAGGGTTAGGGTTCAGCCTAGGGCTTGAATTTTTTTTAACCAGGAAGCCCTGAGTTCCAGGCTTACTTCATCTGCCAAAGGCATCCCAAAGGGAGTGCAGAAGTGCCACAACATGGCTGCTTTCACGGCTTTTCCCTTAGGAAGAACCCTAATACCCGGCTGATTTACCTTCCTAGGGTTACTGTTAGGCTTAGGCCTAGGACTTTTAAAACCAGGAAGCCCTGGGCTCCAGGCACACTGCAGCTGTGAAAGGCATCCCAAGGGCAGCGCAAAAGTGACGCAACTTGGCTGCCACCACTGATATTTCCATGAGACCATCCCGAACCATAGGCTGATTTTCCTTCCTAGGGTTAAGGTTTGAGTTACGCCTAGGGTAAGGGTTCTATTAACCAGAAAGCCCTGAGTTCCAAGAACACAGCAGCTGCGAAGGACTAGCCAAGAAGAGCGCAAAAGTACCACAACATGCCTGCCTCCACAGCTTTTTCCTTGGGGACATGCCTAATTCCTGGCTGATTTGCCTTTCTCGTCTTAGGGTTGGGGTTCGGCCTAGGGCTAGGATTTTTAAAATCAGGAAGCCCTGAGTTCCAGGCACACTGGAGCTGTGAAAGGCATCCAAAAGGGAGTGCAAAAGTGCCACAACATGGCTGCTTTCACGGCTTTTTCCTTGGCAAGAAGCCTAATATCAGGCTGACATACTTTCCCAGGGTTACTATTAGGCTTAGGCCTAGGGCTAGGATTTTTAAAACTAGGAAGCCCTTAGCTCCAGGCACACTGCAGCTGTTCAAGGCATCCCAAGGGGAGTACAAAAGTGCAACAACATGGCAGCTTTCACAGCTTTTTCCTTGGCACCATCCCTATACCTAGGCTGATTTATCTGCCTAGGGTTAGGGTTAGGGTTCAGCCTAGGGCTTGGATTTCTTTAACCAGGAAGCCCTGAGTTCCAGGCTTACTTCATCTGCCAAAGGCATCCCAAAGGGAGTGCAGAAGTGCCACAACATGGCTGCTTTCACGGCTTTTCCCTTAGGAAGAACCCTAATACCCGGCTGATTTACCTTCCTAGGGTTACTGTTAGGCTTAGGCCTAGGACTTTTAAAACCAGGAAGCCCTGGGCTCCAGGCACACTGCAGCTGCGAAAGGCATCCCAAGGGGAGCGCAAAAGTGACGCAACTTGGCTGCCACCACTGATATTTCCATGAGACCATCCCGAACCATAGGCTGATTTTCCTTCCTAGGGTTAAGGTTTGAGTTACGCCTAGGGTAAGGGTTCTATTAACCAGAAAGCCCTGAGTTCCAAGAACACAGCAGCTGCGAAGGACTAGCCAAGAAGAGCGCAAAAGTACCACAACATGCCTGCCTCCACAGCTTTTTCCTTGGGGACATGCCTAATTCCTGGCTGATTTGCCTTTCTCGTCTTAGGGTTGGGGTTCGGCCTAGGGCTAGGATTTTTAAAATCAGGAAGCCCTGAGTTCCAGGCACACTGGAGCTGTGAAAGGCATCCAAAAGGGAGTGCAAAAGTGCCACAACATGGCTGTTTCACGGCTTTTTCCTTGGCAAGAAGCCTAACATCAGGCTGATTTACTTTCCCAGGGTTACTGTTAGGCTTAGGCCTAGGGCTAGGATTTTTGAAACTAGGAAGCCCTTAGCTCCAGGCACACTGCAGCTGTTCAAGGCATCCCAAGGGGAGTACAAAAGTGCAACAACATGGCAGCTTTCACAGCTTTTTCCTTGGCACCATCCCTATACCTAGGCTGATTTATCTGCCTAGGGTTAGGGTTAGGGTTCAGCCTAGGGCTTGGATTTCTTTAACCAGGAAGCCCTGAGTTCCAGGCTTACTTCATCTGCCAAAGGCATCCCAAAGGGAGTGCAGAAGTGCCACAACATGGCTGCTTTCACGGCTTTTTCCTTGGCAAGAAGCCTAACATCAGGCTGATTTACTTTCCCAGGGTTACTGTTAGGCTTAGGCCTAGGGCTAGGATTTTTGAAACTAGGAAGCCCTTAGCTCCAGGCACACTGCAGCTGTTCAAGGCATCCCAAGGGGAGTACAAAAGTGCAACAACATGGCAGCTTTCACAGCTTTTTCCTTGGCACCATCCCTATACCTGGGCTGATTTATCTGCCTAGGGTTAGGGTTAGGGTTCAGCCTAGGGCTTGAATTTTTTTTACCAGGAAGCCCTGAGTTCCAGGCTTACTTCATCTGCCAAAGGCATCCCAAAGGGAGTGCAGAAGTGCCACAACATGGCTGCTTTCACGGCTTTTCCCTTAGGAAGAACCCTAATACCCGGCTGATTTACCTTCCTAGGGTTACTGTTAGGCTTAGGCCTAGGACTTTTAAAACCAGGAAGCCCTGGGCCCCAGGAACACTGCAGCTGCGAAAGGCATCCCAAGGGGAGCGCAAAAGTGACGCAACTTGGCTGCCACCACTGATATTTCCATGAGACCATCCCGAACCATAGGTTGATTTTCCTTCCTAGGGTTAAGGTTTGAGTTACGCCTAGGGTAAGGGTTCTATTAACCAGAAAGCCCTGAGTTCCAAGAACACAGCAGCTGCGAAGGACTAGCCAAGAAGAGCGCAAAAGTACCACAACATGCCTGCCTCCACAGCTTTTTCCTTGGGGACATGCCTAATTCCTGGCTGATTTGCCTTTCTCGTCATAGGGTTGGGGTTCGGCCTAGGGCTAGGATTTTTAAAAGCAGGAAGCCCTGAGTTCCAGGCACACTGGAGCTGTGAAAGGCATCCAAAAGGGATTGCAAAAGTGCCACAACATGGCTGCTTTCACGGCTTTTTCCTTGGCAAGACGCCTAACACCAGGCTGACTTACCTTCCCAGGGTTACTATTAGGCTTAAGCCTAGGGCTACGATTTTTAAAACTAGGAAGCCCTTAGCTCCAGGCACACTGCAGCTGTTCAAGGCATCCCAAGGGGAGTACAAAAGTGCAACAACATGGCAGCTTTCACAGCTTTTTCCTTGGCACCATCCCTATACCTAGGCTGATTTATCTGCCTAGGGTTAGGGTTAGGGTTCAGCCTAGGGCTTGGATTTCTTTAACCAGGAAGCCCTGAGTTCCAGGCTTACTTCATCTGCCAAAGGCATCCCAAAGGGAGTGCAGAAGTGCCACAACATGGCTGCTTTCACGGCTTTTCCCTTAGGAAGAACCCTAATACCCGGCTGATTTACCTTCCTAGGGTTACTGTTAGGCTTAGGCCTAGGACTTTTAAAACCAGGAAGCCCTGGGCTCCAGGCACACTGCAGCTGCAAAAGGCATCCCAAGGGGAGCGCAAAAGTGACGCAACTTGGCTGCCACCACTGATATTTCCATGAGACCATCCCGAACCATAGGTTGATTTTCCTTCCTAGGGTTAAGGTTTGAGTTACGCCTAGGGTAAGGGTCTATTAACCAGAAAGCCCTGAGTTCCAAGAACACAGCAGCTGCGAAGGACTAGCCAAGAAGAGCGCAAAAGTACCACAACATGCCTGCCTCCACAGCTTTTTCCTTGGGGACATGCCTAATTCCTGGCTGATTTGCCTTTCTCGTCTTAGGGTTGGGGTTCGGCCTAGGGCTAGGATTTTTAAAAGCAGGAAGCCCTGAGTTCCAGGCACACTGGAGCTGTGAAAGGCATCCAAAAGGGAGTGCAAAAGTGCCACAACATGGCTGCTTTCACGGCTTTTTCCTTGGCAAGAAGCCTAACACCAGGCTGACATACTTTCCCAGGGTTACTGTTAGGCTTAGGCCTAGGGCTAGGATTTTTGAAACTAGGAAGCCCTGGGCTCCAGGCACACTGCAGCTGTTCAAGGCATCCCAAGGGGAGTACAAAAGTGCAACAACATGGCAGCTTTCACAGCTTTTTCCTTGGCACCATCCCTATACCTAGGCTGATTTATCTGCCTAGGGTTAGGGTTAGGGTTCAGCCTAGGGCTTGGATTTCTTTAACCAGGAAGCCCTGAGTTCCAGGCTTACTTCATCTGCCAAAGGCATCCCAAAGGGAGTGCAGAAGTGCCACAACATGGCTGCTTTCACGGCTTTTCCCTTAGGAAGAACCCTAATACCCGGCTGATTTACCTTCCTAGGGTTACTGTTAGGCTTAGGCCTAGGACTTTTAAAACCAGGAAGCCCTGGGCTCCAGGCACACTGCAGCTGAGAAAGGCATCCCAAGGGGAGCGCAAAAGTGACGCAACTTGGCTGCCACCACTGATATTTCCATGAGACCATCCCGAACCATAGGCTGATTTTCCTTCCTACGGTTAAGGTTTGAGTTACGCCTAGGGTAAGGGTTCTATTAACCAGAAAGCCCTGAGTTCCAAGAACACAGCAGCTGCGAAGGACTAGCCAAGAAGAGCGCAAAAGTACCACAACATGCCTGCCTCCACAGCTTTTTCCTTGTGGACATGCCTAATTCCTGGCTGATTTGCCTTTCTCGTCTTAGGGTTGGGGTTCGGCCTAGGGCTAGGATTTTTAAAAGCAGGAAGCCCTGAGTTCCAGGCACACTGGAGCTGTGAAAGGCATCCAAAAGGGAGTGCAAAAGTGCCACAACATGGCTGCTTTCACGGCTTTTTCCTTGGCAAGAAGCCTAACACCAGGCTGATTTGCCTTCCCAGGGTTACTGTTAGGCTTAGGCCTAGGGCTAGGATTTTTAAAACTAGGAAGCCCTGGGCTCCAGGCACACTGCAGCTGTTCAAGGCATCCCAAGGGGAGTACAAAAGTGCAACAACATGGCAGCTTTCACAGCTTTTTCCTTGGCACCATCCCTATACCTAGGCTGATTTATCTGCCTAGGGTTAGGGTTAGGGTTCAGCCTAGGGCTTGGATTTCTTTAACCAGGAAGCCCTGAGTTCCAGGCTTACTTCATCTGCCAAAGGCATCCCAAAGGGAGTGCAGAAGTGCCACAACATGGCTGCTTTCACGGCTTTTTCCTTGGCAAGAAGCCTAACATCAGGCTGATTTACTTTCCCAGGGTTACTGTTAGGCTTAGGCCTAGGGCTAGGATTTTTGAAACTAGGAAGCCCTTAGCTCCAGGCACACTGCAGCTGTTCAAGGCATCCCAAGGGGAGTACAATAGTGCAACAACATGGCAGCTTTCACAGCTTTTTCCTTGGCACCATCCCTATACCTGGGCTGATTTATCTGCCTAGGGTTAGGGTTAGGGTTCAGCCTAGGGCTTGAATTTTTTTAACCAGGAAGCCCTGAGTTCCAGGCTTACTTCATCTGCCAAAGGCATCCCAAAGGGAGTGCAGAAGTGCCACAACATGGCTGCTTTCACGGCTTTTCCCTCAGGAAGAACCCTAATACCCGGCTGATTTACCTTCCTAGGGTTACTGTTAGGCTTAGGCCTAGGACTTTTAAAACCAGGAAGCCCTGGGCTCCAGGCACACTGCAGCTGTGAAAGGCATCCCAAGGGCAGCGCAAAAGTGACGCAACTTGGCTGCCACCACTGATATTTCCATGAGACCATCCCGAACCATAGGCTGATTTTCCTTCCTAGGGTTAAGGTTTGAGTTACGCCTAGGGTAAGGGTTCTATTAACCAGAAAGCCCTGAGTTCCAAGAACACAGCAGCTGCGAAGGACTAGCCAAGAAGAGCGCAAAAGTACCACAACATGCCTGCCTCCACAGCTTTTTCCTTGGGGACATGCCTAATTCCTGGCTGATTTGCCTTTCTCGTCTTAGGGTTGGGGTTCGGCCTAGGGCTAGGATTTTTAAAAGCAGGAAGCCCTGAGTTCCAGGCACACTGGAGCTGTGAAAGGCATCCAAAAGGGAGTGCAAAAGTGCCACAACATGGCTGCTTTCACGGCTTTTTCCTTGGCAAGAAGCCTAACACCAGGCTGATTTGCCTTCCCAGGGTTACTGTTAGGCTTAGGCCTAGGGCTAGGATTTTTAAAACTAGGAAGCCCTTAGCTCCAGGCACACTGCAGCTGTTCAAGGCATCCCAAGGGGAGTACAAAACTGCAACAACATGGCAGCTTTCACAGCTTTTTCCTTGGCACCATCCCTATACCTAGGCTGATTTATCTGCCTAGGGTTAGGGTTAGGGTTCAGCCTAGGGCTTGAATTTTTTTTAACCAGGAAGCCCTGAGTTCCAGGCTTACTTCATCTGCCAAAGGCATCCCAAAGGGAGTGCAGAAGTGCCACAACATGGCTGCTTTCACGGCTTTTCCCTTAGGAAGAACCCTAATACCCGGCTGATTTACCTTCCTAGGGTTACTGTTAGGCTTAGGCCTAGGACTTTTAAAACCAGGAAGCCCTGGGCTCCAGGCACACTGCAGCTGTGAAAGGCATCCCAAGGGCAGCGCAAAAGTGACGCAACTTGGCTGCCACCACTGATATTTCCATGAGACCATCCCGAACCATAGGCTGATTTTCCTTCCTAGGGTTAAGGTTTGAGTTACGCCTAGGGTAAGGGTTCTATTAACCAGAAAGCCCTGAGTTCCAAGAACACAGCAGCTGCGAAGGACTAGCCAAGAAGAGCGCAAAAGTACCACAACATGCCTGCCTCCACAGCTTTTTCCTTGGGGACATGCCTAATTCCTGGCTGATTTGCCTTTCTCGTCTTAGGGTTGGGGTTCGGCCTAGGGCTAGGATTTTTAAAATCAGGAAGCCCTGAGTTCCAGGCACACTGGAGCTGTGAAAGGCATCCAAAAGGGAGTGCAAAAGTGCCACAACATGGCTGCTTTCACGGCTTTTTCCTTGGCAAGAAGCCTAATATCAGGCTGACATACTTTCCCAGGGTTACTATTAGGCTTAGGCCTAGGGCTAGGATTTTTAAAACTAGGAAGCCCTTAGCTCCAGGCACACTGCAGCTGTTCAAGGCATCCCAAGGGGAGTACAAAAGTGCAACAACATGGCAGCTTTCACAGCTTTTTCCTTGGCACCATCCCTATACCTAGGCTGATTTATCTGCCTAGGGTTAGGGTTAGGGTTCAGCCTAGGGCTTGGATTTCTTTAACCAGGAAGCCCTGAGTTCCAGGCTTACTTCATCTGCCAAAGGCATCCCAAAGGGAGTGCAGAAGTGCCACAACATGGCTGCTTTCACGGCTTTTCCCTTAGGAAGAACCCTAATACCCGGCTGATTTACCTTCCTAGGGTTACTGTTAGGCTTAGGCCTAGGACTTTTAAAACCAGGAAGCCCTGGGCTCCAGGCACACTGCAGCTGCGAAAGGCATCCCAAGGGGAGCGCAAAAGTGACGCAACTTGGCTGCCACCACTGATATTTCCATGAGACCATCCCGAACCATAGGCTGATTTTCCTTCCTAGGGTTAAGGTTTGAGTTACGCCTAGGGTAAGGGTTCTATTAACCAGAAAGCCCTGAGTTCCAAGAACACAGCAGCTGCGAAGGACTAGCCAAGAAGAGCGCAAAAGTACCACAACATGCCTGCCTCCACAGCTTTTTCCTTGGGGACATGCCTAATTCCTGGCTGATTTGCCTTTCTCGTCTTAGGGTTGGGGTTCGGCCTAGGGCTAGGATTTTTAAAATCAGGAAGCCCTGAGTTCCAGGCACACTGGAGCTGTGAAAGGCATCCAAAAGGGAGTGCAAAAGTGCCACAACATGGCTGTTTCACGGCTTTTTCCTTGGCAAGAAGCCTAACATCAGGCTGATTTACTTTCCCAGGGTTACTGTTAGGCTTAGGCCTAGGGCTAGGATTTTTGAAACTAGGAAGCCCTTAGCTCCAGGCACACTGCAGCTGTTCAAGGCATCCCAAGGGGAGTACAAAAGTGCAACAACATGGCAGCTTTCACAGCTTTTTCCTTGGCACCATCCCTATACCTAGGCTGATTTATCTGCCTAGGGTTAGGGTTAGGGTTCAGCCTAGGGCTTGGATTTCTTTAACCAGGAAGCCCTGAGTTCCAGGCTTACTTCATCTGCCAAAGGCATCCCAAAGGGAGTGCAGAAGTGCCACAACATGGCTGCTTTCACGGCTTTTTCCTTGGCAAGAAGCCTAACATCAGGCTGATTTACTTTCCCAGGGTTACTATTAGGCTTAGGCCTAGGGCTAGGATTTTTGAAACTAGGAAGCCCTTAGCTCCAGGCACACTGCAGCTGTTCAAGGCATCCCAAGGGGAGTACAAAAGTGCAACAACATGGCAGCTTTCACAGCTTTTTCCTTGGCACCATCCCTATACCTGGGCTGATTTATCTGCCTAGGGTTAGGGTTAGGGTTCAGCCTAGGGCTTGAATTTTTTTTACCAGGAAGCCCTGAGTTCCAGGCTTACTTCATCTGCCAAAGGCATCCCAAAGGGAGTGCAGAAGTGCCACAACATGGCTGCTTTCACGGCTTTTCCCTTAGGAAGAACCCTAATACCCGGCTGATTTACCTTCCTAGGGTTACTGTTAGGCTTAGGCCTAGGACTTTTAAAACCAGGAAGCCCTGGGCCCCAGGAACACTGCAGCTGCGAAAGGCATCCCAAGGGGAGCGCAAAAGTGACGCAACTTGGCTGCCACCACTGATATTTCCATGAGACCATCCCGAACCATAGGTTGATTTTCCTTCCTAGGGTTAAGGTTTGAGTTACGCCTAGGGTAAGGGTTCTATTAACCAGAAAGCCCTGAGTTCCAAGAACACAGCAGCTGCGAAGGACTAGCCAAGAAGAGCGCAAAAGTACCACAACATGCCTGCCTCCACAGCTTTTTCCTTGGGGACATGCCTAATTCCTGGCTGATTTGCCTTTCTCGTCATAGGGTTGGGGTTCGGCCTAGGGCTAGGATTTTTAAAAGCAGGAAGCCCTGAGTTCCAGGCACACTGGAGCTGTGAAAGGCATCCAAAAGGGATTGCAAAAGTGCCACAACATGGCTGCTTTCACGGCTTTTTCCTTGGCAAGACGCCTAACACCAGGCTGACTTACCTTCCCAGGGTTACTATTAGGCTTAAGCCTAGGGCTACGATTTTTAAAACTAGGAAGCCCTTAGCTCCAGGCACACTGCAGCTGTTCAAGGCATCCCAAGGGGAGTACAAAAGTGCAACAACATGGCAGCTTTCACAGCTTTTTCCTTGGCACCATCCCTATACCTAGGCTGATTTATCTGCCTAGGGTTAGGGTTAGGGTTCAGCCTAGGGCTTGGATTTCTTTAACCAGGAAGCCCTGAGTTCCAGGCTTACTTCATCTGCCAAAGGCATCCCAAAGGGAGTGCAGAAGTGCCACAACATGGCTGCTTTCACGGCTTTTCCCTTAGGAAGAACCCTAATACCCGGCTGATTTACCTTCCTAGGGTTACTGTTAGGCTTAGGCCTAGGACTTTTAAAACCAGGAAGCCCTGGGCTCCAGGCACACTGCAGCTGCAAAAGGCATCCCAAGGGGAGCGCAAAAGTGACGCAACTTGGCTGCCACCACTGATATTTCCATGAGACCATCCCGAACCATAGGTTGATTTTCCTTCCTAGGGTTAAGGTTTGAGTTACGCCTAGGGTAAGGGTCTATTAACCAGAAAGCCCTGAGTTCCAAGAACACAGCAGCTGCGAAGGACTAGCCAAGAAGAGCGCAAAAGTACCACAACATGCCTGCCTCCACAGCTTTTTCCTTGGGGACATGCCTAATTCCTGGCTGATTTGCCTTTCTCGTCTTAGGGTTGGGGTTCGGCCTAGGGCTAGGATTTTTAAAAGCAGGAAGCCCTGAGTTCCAGGCACACTGGAGCTGTGAAAGGCATCCAAAAGGGAGTGCAAAAGTGCCACAACATGGCTGCTTTCACGGCTTTTTCCTTGGCAAGAAGCCTAACACCAGGCTGACATACTTTCCCAGGGTTACTGTTAGGCTTAGGCCTAGGGCTAGGATTTTTGAAACTAGGAAGCCCTGGGCTCCAGGCACACTGCAGCTGTTCAAGGCATCCCAAGGGGAGTACAAAAGTGCAACAACATGGCAGCTTTCACAGCTTTTTCCTTGGCACCATCCCTATACCTAGGCTGATTTATCTGCCTAGGGTTAGGGTTAGGGTTCAGCCTAGGGCTTGGATTTCTTTAACCAGGAAGCCCTGAGTTCCAGGCTTACTTCATCTGCCAAAGGCATCCCAAAGGGAGTGCAGAAGTGCCACAACATGGCTGCTTTCACGGCTTTTCCCTTAGGAAGAACCCTAATACCCGGCTGATTTACCTTCCTAGGGTTACTGTTAGGCTTAGGCCTAGGACTTTTAAAACCAGGAAGCCCTGGGCTCCAGGCACACTGCAGCTGAGAAAGGCATCCCAAGGGGAGCGCAAAAGTGACGCAACTTGGCTGCCACCACTGATATTTCCATGAGACCATCCCGAACCATAGGCTGATTTTCCTTCCTACGGTTAAGGTTTGAGTTACGCCTAGGGTAAGGGTTCTATTAACCAGAAAGCCCTGAGTTCCAAGAACACAGCAGCTGCGAAGGACTAGCCAAGAAGAGCGCAAAAGTACCACAACATGCCTGCCTCCACAGCTTTTTCCTTGTGGACATGCCTAATTCCTGGCTGATTTGCCTTTCTCGTCTTAGGGTTGGGGTTCGGCCTAGGGCTAGGATTTTTAAAAGCAGGAAGCCCTGAGTTCCAGGCACACTGGAGCTGTGAAAGGCATCCAAAAGGGAGTGCAAAAGTGCCACAACATGGCTGCTTTCACGGCTTTTTCCTTGGCAAGAAGCCTAACACCAGGCTGATTTGCCTTCCCAGGGTTACTGTTAGGCTTAGGCCTAGGGCTAGGATTTTTAAAACTAGGAAGCCCTGGGCTCCAGGCACACTGCAGCTGTTCAAGGCATCCCAAGGGGAGTACAAAAGTGCAACAACATGGCAGCTTTCACAGCTTTTTCCTTGGCACCATCCCTATACCTAGGCTGATTTATCTGCCTAGGGTTAGGGTTAGGGTTCAGCCTAGGGCTTGGATTTCTTTAACCAGGAAGCCCTGAGTTCCAGGCTTACTTCATCTGCCAAAGGCATCCCAAAGGGAGTGCAGAAGTGCCACAACATGGCTGCTTTCACGGCTTTTTCCTTGGCAAGAAGCCTAACATCAGGCTGATTTACTTTCCCAGGGTTACTGTTAGGCTTAGGCCTAGGGCTAGGATTTTTGAAACTAGGAAGCCCTTAGCTCCAGGCACACTGCAGCTGTTCAAGGCATCCCAAGGGGAGTACAATAGTGCAACAACATGGCAGCTTTCACAGCTTTTTCCTTGGCACCATCCCTATACCTGGGCTGATTTATCTGCCTAGGGTTAGGGTTAGGGTTCAGCCTAGGGCTTGAATTTTTTTAACCAGGAAGCCCTGAGTTCCAGGCTTACTTCATCTGCCAAAGGCATCCCAAAGGGAGTGCAGAAGTGCCACAACATGGCTGCTTTCACGGCTTTTCCCTCAGGAAGAACCCTAATACCCGGCTGATTTACCTTCCTAGGGTTACTGTTAGGCTTAGGCCTAGGACTTTTAAAACCAGGAAGCCCTGGGCTCCAGGCACACTGCAGCTGCGAAAGGCATCCCAAGGGGAGCGCAAAAGTGACGCAACTTGGCTGCCACCGCTGATATTTCCATGAGACCATCCGGAACCATAGGCTGATTTTCCTTCCTAGGGTTAAGGTTTGAGTTACGCCTAGGGTAAGGGTTCTATTAACCAGAAAGCCCTGAGTTCCAAGAACACAGCAGCTGCGAAGGACTAGCCAAGAAGAGCGCAAAAGTACCACAACATGCCTGCCTCCACAGCTTTTTCCTTGGGGACATGCCTAATTCCTGGCTGATTTGCCTTTCTCGTCTTAGGGTTGCGGTTCGGCCTAGGGCTAGGATTTTTAAAATCAGGAAGCCCTGAGTTCCAGGCACACTGGAGCTGTGAAAGGCATCCAAAAGGGAGTGCAAAAGTGCCACAACATGGCTGCTTTCACGGCTTTTTCCTTGGCAAGAAGCCTAACACCAGGCTGATTTACTTTCCCAGGGTTACTGCTAGGCTTAGGCCTAGGGCTAGGATTTTTGAAACTAGGAGGCCCTTAGCTCCAGGCACACTGCAGCTGTTCAAGGCATCCCAAGGGGAGTACAAAAGTGCAACAACATGGCAGCTTTCACAGCTTTTTCCTTGGCACCATCCCTATACCTAGGCTGATTTATCTGCCTAGGGTTAGGGTTAGGGTTCAGCCTAGGGCTTGGATTTCTTTAACCAGGAAGCCCTGAGTTCCAGGCTTACTTCATCTGCCAAAGGCATCCCAAAGGGAGTGCAGAAGTGCCACAACATGGCTGCTTTCACGGCTTTTTCCTTGGCAAGAAGCCTAACATCAGGCTGATTTACTTTCCCAGGGTTACTGTTAGGCTTAGGCCTAGGGCTAGGATTTTTGAAACTAGGAAGCCCTTAGCTCCAGGCACACTGCAGCTGTTCAAGGCATCCCAAGGGGACTACAAAAGTGCAACAACATGGCTGCTTTCACGGCTTTTCCCTTAGGAAGAACCCTAATACCCGGCTGATTTACCTTCCTAGGGTTACTGTTAGGCTTAGGCCTAGGACTTTTAAAACCAGGAAGCCCTGGGCTCCAGGCACACTGCAGCTGTGAAAGGCATCCCAAGGGCAGCGCAAAAGTGACGCAACTTGGCTGCCACCACTGATATTTCCATGAGACCATCCCGAACCATAGGTTGATTTTCCTTCCTAGGGTTAAGGTTTGAGTTACGCCTAGGGTAAGGGTTCTATTAACCAGAAAGCCCTGAGTTCCAAGAACACAGCAGCTGCGAAGGACTAGCCAAGAAGAGCGCAAAAGTACCACAACATGCCTGCCTCCACAGCTTTTTCCTTGGGGACATGCCTAATTCCTGGCTGATTTGCCTTTCTCGTCTTAGGGTTGGGGTTCGGCCTAGGGCTAGGATTTTTAAAAGCAGGAAGCCCTGAGTTCCAGGCACACTGGAGCTGTGAAAGGCATCCAAAAGGGAGTGCAAAAGTGCCACAACATGGCTGCTTTCACGGCTTTTTCCTTGGCAAGAAGCCTAACACCAGGCTGATTTGCCTTCCCAGGGTTACTGTTAGGCTTAGGCCTAGGGCTAGGATTTTTAAAACTAGGAAGCCCTGGGCTCCAGGCACACTGCAGCTGTTCAAGGCATCCCAAGGGGAGTACAAAAATGCAACAACATGGCAGCTTTCACAGCTTTTTCCTTGGCACCATCCCTATACCTAGGCTGATTTATCTGCCTAGGGTTAGGGTTAGGGTTCAGCCTAGGGCTTGAATTTTTTTTAACCAGGAAGCCCTGAGTTCCAGGCTTACTTCATCTGCCAAAGGCATCCCAAAGGGAGTGCAGAAGTGCCACAACATGGCTGCTTTCACGGCTTTTCCCTTAGGAAGAACCCTAATACCCGGCTGATTTACCTTCCTAGGGTTACTATTAGGCTTAGGCCTAGGACTTTTAAAACCAGGAAGCCCTGGGCTCCAGGCACACTGCAGCTGTGAAAGGCATCCCAAGGGCAGCGCAAAAGTGACGCAACTTGGCTGCCACCACTGATATTTCCATGAGACCATCCCGAACCATAGGCTGATTTTCCTTCCTAGGGTTAAGGTTTGAGTTACGCCTAGGGTAAGGGTTCTATTAACCAGAAAGCCCTGAGTTCCAAGAACACAGCAGCTGCGAAGGACTAGCCAAGAAGAGCGCAAAAGTACCACAACATGCCTGCCTCCACAGCTTTTTCCTTGGGGACATGCCTAATTCCTGGCTGATTTGCCTTTCTCGTCTTAGGGTTGGGGTTCGGCCTAGGGCTAGGATTTTTAAAATCAGGAAGCCCTGAGTTCCAGGCACACTGGAGCTGTGAAAGGCATCTAAAAGGGAGTGCAAAAGTGCCACAACATGGCTGCTTTCACGGCTTTTTCCTTTGCAAGAAGCCTAATATCAGGCTGACATACTTTCCCAGGGTTACTGTTAGGCTTAGGCCTAGGGCTAGGATTTTTGAAACTAGGAAGCCCTTAGCTCCAGGCACACTGCAGCTGTTCAAGGCATCCCAAGGGGAGTACAAAAGTGCAACAACATGGCAGCTTTCACAGCTTTTTCCTTGGCACCATCCCTATACCTAGGCTGATTTATCTGCCTAGGGTTAGGGTTAGGGTTCAGCCTAGGGCTTGGATTTCTTTAACCAGGAAGCCCTGAGTTCCAGGCTTACTTCAGCTGCCAAAGGCATCCCAAAGGGAGTGCAGAAGTGCCACAACATGGCTGCTTTCACGGCTTGTTCCTTGGCAAGACGCCTAACACCAGGCTGACTTACCTTCCCAGGGTTACTATTAGGCTTAGGCCTAGGGCTAGGATTTTTAAAACTAGGAAGCCCTTAGCTCCAGGCACACTGCAGCTGTTCAAGGCATCCCAAGGGGAGTACAAAAGTGCAACAACATGGCAGCTTTCACAGCTTTTTCCTTGGCACCATCCCTATACCTAGGCTGATTTATCTGCCTAGGGTTAGGGTTAGGGTTCAGCCTAGGGCTTGAATTTCTTTAACCAGGAAGCCCTGAGTTCCAGGCTTACTTCATCTGCCAAAGGCATCCCAAAGGGAGTGCAGAAGTGCCACAACATGGCTGCTTTCACGGCTTTTCCCTTAGGAAGAACCCTAATACCCGGCTGATTTACCTTCCTAGGGTTACTGTTAGGCTTAGGCCTAGGACTTTTAAAACCAGGAAGCCCTGGGCTCCAGGCACACTGCAGCTGCAAAAGGCATCCCAAGGGGAGCGCAAAAGTGACGCAACTTGGCTGCCACCACTGATATTTCCATGAGACCATCCGGAACCATAGGTTGATTTTCCTTCCTAGGGTTAAGGTTTGAGTTACGCCTAGGGTAAGGGTCTATTAACCAGAAAACCCTGAGTTCCAAGAACACAGCAGCTGCGAAGGACTACCCAAGAAGAGCGCAAAAGTACCACAACATGCCTGCCTCCACAGCTTTTTCCTTGGGGACATGCCTAATTCCTGGCTGATTTGCCTTTCTCGTCTTAGGGTTGCGGTTCGGCCTAGGGCCAGGATTTTTAAAAGCAGGAAGCCCTGAGTTCCAGGCACACTGCAGCTGTGAAAGGCATCCAAAAGGGAGTGCAAAAGTGCCACAACATGGCTGCTTTCACGGCTTTTTCCTTGGCAAGAAGCCTAACACCAGGCTGATTTACTTTCCCAGGGTTACTGTTAGGCTTAGGCCTAGGGCTAGGATTTTTGAAACTAGGAGGCCCTTAGCTCCAGGCACACTGCAGCTGTTCAAGGCATCCCAAGGGGAGTACAAAAGTGCAACAACATGGCAGCTTTCACAGCTTTTTCCTTGGCAAGAAGCCTAACACCAGGCTGATTTACTTTCCCAGGGTTACTGTTAGGCTTAGGCCTAGGGCTAGGATTTTTGAAACTAGGAAGCCCTTAGCTCCAGGCACACTGCAGCTGTTCAAGGCATCCCAAGGGGAGTACAAAAGTGCAACAACATGGCAGCTTTCACAGCTTTTTCCTTGGCACCATCCCTATACCTAGGCTGATTTATCTGCCTAGGGTTAGGGTTAGGGTTCAGCCTAGGGCTTGGATTTCTTTAACCAGGAAGCCCTGAGTTCCAGGCTTACTTCATCTGCCAAAGGCATCCCAAAGGGGGTGCAGAAGTGCCACAACATGGCTGCTTTCACGGCTTTTTCCTTGGCAAGAAGCCTAACATCAGGCTGATTTACCTTCCCAGGGTTACTGTTAGGCTTAGGCCTAGGGCTAGGATTTTTGAAACTAGGAAGCCCTTAGCTCCAGGCACACTGCAGCTGTTCAAGGCATCCCAAGGGGACTACAAAAGTGCAACAACATGGCTGCTTTCACGGCTTTTCCCTTAGGAAGAACCCTAATACCCGGCTGATTTACCTTCCTAGGGTTACTGTTAGGCTTAGGCCTAGGACTTTTAAAACCAGGAAGCCCTGGGCTCCAGGCACACTGCAGCTGCGAAAGGCATCCCAAGGGGAGCGCAAAAGTGACGCAACTTGGCTGCCACCACTGATATTTCCATGAGACCATCCCGAACCATAGGTTGATTTTCCTTCCTAGGGTTAAGGTTTGAGTTACGCCTAGGGTAAGGGTTCTATTAACCAGAAAGCCCTGAGTTCCAAGAACACAGCAGCTGCGAAGGACTAGCCAAGAAGAGCGCAAAAGTACCACAACATGCCTGCCTCCACAGCTTTTTCCTTGGGGACATGCCTAATTCCTGGCTGATTTGCCTTTCTCGTCTTAGGGTTGGGGTTCGGCCTAGGGCTAGGATTTTTAAAAGCAGGAAGCCCTGAGTTCCAGGCACACTGGAGCTGTGAAAGGCATCCAAAAGGGAGTGCAAAAGTGCCACAACATGGCTGCTTTCACGGCTTTTTCCTTGGCAAGAAGCCTAACACCAGGCTGATTTGCCTTCCCAGGGTTACTGTTAGGCTTAGGCCTAGGGCTAGGATTTTTAAAACTAGGAAGCCCTGGGCTCCAGGCACACTGCAGCTGTTCAAGGCATCCCAAGGGGAGTACAAAACTGCAACAACATGGCAGCTTTCACAGCTTTTTCCTTGGCACCATCCCTATACCTAGGCTGATTTATCTGCCTAGGGTTAGGGTTAGGGTTCAGCCTAGGGCTTGAATTTTTTTTAACCAGGAAGCCCTGAGTTCCAGGCTTACTTCATCTGCCAAAGGCATCCCAAAGGGAGTGCAGAAGTGCCACAACATGGCTGCTTTCACGGCTTTTCCCTTAGGAAGAACCCTAATACCCGGCTGATTTACCTTCCTAGGGTTACTGTTAGGCTTAGGCCTAGGACTTTTAAAACCAGGAAGCCCTGGGCTCCAGGCACACTGCAGCTGTGAAAGGCATCCCAAGGGCAGCGCAAAAGTGACGCAACTTGGCTGCCACCACTGATATTTCCATGAGACCATCCCGAACCATAGGCTGATTTTCCTTCCTAGGGTTAAGGTTTGAGTTACGCCTAGGGTAAGGGTTCTATTAACCAGAAAGCCCTGAGTTCCAAGAACACAGCAGCTGCGAAGGACTAGCCAAGAAGAGCGCAAAAGTACCACAACATGCCTGCCTCCACAGCTTTTTCCTTGGGGACATGCCTAATTCCTGGCTGATTTGCCTTTCTCGTCTTAGGGTTGGGGTTCGGCCTAGGGCTAGGATTTTTAAAATCAGGAAGCCCTGAGTTCCAGGCACACTGGAGCTGTGAAAGGCATCTAAAAGGGAGTGCAAAAGTGCCACAACATGGCTGCTTTCACGGCTTTTTCCTTTGCAAGAAGCCTAATATCAGGCTGACATACTTTCCCAGGGTTACTGTTAGGCTTAGGCCTAGGGCTAGGATTTTTGAAACTAGGAAGCCCTTAGCTCCAGGCACACTGCAGCTGTTCAAGGCATCCCAAGGGGAGTACAAAAGTGCAACAACATGGCAGCTTTCACAGCTTTTTCCTTGGCACCATCCCTATACCTAGGCTGATTTATCTGCCTAGGGTTAGGGTTAGGGTTCAGCCTAGGGCTTGGATTTCTTTAACCAGGAAGCCCTGAGTTCCAGGCTTACTTCAGCTGCCAAAGGCATCCCAAAGGGAGTGCAGAAGTGCCACAACATGGCTGCTTTCACGGCTTGTTCCTTGGCAAGACGCCTAACACCAGGCTGACTTACCTTCCCAGGGTTACTATTAGGCTTAGGCCTAGGGCTAGGATTTTTAAAACTAGGAAGCCCTTAGCTCCAGGCACACTGCAGCTGTTCAAGGCATCCCAAGGGGAGTACAAAAGTGCAACAACATGGCAGCTTTCACAGCTTTTTCCTTGGCACCATCCCTATACCTAGGCTGATTTATCTGCCTAGGGTTAGGGTTAGGGTTCAGCCTAGGGCTTGAATTTCTTTAACCAGGAAGCCCTGAGTTCCAGGCTTACTTCATCTGCCAAAGGCATCCCAAAGGGAGTGCAGAAGTGCCACAACATGGCTGCTTTCACGGCTTTTCCCTTAGGAAGAACCCTAATACCCGGCTGATTTACCTTCCTAGGGTTACTGTTAGGCTTAGGCCTAGGACTTTTAAAACCAGGAAGCCCTGGGCTCCAGGCACACTGCAGCTGCAAAAGGCATCCCAAGGGGAGCGCAAAAGTGACGCAACTTGGCTGCCACCACTGATATTTCCATGAGACCATCCGGAACCATAGGTTGATTTTCCTTCCTAGGGTTAAGGTTTGAGTTACGCCTAGGGTAAGGGTCTATTAACCAGAAAACCCTGAGTTCCAAGAACACAGCAGCTGCGAAGGACTACCCAAGAAGAGCGCAAAAGTACCACAACATGCCTGCCTCCACAGCTTTTTCCTTGGGGACATGCCTAATTCCTGGCTGATTTGCCTTTCTCGTCTTAGGGTTGCGGTTCGGCCTAGGGCCAGGATTTTTAAAAGCAGGAAGCCCTGAGTTCCAGGCACACTGCAGCTGTGAAAGGCATCCAAAAGGGAGTGCAAAAGTGCCACAACATGGCTGCTTTCACGGCTTTTTCCTTGGCAAGAAGCCTAACACCAGGCTGATTTACTTTCCCAGGGTTACTGTTAAGCTTAGGCCTAGGGCTAGGATTTTTGAAACTAGGAGGCCCTTAGCTCCAGGCACACTGCAGCTGTTCAAGGCATCCCAAGGGGAGTACAAAAGTGCAACAACATGGCAGCTTTCACAGCTTTTTCCTTGGCAAGAAGCCTAACACCAGGCTGATTTACTTTCCCAGGGTTACTGTTAGGCTTAGGCCTAGGGCTAGGATTTTTGAAACTAGGAAGCCCTTAGCTCCAGGCACACTGCAGCTGTTCAAGGCATCCCAAGGGGAGTACAAAAGTGCAACAACATGGCAGCTTTCACAGCTTTTTCCTTGGCACCATCCCTATACCTAGGCTGATTTATCTGCCTAGGGTTAGGGTTAGGGTTCAGCCTAGGGCTTGGATTTCTTTAACCAGGAAGCCCTGAGTTCCAGGCTTACTTCATCTGCCAAAGGCATCCCAAAGGGGGTGCAGAAGTGCCACAACATGGCTGCTTTCACGGCTTTTTCCTTGGCAAGAAGCCTAACATCAGGCTGATTTACCTTCCCAGGGTTACTGTTAGGCTTAGGCCTAGGGCTAGGATTTTTGAAACTAGGAAGCCCTTAGCTCCAGGCACACTGCAGCTGTTCAAGGCATCCCAAGGGGACTACAAAAGTGCAACAACATGGCTGCTTTCACGGCTTTTCCCTTAGGAAGAACCCTAATACCCGGCTGATTTACCTTCCTAGGGTTACTGTTAGGCTTAGGCCTAGGACTTTTAAAACCAGGAAGCCCTGGGCTCCAGGCACACTGCAGCTGCGAAAGGCATCCCAAGGGGAGCGCAAAAGTGACGCAACTTGGCTGCCACCACTGATATTTCCATGAGACCATCCCGAACCATAGGTTGATTTTCCTTCCTAGGGTTAAGGTTTGAGTTACGCCTAGGGTAAGGGTTCTATTAACCAGAAAGCCCTGAGTTCCAAGAACACAGCAGCTGCGAAGGACTAGCCAAGAAGAGCGCAAAAGTACCACAACATGCCTGCCTGCACAGCTTTTTCCTTGGGGACATGCCTAATTCCTGGCTGATTTGCCTTTCTCGTCTTAGGGTTGGGGTTCGGCCTAGGGCTAGGATTTTTAAAAGCAGGAAGCCCTGAGTTCCAGGCACACTGGAGCTGTGAAAGGCATCCAAAAGGGAGTGCAAAAGTGCCACAACATGGCTGCTTTCACAGCTTTTTCCTTGGCAAGAAGCCTAACACCAGGCTGATTTACTTTCCCAGGGTTACTGTTAGGCTTAGGCCTAGGGCTAGGATTTTTGAAACTAGGAGGCCCTTAGCTCCAGGCACACTGCAGCTGTTCAAGGCATCCCAAGGGGAGTACAAAAGTGCAACAACATGGCAGCTTTCACAGCTTTTTCCTTGGCACCATCCCTATACCTAGGCTGATTTATCTGCCTAGGGTTAGGGTTAGGGTTCAGCCTAGGGCTTGGATTTCTTTAACCAGGAAGCCCTGAGTTCCAGGCTTACTTCATCTGCCAAAGGCATCCCAAAGGGAGTGCAGAAGTGCCACAACATGGCTGCTTTCACGGCTTTTCCCTTAGGAAGAACCCTAATACCCGGCTGATTTACCTTCCTAGGGTTACTGTTAGGCTTAGGCCTAGGACTTTTAAAACCAGGAAGCCCTGGGCTCCAGGCACACTGCAGCTGCAAAAGGCATCCCAAGGAGAGCGCAAAAGTGACGCAACTTGGCTGCCACCACTGATATTTCCATGAGACCATCCCGAACCATAGGCTGATTTTCCTTCCTAGGGTTAAGGTTTGAGTTACGCCTAGGGTAAGGGTTCTATTAACCAGAAAGCCCTGAGTTCCAAGAACACAGCAGCTGCGAAGGACTAGCCAAGAAGAGCGCAAAAGTACCACAACATGCCTGCCTCCACAGCTTTTTCCTTGTGGACATGCCTAATTCCTGGCTGATTTGCCTTTCTCGTCTTAGGGTTGGGGTTCGGCCTAGGGCTAGGATTTTTAAAAGCAGGAAGCCCTGAGTTCCAGGCACACTGGAGCTGTGAAAGGCATCCAAAAGGGAGTGCAAAAGTGCCACAACATGGCTGCTTTCACGGCTTTTTCCTTGGCAAGAAGCCTAACACCAGGCTGATTTACTTTCCCAGGGTTACTGTTAGGCTTAGGCCTAGGGCTAGGATTTTTGAAACTAGGAAGCCCTTAGCTCCAGGCACACTGCAGCTGTTCAAGGCATCCCAAGGGGAGTACAAAAGTGCAACAACATGGCAGCTTTCACAGCTTTTTCCTTGGCACCATCCCTATACCTAGGCTGATTTATCTGCCTAGGGTTAGGGTTAGGGTTCAGCCTAGGGCTTGGATTTCTTTAACCAGGAAGCCCTGAGTTCCAGGCTTACTTCATCTGCCAAAGGCATCCCAAAGGGAGTGCAGAAGTGCCACAACATGGCTGCTTTCACGGCTTTTTCCTTGGCAAGAAGCCTAACATCAGGCTGATTTACTTTCCCAGGGTTACTGTTAGGCTTAGGCCTAGGGCTAGGATTTTTGAAACTAGGAAGCCCTTAGCTCCAGGCACACTGCAGCTGTTCAAGGCATCCCAAGGGGAGTACAATAGTGCAACAACATGGCAGCTTTCACAGCTTTTTCCTTGGCACCATCCCTATACCTGGGCTGATTTATCTGCCTAGGGTTAGGGTTAGGGTTCAGCCTAGGGCTTGAATTTTTTTAACCAGGAAGCCCTGAGTTCCAGGCTTACTTCATCTGCCAAAGGCATCCCAAAGGGAGTGCAGAAGTGCCACAACATGGCTGCTTTCACGGCTTTTCCCTTAGGAAGAACCCTAATACCCGGCTGATTTACCTTCCTAGGGTTACTGTTAGGCTTAGGCCTAGGACTTTTAAAACCAGGAAGCCCTGGGCTCCAGGCACACTGCAGCTGCGAAATCATCCAAAGGGGAGCGCAAAAGTGACGCAACTTGGCTGCCACCACTGATATTTCCATGAGACCATTCCTAACCATAGGCTGATTTTCCTTCCTAGGGTTAAGGTTTGAGTTACGCCTAGGGTAAGGGTTCTATTAACCAGAAAGCCCTGAGTTCCAAGAACACAGCAGCTGCGAAGGACTAGCCAAGAAGAGCGCAAAAGTACCACAACATGCCTGCCTCCACAGCTTTTTCCTTGGGGACATGCCTAATTCCTGGCTGATTTGCCTTTCTCGTCATAGGGTTGGGGTTCGGCCTAGGGCTAGGATTTTTAAAAGCAGGAAGCCCTGAGTTCCAGGCACACTGGAGCTGTGAAAGGCATCCAAAAGGGATTGCAAAAGTGCCACAACATGGCTGCTTTCACGGCTTGTTCCTTGGCAAGACGCCTAACACCAGGCTGACTTACCTTCCCAGGGTTACTATTAGGCTTAGGCCTAGGGCTAGGATTTTTAAAACTAGGAAGCCCTTAGCTCCAGGCACACTGCAGCTGTTCAAGGCATCCCAAGGGGAGTACAAAAGTGCAACAACATGGCAGCTTTCACAGCTTTTTCCTTGGCACCATCCCTATACCTAGGCTGATTTATCTGCCTAGGGTTAGGGTTAGGGTTCAGCCTAGGGCTTGAATTTCTTTAACCAGGAAGCCCTGAGTTCCAGGCTTACTTCATCTGCCAAAGGCATCCCAAAGGGAGTGCAGAAGTGCCACAACATGGCTGCTTTCACGGCTTTTCCCTTAGGAAGAACCCTAATACCCGGCTGATTTACCTTCCTAGGGTTACTGTTAGGCTTAGGCCTAGGACTTTTAAAACCAGGAAGCCCTGGGCTCCAGGCACACTGCAGCTGCAAAAGGCATCCCAAGGGGAGCGCAAAAGTGACGCAACTTGGCTGCCACCACTGATATTTCCATGAGACCATCCCGAACCATAGGTTGATTTTCCTTCCTAGGGTTAAGGTTTGAGTTACGCCTAGGGTAAGGGTCTATTAACCAGAAAGCCCTGAGTTCCAAGAACACAGCAGCTGCGAAGGACTACCCAAGAAGAGCGCAAAAGTACCACAACATGCCTGCCTCCACAGCTTTTTCCTTGGGGACATGCCTAATTCCTGGCTGATTTGCCTTTCTCGTCTTAGGGTTGCGGTTCGGCCTAGGGCCAGGATTTTTAAAAGCAGGAAGCCCTGAGTTCCAGGCACACTGCAGCTGTGAAAGGCATCCAAAAGGGAGTGCAAAAGTGCCACAACATGGCTGCTTTCACGGCTTTTTCCTTGGCAAGAATCTTAACACCAGGCTGATTTACTTTCCCAGGGTTACTGTTAGGCTTAGGCCTAGGGCTAGGATTTTTGAAACTAGGAGGCCCTTAGCTCCAGGCACACTGCAGCTGTTCAAGGCATCCCAAGGGGAGTACAAAAGTGCAACAACATGACTGCTTTCACAGCTTTTTCCTTGGCAAGAAGCCTAACACCAGGCTGATTTACTTTCCCAGGGTTACTGTTAGGCTTAGGCCTAGGGCTAGGATTTTTGAAACTAGGAAGCCCTTAGCTCCAGGCACACTGCAGCTGTTCAAGGCATCCCAAGGGGAGTACAAAAGTGCAACAACATGGCAGCTTTCACAGCTTTTTCCTTGGCACCATCCCTATACCTAGGCTGATTTATCTGCCTAGGGTTAGGGTTAGGGTTCAGCCTAGGGCTTGGATTTCTTTAACCAGGAAGCCCTGAGTTCCAGGCTTACTTCATCTGCCAAAGGCATCCCAAAGGGAGTGCAGAAGTGCCACAACATGGCTGCTTTCATGGCTTTTTCCTTGGCAAGAAGCCTAACATCAGGCTGATTTAGCTTCCCAGGGTTACTGTTAGGCTTAGGCCTAGGGCTAGGATTTTTGAAACTAGGAAGCCCTTAGCTCCAGGCACACTGCAGCTGTTCAAGGCATCCCAAGGGGACTACAAAAGTGCAACAACATGGCTGCTTTCACGGCTTTTCCCTTAGGAAGAACCCTAATACCCGGCTGATTTACCTTCCTAGGGTTACTGTTAGGCTTAGGCCTAGGACTTTTAAAACCAGGAAGCCCTGGGCTCCAGGCACACTGCAGCTGTGAAAGGCATCCCAAAGGGAGTGCAGAAGTGCCACAACATGGCTGCTTTCACGGCTTTTCCCTTAGGAAGAACCCTAATACCCGGCTGATTTACCTTCCTAGGGTTACTGTTAGGCTTAGGCCTAGGACTTTTAAAACCAGGAAGCCCTGGGCTCCAGGCACACTGCAGCTGTGAAAGGCATCCCAAGGGCAGCGCAAAAGTGACGCAACTTGGCTGCCACCACTGATATTTCCATGAGACCATCCCGAACCATAGGATGATTTTCCTTCCTAGGGTTAAGGTTTGAGTTACGCCTAGGGTAAGGGTTCTATTAACCAGAAAGCCCTGAGTTCCAAGAACACAGCAGCTGCGAAGGACTAGCCAAGAAGAGCGCAAAAGTACCACAACATGCCTGCCTCCACAGCTTTTTCCTTGGGGACATGCCTAATTCCTGGCTGATTTGCCTTTCTCGTCTTAGGGTTGGGGTTCGGCCTAGGGCTAGGATTTTTAAAATCAGGAAGCCCTGAGTTCCAGGCACACTGGAGCTGTGAAAGGCATCCAAAAGGGAGTGCAAAAGTGCCACAACATGGCTGCTTTCACGGCTTTTTCCTTGGCAAGAAGCCTAACATCAGGCTGATTTACTTTCCCAGGGTTACTGTTAGGCTTAGGCCTAGGGCTAGGATTTTTGAAACTAGGAAGCCCTTAGCTCCAGGCACACTGCAGCTCTTCAAGGCATCCCAAGGGGAGTACAAAAGTGCAACAACATGGCAGCTTTCACAGCTTTTTTCTTGGCACCATCCCTATACCTAGGCTGATTTATCTGCCTAGGGTTAGGGTTCAGCCTAGGGCTTGAATTTTTTTAACCAGGAAGCCCTGAGTTCCAGGCTTACTTCATCTGCCAAAGGCATCCCAAAGGGAGTGCAAAAGTGCCACAACATGGCTGCTCTCACGGCTTTTTCCTTGGCAAGAAGCCTAACACCAGGCTGATTTGCCTTCCCAGGGTTACTGTTAGGCTTAGGCCTAGGGCTAGGATTTTTGAAACTAGGGAGCCCTTAGCTCCAGGCACACTGCAGCTGTTCAAGGCATCCCAAGGGGAGTACAAAAGTGCAACAACATGGCAGCTTTCACAGCTTTTTCCTTGGCACCATCCCTATACCTAGGCTGATTTATCTGCCTAGGGTTAGGGTTAGGCTTCAGCCTAGGGCTTGAATTTTTTTTACCAGGAAGCCCTGAGTTCCAGGCTTACTTCATCTGCCAAAGGCATCCCAAAGGGAGTGCAGAAGTGCCACAACATGGCTGCTTTCACGGCTTGTTCCTTGGCAAGACGCCTAACACCAGGCTGACTTACCTTCCCAGGGTTACTATTAGGCTTAGGCCTAGGGCTAGGATTTTTAAAACTAGGAAGCCCTTAGCTCCAGGCACACTGCAGCTGTTCAAGGCATCCCAAGGGGAGTACAAAAGTGCAACAACATGGCAGCTTTCACAGCTTTTTCCTTGGCACCATCCCTATACCTAGGCTGATTTATCTGCCTAGGGTTAGGGTTAGGGTTCAGCCTAGGGCTTGAATTTCTTTAACCAGGAAGCCCTGAGTTCCAGGCTTACTTCATCTGCCAAAGGCATCCCAAAGGGAGTGCAGAAGTGCCACAACATGGCTGCTTTCACGGCTTTTCCCTTAGGAAGAACCCTAATACCCGGCTGATTTACCTTCCTAGGGTTACTGTTAGGCTTAGGCCTAGGACTTTTAAAACCAGGAAGCCCTGGGCTCCAGGCACACTGCAGCTGCAAAAGGCATCCCAAGGGGAGCGCAAAAGTGACGCAACTTGGCTGCCACCACTGATATTTCCATGAGACCATCCCGAACCATAGGTTGATTTTCCTTCCTAGGGTTAAGGTTTGAGTTACGCCTAGGGTAAGGGTCTATTAACCAGAAAGCCCTGAGTTCCAAGAACACAGCAGCTGCGAAGGACTACCCAAGAAGAGCGCAAAAGTACCACAACATGCCTGCCTCCACAGCTTTTTCCTTGGGGACATGCCTAATTCCTGGCTGATTTGCCTTTCTCGTCTTAGGGTTGCGGTTCGGCCTAGGGCCAGGATTTTTAAAAGCAGGAAGCCCTGAGTTCCAGGCACACTGCAGCTGTGAAAGGCATCCAAAAGGGAGTGCAAAAGTGCCACAACATGGCTGCTTTCACAGCTTTTTCCTTGGCAAGAAGCCTAACACCAGGCTGATTTACTTTCCCAGGGTTACTGTTAGGCTTAGGCCTAGGGCTAGGATTTTTGAAACTAGGAGGCCCTTAGCTCCAGGCACACTGCAGCTGTTCATGGCATCCCAAGGGGAGTACAAAAGTGCAACACAACATGGCAGCTTTCACAGCTTTTTCCTTGGCACCATCCCTATACCTAGGCTGATTTATCTGCCTAGGGTTAGGGTTAGGGTTCAGCCTAGGGCTTGGATTTCTTTAACCAGGAAGCCCTGAGTTCCAGGCTTACTTCATCTGCCAAAGGCATCCCAAAGGGAGTGCAGAAGTGCCACAACATGGCTGCTTTCACGGCTTTTTCCTTGGCAAGAAGCCTAACATCAGGCTGATTTACCTTCCCAGGGTTACTGTTAGGCTTAGGCCTAGGGCTAGGATTTTTGAAACTAGGAAGCCCTTAGCTCCAGGCACACTGCAGCTGTTCAAGGCATCCCAAGGGGACTACAAAAGTGCAACAACATGGCTGCTTTCACGGCTTTTCCCTTAGGAAGAACCCTAATACCCGGCTGATTTACCTTCCTAGGGTTACTGTTAGGCTTAGGCCTAGGACTTTTAAAACCAGGAAGCCCTGGGCTCCAGGCACACTGCAGCTGTGAAAGGCATCCCAAGGGCAGCGCAAAAGTGACGCAACTTGGCTGCCACCACTGATATTTCCATGAGACCATCCCGAACCATAGGATGATTTTCCTTCCTAGGGTTAAGGTTTGAGTTACGCCTAGGGTAAGGGTTCTATTAACCAGAAAGCCCTGAGTTCCAAGAACACAGCAGCTGCGAAGGACTAGCCAAGAAGAGCGCAAAAGTACCACAACATGCCTGCCTCCACAGCTTTTTCCTTGGGGACATGCCTAATTCCTGGCTGATTTGCCTTTCTCGTCTTAGGGTTGGGGTTCGGCCTAGGGCTAGGATTTTAAAATCAGGAAGCCCTGAGTTCCAGGCACACTGGAGCTGTGAAAGGCATCCAAAAGGGAGTGCAAAAGTGCCACAACATGGCTGCTTTCACGGCTTTTTCCTTGGCAAGACGCCTAACATCAGGCTGATTTACTTTCCCAGGGTTACTGTTAGGCTTAGGCCTAGGGCTAGGATTTTTGAAACTAGGAAGCCCTTAGCTCCAGGCACACTGCAGCTGTTCAAGGCATCCCAAGGGGAGTACAAAAGTGCAACAACATGGCAGCTTTCACAGCTTTTTCCTTGGCACCATCCCTATACCTAGGCTGATTTATCTGCCTAGGGTTAGGGTTAGGGTTCAGCCTAGGGCTTGGATTTCTTTAACCAGGAAGCCCTGAGTTCCAGGCTTACTTCATCTGCCAAAGGCATCCCAAAGGGAGTGCAGAAGTGCCACAACATGGCTGCTTTCACGGCTTTTCCCTTAGGAAGAACCCTAATACCCGGCTGATTTACCTTCCTAGGGTTACTGTTAGGCTTAGGCCTAGGACTTTTAAAACCAGGAAGCCCTGGGCTCCAGGCACACTGCAGCTGCGAAAGGCATCCCAAGGGGAGCGCAAAAGTGACGCAACTTGGCTGCCACCACTGATATTTCCATGAGACCATCCCGAACCATAGGTTGATTTTCCTTCCTAGGGTTAAGGTTTGAGTTACGCCTAGGGTAAGGGTTCTATTAACCAGAAAGCCCTGAGTTCCAAGAACACAGCAGCTGCGAAGGACTAGCCAAGAAGAGCGCAAAAGTACCACAACATGCCTGCCTCCACAGCTTTTTCCTTGGGGACATGCCTAATTCCTGGCTGATTTGCCTTTCTCGTCTTAGGGTTGCGGTTCGGCCTAGGGCTAGGATTTTTAAAAGCAGGAAGCCCTGAGTTCCAGGCACACTGGAGCTGTGAAAGGCATCCAAAAGGGATTGCAAAAGTGCCACAACATGGCTGCTTTCACGGCTTTTTCCTTGGCAAGACGCCTAACACCAGGCTGACTTACCTTCCCAGGGTTACTATTAGGCTTAAGCCTAGGGCTACGATTTTAAAACTAGGAAGCCCTTAGCTCCAGGCACACTGCAGCTGTTCAAGGCATCCCAAGGGGAGTACAAAAGTGCAACAACATGGCAGCTTTCACAGCTTTTTCCTTGGCACCATCCCTATACCTAGGCTGATTTATCTGCCTAGGGTTAGGGTTAGGGTTCAGCCTAGGGCTTGAATTTCTTTAACCAGGAAGCCCTGAGTTCCAGGCTTACTTCATCTGCCAAAGGCATCCCAAAGGGAGTGCAGAAGTGCCACAACATGGCTGCTTTCACGGCTTTTCCCTTAGGAAGAACCCTAATACCCGGCTGATTTACCTTCCTAGGGTTACTGTTAGGCTTAGGCCTAGGACTTTTAAAACCAGGAAGCCCTGGGCTCCAGGCACACTGCAGCTGCAAAAGGCATCCCAAGGGGAGCGCAAAAGTGACGCAACTTGGCTGCCACCACTGATATTTCCATGAGACCATCCCGAACCATAGGCTGATTTTCCTTCCTAGGGTTAAGGTTTGAGTTACGCCTAGGGTAAGGGTTCTATTAACCAGAAAGCCCTGAGTTCCAAGAACACAGCAGCTGCGAAGGACTAGCCAAGAAGAGCGCAAAAGTACCACAACATGCCTGCCTCCACAGCTTTTTCCTTGTGGACATGCCTAATTCCTGGCTGATTTGCCTTTCTCGTCTTAGGGTTGGGGTTCGGCCTAGGGCTAGGATTTTTAAAAGCAGGAAGCCCTGAGTTCCAGGCACACTGGAGCTGTGAAAGGCATCCAAAAGGGAGTGCAAAAGTGCCACAACATGGCTGCTTTCACGGCTTTTTCCTTGGCAAGAAGCCTAACACCAGGCTGATTTACTTTCCCAGGGTTACTGTTAGGCTTAGGCCTAGGGCTAGGATTTTTGAAACTAGGAAGCCCTTAGCTCCAGGCACACTGCAGCTGTTCAAGGCATCCCAAGGGGAGTACAAAAGTGCAACAACATGGCAGCTTTCACAGCTTTTTCCTTGGCACCATCCCTATACCTAGGCTGATTTATCTGCCTAGGGTTAGGGTTAGGGTTCAGCCTAGGGCTTGGATTTCTTTAACCAGGAAGCCCTGAGTTCCAGGCTTACTTCATCTGCCAAAGGCATCCCAAAGGGAGTGCAGAAGTGCCACAACATGGCTGCTTTCACGGCTTTTTCCTTGGCAAGAAGCCTAACATCAGGCTGATTTACTTTCCCAGGGTTACTGTTAGGCTTAGGCCTAGGGCTAGGATTTTTGAAACTAGGAAGCCCTTAGCTCCAGGCACACTGCAGCTGTTCAAGGCATCCCAAGGGGAGTACAATAGTGCAACAACATGGCAGCTTTCACAGCTTTTTCCTTGGCACCATCCCTATACCTGGGCTGATTTATCTGCCTAGGGTTAGGGTTAGGGTTCAGCCTAGGGCTTGAATTTTTTTAACCAGGAAGCCCTGAGTTCCAGGCTTACTTCATCTGCCAAAGGCATCCCAAAGGGAGTGCAGAAGTGCCACAACATGGCTGCTTTCACGGCTTTTCCCTTAGGAAGAACCCTAATACCCGGCTGATTTACCTTCCTAGGGTTACTGTTAGGCTTAGGCCTAGGACTTTTAAAACCAGGAAGCCCTGGGCTCCAGGCACACTGCAGCTGCGAAATCATCCAAAGGGGAGCGCAAAAGTGACGCAACTTGGCTGCCACCACTGATATTTCCATGAGACCATTCCTAACCATAGGCTGATTTTCCTTCCTAGGGTTAAGGTTTGAGTTACGCCTAGGGTAAGGGTTCTATTAACCAGAAAGCCCTGAGTTCCAAGAACACAGCAGCTGCGAAGGACTAGCCAAGAAGAGCGCAAAAGTACCACAACATGCCTGCCTCCACAGCTTTTTCCTTGGGGACATGCCTAATTCCTGGCTGATTTGCCTTTCTCGTCTTAGGGTTGCGGTTCGGCCTAGGGCTAGGATTTTTAAAAGCAGGAAGCCCTGAGTTCCAGGCACACTGGAGCTGTGAAAGGCATCCAAAAGGGAGTGCAAAAGTGCCACAACATGGCTGCTTTCACGGCTTTTTCCTTGGCAAGTAGCCTAACATCAGGCTGATTTACTTTCCCAGGGTTACTGTTAGGCTTAGGCCTAGGGCTAGGATTTTTGAAACTAGGAAGCCCTTAGCTCCAGGCACACTGCAGCTGTTCAAGGCATCCCAAGGGGAGTACAAAAGTGCAACAACATGGCAGCTTTCACAGCTTTTTCCTTGGCACCATCCCTATACCTAGGCTGATTTATCTGCCTAGGGTTAGGGTTAGGGTTCAGCCTAGGGCTTGGATTTCTTTAACCAGGAAGCCCTGAGTTCCAGGCTTACTTCATCTGCCAAAGGCATCCCAAAGGGAGTGCAGAAGTGCCACAACATGGCTGCTTTCATGGCTTTTTCCTTGGCAAGAAGCCTAACATCAGGCTGATTTAGCTTCCCAGGGTTACTGTTAGGCTTAGGCCTAGGGCTAGGATTTTTGAAACTAGGAAGCCCTTAGCTCCAGGCACACTGCAGCTGTTCAAGGCATCCCAAGGGGACTACAAAAGTGCAACAACATGGCTGCTTTCACGGCTTTTCCCTTAGGAAGAACCCTAATACCCGGCTGATTTACCTTCCTAGGGTTACTGTTAGGCTTAGGCCTAGGACTTTTAAAACCAGGAAGCCCTGGGCTCCAGGCACACTGCAGCTGTGAAAGGCATCCCAAAGGGAGTGCAGAAGTGCCACAACATGGCTGCTTTCACGGCTTTTCCCTTAGGAAGAACCCTAATACCCGGCTGATTTACCTTCCTAGGGTTACTGTTAGGCTTAGGCCTAGGACTTTTAAAACCAGGAAGCCCTGGGCTCCAGGCACACTGCAGCTGTGAAAGGCATCCCAAGGGCAGCGCAAAAGTGACGCAACTTGGCTGCCACCACTGATATTTCCATGAGACCATCCCGAACCATAGGATGATTTTCCTTCCTAGGGTTAAGGTTTGAGTTACGCCTAGGGTAAGGGTTCTATTAACCAGAAAGCCCTGAGTTCCAAGAACACAGCAGCTGCGAAGGACTAGCCAAGAAGAGCGCAAAAGTACCACAACATGCCTGCCTCCACAGCTTTTTCCTTGGGGACATGCCTAATTCCTGGCTGATTTGCCTTTCTCGTCTTAGGGTTGGGGTTCGGCCTAGGGCTAGGATTTTTAAAATCAGGAAGCCCTGAGTTCCAGGCACACTGGAGCTGTGAAAGGCATCCAAAAGGGAGTGCAAAAGTGCCACAACATGGCTGCTTTCACGGCTTTTTCCTTGGCAAGAAGCCTAACATCAGGCTGATTTACTTTCCCAGGGTTACTGTTAGGCTTAGGCCTAGGGCTAGGATTTTTGAAACTAGGAAGCCCTTAGCTCCAGGCACACTGCAGCTCTTCAAGGCATCCCAAGGGGAGTACAAAAGTGCAACAACATGGCAGCTTTCACAGCTTTTTTCTTGGCACCATCCCTATACCTAGGCTGATTTATCTGCCTAGGGTTAGGGTTCAGCCTAGGGCTTGAATTTTTTTAACCAGGAAGCCCTGAGTTCCAGGCTTACTTCATCTGCCAAAGGCATCCCAAAGGGAGTGCAAAAGTGCCACAACATGGCTGCTCTCACGGCTTTTTCCTTGGCAAGAAGCCTAACACCAGGCTGATTTGCCTTCCCAGGGTTACTGTTAGGCTTAGGCCTAGGGCTAGGATTTTTGAAACTAGGGAGCCCTTAGCTCCAGGCACACTGCAGCTGTTCAAGGCATCCCAAGGGGAGTACAAAAGTGCAACAACATGGCAGCTTTCACAGCTTTTTCCTTGGCACCATCCCTATACCTAGGCTGATTTATCTGCCTAGGGTTAGGGTTAGGCTTCAGCCTAGGGCTTGAATTTTTTTTACCAGGAAGCCCTGAGTTCCAGGCTTACTTCATCTGCCAAAGGCATCCCAAAGGGAGTGCAGAAGTGCCACAACATGGCTGCTTTCACGGCTTGTTCCTTGGCAAGACGCCTAACACCAGGCTGACTTACCTTCCCAGGGTTACTATTAGGCTTAGGCCTAGGGCTAGGATTTTTAAAACTAGGAAGCCCTTAGCTCCAGGCACACTGCAGCTGTTCAAGGCATCCCAAGGGGAGTACAAAAGTGCAACAACATGGCAGCTTTCACAGCTTTTTCCTTGGCACCATCCCTATACCTAGGCTGATTTATCTGCCTAGGGTTAGGGTTAGGGTTCAGCCTAGGGCTTGAATTTCTTTAACCAGGAAGCCCTGAGTTCCAGGCTTACTTCATCTGCCAAAGGCATCCCAAAGGGAGTGCAGAAGTGCCACAACATGGCTGCTTTCACGGCTTTTCCCTTAGGAAGAACCCTAATACCCGGCTGATTTACCTTCCTAGGGTTACTGTTAGGCTTAGGCCTAGGACTTTTAAAACCAGGAAGCCCTGGGCTCCAGGCACACTGCAGCTGCAAAAGGCATCCCAAGGGGAGCGCAAAAGTGACGCAACTTGGCTGCCACCACTGATATTTCCATGAGACCATCCCGAAACATAGGTTGATTTTCCTTCCTAGGGTTAAGGTTTGAGTTACGCCTAGGGTAAGGGTCTATTAACCAGAAAGCCCTGAGTTCCAAGAACACAGCAGCTGCGAAGGACTACCCAAGAAGAGCGCAAAAGTACCACAACATGCCTGCCTCCACAGCTTTTTCCTTGGGGACATGCCTAATTCCTGGCTGATTTGCCTTTCTCGTCTTAGGGTTGCGGTTCGGCCTAGGGCCAGGATTTTTAAAAGCAGGAAGCCCTGAGTTCCAGGCACACTGCAGCTGTGAAAGGCATCCAAAAGGGAGTGCAAAAGTGCCACAACATGGCTGCTTTCACAGCTTTTTCCTTGGCAAGAAGCCTAACACCAGGCTGATTTACTTTCCCAGGGTTACTGTTAGGCTTAGGCCTAGGGCTAGGATTTTTGAAACTAGGAGGCCCTTAGCTCCAGGCACACTGCAGCTGTTCATGGCATCCCAAGGGGAGTACAAAAGTGCAACAACATGGCAGCTTTCACAGCTTTTTCCTTGGCACCATCCCTATACCTAGGCTGATTTATCTGCCTAGGGTTAGGGTTAGGGTTCAGCCTAGGGCTTGGATTTCTTTAACCAGGAAGCCCTGAGTTCCAGGCTTACTTCATCTGCCAAAGGCATCCCAAAGGGAGTGCAGAAGTGCCACAACATGGCTGCTTTCACGGCTTTTTCCTTGGCAAGAAGCCTAACATCAGGCTGATTTACCTTCCCAGGGTTACTGTTAGGCTTAGGCCTAGGGCTAGGATTTTTGAAACTAGGAAGCCCTTAGCTCCAGGCACACTGCAGCTGTTCAAGGCATCCCAAGGGGACTACAAAAGTGCAACAACATGGCTGCTTTCACGGCTTTTCCCTTAGGAAGAACCCTAATACCCGGCTGATTTACCTTCCTAGGGTTACTGTTAGGCTTAGGCCTAGGACTTTTAAAACCAGGAAGCCCTGGGCTCCAGGCACACTGCAGCTGTGAAAGGCATCCCAAGGGCAGCGCAAAAGTGACGCAACTTGGCTGCCACCACTGATATTTCCATGAGACCATCCCGAACCATAGGATGATTTTCCTTCCTAGGGTTAAGGTTTGAGTTACGCCTAGGGTAAGGGTTCTATTAACCAGAAAGCCCTGAGTTCCAAGAACACAGCAGCTGCGAAGGACTAGCCAAGAAGAGCGCAAAAGTACCACAACATGCCTGCCTCCACAGCTTTTTCCTTGGGGACATGCCTAATTCCTGGCTGATTTGCCTTTCTCGTCTTAGGGTTGGGGTTCGGCCTAGGGCTAGGATTTTTAAAATCAGGAAGCCCTGAGTTCCAGGCACACTGGAGCTGTGAAAGGCATCCAAAAGGGAGTGCAAAAGTGCCACAACATGGCTGCTTTCACGGCTTTTTCCTTGGCAAGACGCCTAACATCAGGCTGATTTACTTTCCCAGGGTTACTGTTAGGCTTAGGCCTAGGGCTAGGATTTTTGAAACTAGGAAGCCCTTAGCTCCAGGCACACTGCAGCTGTTCAAGGCATCCCAAGGGGAGTACAAAAGTGCAACAACATGGCAGCTTTCACAGCTTTTTCCTTGGCACCATCCCTATACCTAGGCTGATTTATCTGCCTAGGGTTAGGGTTAGGGTTCAGCCTAGGGCTTGGATTTCTTTAACCAGGAAGCCCTGAGTTCCAGGCTTACTTCATCTGCCAAAGGCATCCCAAAGGGAGTGCAGAAGTGCCACAACATGGCTGCTTTCACGGCTTTTCCCTTAGGAAGAACCCTAATACCCGGCTGATTTACCTTCCTAGGGTTACTGTTAGGCTTAGGCCTAGGACTTTTAAAACCAGGAAGCCCTGGGCTCCAGGCACACTGCAGCTGCGAAAGGCATCCCAAGGGGAGCGCAAAAGTGACGCAACTTGGCTGCCACCACTGATATTTCCATGAGACCATCCCGAACCATAGGTTGATTTTCCTTCCTAGGGTTAAGGTTTGAGTTACGCCTAGGGTAAGGGTTCTATTAACCAGAAAGCCCTGAGTTCCAAGAACACAGCAGCTGCGAAGGACTAGCCAAGAAGAGCGCAAAAGTACCACAACATGCCTGCCTCCACAGCTTTTTCCTTGGGGACATGCCTAATTCCTGGCTGATTTGCCTTTCTCGTCTTAGGGTTGCGGTTCGGCCTAGGGCTAGGATTTTTAAAAGCAGGAAGCCCTGAGTTCCAGGCACACTGGAGCTGTGAAAGGCATCCAAAAGGGATTGCAAAAGTGCCACAACATGGCTGCTTTCACGGCTTTTTCCTTGGCAAGACGCCTAACACCAGGCTGACTTACCTTCCCAGGGTTACTATTAGGCTTAAGCCTAGGGCTACGATTTTTAAAACTAGGAAGCCCTTAGCTCCAGGCACACTGCAGCTGTTCAAGGCATCCCAAGGGGAGTACAAAAGTGCAACAACATGGCAGCTTTCACAGCTTTTTCCTTGGCACCATCCCTATACCTAGGCTGATTTATCTGCCTAGGGTTAGGGTTAGGGTTCAGCCTAGGGCTTGAATTTCTTTAACCAGGAAGCCCTGAGTTCCAGGCTTACTTCATCTGCCAAAGGCATCCCAAAGGGAGTGCAGAAGTGCCACAACATGGCTGCTTTCACGGCTTTTCCCTTAGGAAGAACCCTAATACCCGGCTGATTTACCTTCCTAGGGTTACTGTTAGGCTTAGGCCTAGGACTTTTAAAACCAGGAAGCCCTGGGCTCCAGGCACACTGCAGCTGCAAAAGGCATCCCAAGGGGAGCGCAAAAGTGACGCAACTTGGCTGCCACCACTGATATTTCCATGAGACCATCCCGAACCATAGGCTGATTTTCCTTCCTAGGGTTAAGGTTTGAGTTACGCCTAGGGTAAGGGTTCTATTAACCAGAAAGCCCTGAGTTCCAAGAACACAGCAGCTGCGAAGGACTAGCCAAGAAGAGCGCAAAAGTACCACAACATGCCTGCCTCCACAGCTTTTTCCTTGTGGACATGCCTAATTCCTGGCTGATTTGCCTTTCTCGTCTTAGGGTTGGGGTTCGGCCTAGGGCTAGGATTTTTAAAAGCAGGAAGCCCTGAGTTCCAGGCACACTGGAGCTGTGAAAGGCATCCAAAAGGGAGTGCAAAAGTGCCACAACATGGCTGCTTTCACGGCTTTTTCCTTGGCAAGAAGCCTAACACCAGGCTGATTTACTTTCCCAGGGTTACTGTTAGGCTTAGGCCTAGGGCTAGGATTTTTGAAACTAGGAAGCCCTTAGCTCCAGGCACACTGCAGCTGTTCAAGGCATCCCAAGGGGAGTACAAAAGTGCAACAACATGGCAGCTTTCACAGCTTTTTCCTTGGCACCATCCCTATACCTAGGCTGATTTATCTGCCTAGGGTTAGGGTTAGGGTTCAGCCTAGGGCTTGGATTTCTTTAACCAGGAAGCCCTGAGTTCCAGGCTTACTTCATCTGCCAAAGGCATCCCAAAGGGAGTGCAGAAGTGCCACAACATGGCTGCTTTCACGGCTTTTTCCTTGGCAAGAAGCCTAACATCAGGCTGATTTACTTTCCCAGGGTTACTGTTAGGCTTAGGCCTAGGGCTAGGATTTTTGAAACTAGGAAGCCCTTAGCTCCAGGCACACTGCAGCTGTTCAAGGCATCCCAAGGGGAGTACAATAGTGCAACAACATGGCAGCTTTCACAGCTTTTTCCTTGGCACCATCCCTATACCTGGGCTGATTTATCTGCCTAGGGTTAGGGTTAGGGTTCAGCCTAGGGCTTGAATTTTTTTAACCAGGAAGCCCTGAGTTCCAGGCTTACTTCATCTGCCAAAGGCATCCCAAAGGGAGTGCAGAAGTGCCACAACATGGCTGCTTTCACGGCTTTTCCCTTAGGAAGAACCCTAATACCCGGCTGATTTACCTTCCTAGGGTTACTGTTAGGCTTAGGCCTAGGACTTTTAAAACCAGGAAGCCCTGGGCTCCAGGCACACTGCAGCTGCGAAATCATCCAAAGGGGAGCGCAAAAGTGACGCAACTTGGCTGCCACCACTGATATTTCCATGAGACCATTCCTAACCATAGGCTGATTTTCCTTCCTAGGGTTAAGGTTTGAGTTACGCCTAGGGTAAGGGTTCTATTAACCAGAAAGCCCTGAGTTCCAAGAACACAGCAGCTGCGAAGGACTAGCCAAGAAGAGCGCAAAAGTACCACAACATGCCTGCCTCCACAGCTTTTTCCTTGGGGACATGCCTAATTCCTGGCTGATTTGCCTTTCTCGTCTTAGGGTTGCGGTTCGGCCTAGGGCTAGGATTTTTAAAAGCAGGAAGCCCTGAGTTCCAGGCACACTGGAGCTGTGAAAGGCATCCAAAAGGGATTGCAAAAGTGCCACAACATGGCTGCTTTCACGGCTTGTTCCTTGGCAAGACGCCTAACACCAGGCTGACTTACCTTCCCAGGGTTACTATTAGGCTTAGGTCTAGGGCTAGGATTTTTAAAACTAGGAAGCCCTTAGCTCCAGGCACACTGCAGCTGTTCAAGGCATCCCAAGGGGAGTACAAAAGTGCAACAACATGGCAGCTTTCACAGCTTTTTCCTTGGCACCATCCCTATACCTAGGCTGATTTATCTGCCTAGGGTTAGGGTTAGGGTTCAGCCTAGGGCTTGAATTTCTTTAACCAGGAAGCCCTGAGTTCCAGGCTTACTTCATCTGCCAAAGGCATCCCAAAGGGAGTGCAGAAGTGCCACAACATGGCTGCTTTCACGGCTTTTCCCTTAGGAAGAACCCTAATACCCGGCTGATTTACCTTCCTAGGGTTACTGTTAGGCTTAGGCCTAGGACTTTTAAAACCAGGAAGCCCTGGGCTCCAGGCACACTGCAGCTGCAAAAGGCATCCCAAGGGGAGCGCAAAAGTGACGCAACTTGGCTGCCACCACTGATATTTCCATGAGACCATCCCGAACCATAGGTTGATTTTCCTTCCTAGGGTTAAGGTTTGAGTTACGCCTAGGGTAAGGGTCTATTAACCAGAAAGCCCTGAGTTCCAAGAACACAGCAGCTGCGAAGGACTACCCAAGAAGAGCGCAAAAGTACCACAACATGCCTGCCTCCACAGCTTTTTCCTTGGGGACATGCCTAATTCCTGGCTGATTTGCCTTTCTCGTCTTAGGGTTGCGGTTCGGCCTAGGGCCAGGATTTTTAAAAGCAGGAAGCCCTGAGTTCCAGGCACACTGCAGCTGTGAAAGGCATCCAAAAGGGAGTGCAAAAGTGCCACAACATGGCTGCTTTCACGGCTTTTTTCTTGGCAAGAATCTTAACACCAGGCTGATTTACTTTCCCAGGGTTACTGTTAGGCTTAGGCCTAGGGCTAGGATTTTTGAAACTAGGAGGCCCTTAGCTCCAGGCACACTGCAGCTGTTCAAGGCATCCCAAGGGGAGTACAAAAGTGCAACAACATGACTGCTTTCACAGCTTTTTCCTTGGCAAGAAGCCTAACACCAGGCTGATTTACTTTCCCAGGGTTACTGTTAGGCTTAGGCCTAGGGCTAGGATTTTTGAAACTAGGAAGCCCTTAGCTCCAGGCACACTGCAGCTGTTCAAGGCATCCCAAGGGGAGTACAAAAGTGCAACAACATGGCAGCTTTCACAGCTTTTTCCTTGGCACCATCCCTATACCTAGGCTGATTTATCTGCCTAGGGTTAGGGTTAGGGTTCAGCCTAGGGCTTGGATTTCTTTAACCAGGAAGCCCTGAGTTCCAGGCTTACTTCATCTGCCAAAGGCATCCCAAAGGGAGTGCAGAAGTGCCACAACATGGCTGCTTTCATGGCTTTTTCCTTGGCAAGAAGCCTAACATCAGGCTGATTTACCTTCCCAGGGTTACTGTTAGGCTTAGGCCTAGGGCTAGGATTTTTGAAACTAGGAAGCCCTTAGCTCCAGGCACACTGCAGCTGTTCAAGGCATCCCAAGGGGACTACAAAAGTGCAACAACATGGCTGCTTTCACGGCTTTTCCCTTAGGAAGAACCCTAATACCCGGCTGATTTACCTTCCTAGGGTTACTGTTAGGCTTAGGCCTAGGACTTTTAAAACCAGGAAGCCCTGGGCTCCAGGCACACTGCAGCTGTGAAAGGCATCCCAAAGGGAGTGCAGAAGTGCCACAACATGGCTGCTTTCACGGCTTTTCCCTTAGGAAGAACCCTAATACCCGGCTGATTTACCTTCCTAGGGTTACTGTTAGGCTTAGGCCTAGGACTTTTAAAACCAGGAAGCCCTGGGCTCCAGGCACACTGCAGCTGTGAAAGGCATCCCAAGGGCAGCGCAAAAGTGACGCAACTTGGCTGCCACCACTGATATTTCCATGAGACCATCCCGAACCATAGGATGATTTTCCTTCCTAGGGTTAAGGTTTGAGTTACGCCTAGGGTAAGGGTTCTATTAACCAGAAAGCCCTGAGTTCCAAGAACACAGCAGCTGCGAAGGACTAGCCAAGAAGAGCGCAAAAGTACCACAACATGCCTGCCTCCACAGCTTTTTCCTTGGGGACATGCCTAATTCCTGGCTGATTTGCCTTTCTCGTCTTAGGGTTGGGGTTCGGCCTAGGGCTAGGATTTTTAAAATCAGGAAGCCCTGAGTTCCAGGCACACTGGAGCTGTGAAAGGCATCCAAAAGGGAGTGCAAAAGTGCCACAACATGGCTGCTTTCACGGCTTTTTCCTTGGCAAGAAGCCTAACATCAGGCTGATTTACTTTCCCAGGGTTACTGTTAGGCTTAGGCCTAGGGCTAGGATTTTTGAAACTAGGAAGCCCTTAGCTCCAGGCACACTGCAGCTGTTCAAGGCATCCCAAGGGGACTACAAAAGTGCAACAACATGGCTGCTTTCACGGCTTTTCCCTTAGGAAGAACCCTAATACCCGGCTGATTTACCTTCCTAGGGTTACTGTTAGGCTTAGGCCTAGGACTTTTAAAACCAGGAAGCCCTGGGCTCCAGGCACACTGCAGCTGTGAAAGGCATCCCAAAGGGAGTGCAGAAGTGCCACAACATGGCTGCTTTCACGGCTTTTCCCTTAGGAAGAACCCTAATACCCGGCTGATTTACCTTCCTAGGGTTACTGTTAGGCTTAGGCCTAGGACTTTTAAAACCAGGAAGCCCTGGGCTCCAGGCACACTGCAGCTGTGAAAGGCATCCCAAGGGCAGCGCAAAAGTGACGCAACTTGGCTGCCACCACTGATATTTCCATGAGACCATCCCGAACCATAGGATGATTTTCCTTCCTAGGGTTAAGGTTTGAGTTACGCCTAGGGTAAGGGTTCTATTAACCAGAAAGCCCTGAGTTCCAAGAACACAGCAGCTGCGAAGGACTAGCCAAGAAGAGCGCAAAAGTACCACAACATGGCTGCCTCCACAGCTTTTTCCTTGGGGACATGCCTAATTCCTGGCTGATTTGCCTTTCTCGTCTTAGGGTTGGGGTTCGGCCTAGGGCTAGGATTTTTAAAATCAGGAAGCCCTGAGTTCCAGGCACACTGGAGCTGTGAAAGGCATCCAAAAGGGAGTGCAAAAGTGCCACAACATGGCTGCTTTCACGGCTTTTTCCTTGGCAAGAAGCCTAACATCAGGCTGATTTACTTTCCCAGGGTTACTGTTAGGCTTAGGCCTAGGGCTAGGATTTTTGAAACTAGGAAGCCCTTAGCTCCAGGCACACTGCAGCTCTTCAAGGCATCCCAAGGGGAGTACAAAAGTGCAACAACATGGCAGCTTTCACAGCTTTTTTCTTGGCACCATCCCTATACCTAGGCTGATTTATCTGCCTAGGGTTAGGGTTCAGCCTAGGGCTTGAATTTTTTTAACCAGGAAGCCCTGAGTTCCAGGCTTACTTCATCTGCCAAAGGCATCCCAAAGGGAGTGCAAAAGTGCCACAACATGGCTGCTCTCACGGCTTTTTCCTTGGCAAGAAGCCTAACACCAGGCTGATTTGCCTTCCCAGGGTTACTGTTAGGCTTAGGCCTAGGGCTAGGATTTTTGAAACTAGGGAGCCCTTAGCTCCAGGCACACTGCAGCTGTTCAAGGCATCCCAAGGGGAGTACAAAAGTGCAACAACATGGCAGCTTTCACAGCTTTTTCCTTGGCACCATCCCTATACCTAGGCTGATTTATCTGCCTAGGGTTAGGGTTAGGGTTCAGCCTAGGGCTTGAATTTTTTTTACCAGGAAGCCCTGAGTTCCAGGCTTACTTCATCTGCCAAAGGCATCCCAAAGGGAGTGCAGAAGTGCCACAACATGGCTGCTTTCACGGCTTGTTCCTTGGCAAGACGCCTAACACCAGGCTGACTTACCTTCCCAGGGTTACTATTAGGCTTAGGCCTAGGGCTAGGATTTTTGAAACTAGGAAGCCCTTAGCTCCAGGCACACTGCAGCTGTTCAAGGCATCCCAAGGGGAGTACAAAAGTGCAACAACATGGCAGCTTTCACAGCTTTTTCCTTGGCACCATCCCTATACCTAGGCTGATTTATCTGCCTAGGGTTAGGGTTAGGGTTCAGCCTAGGGCTTGAATTTCTTTAACCAGGAAGCCCTGAGTTCCAGGCTTACTTCATCTGCCAAAGGCATCCCAAAGGGAGTGCAGAAGTGCCACAACATGGCTGCTTTCACGGCTTTTCCCTTAGGAAGAACCCTAATACCCGGCTGATTTACCTTCCTAGGGTTACTGTTAGGCTTAGGCCTAGGACTTTTAAAACCAGGAAGCCCTGGGCTCCAGGCACACTGCAGCTGCAAAAGGCATCCCAAGGGGAGCGCAAAAGTGACGCAACTTGGCTGCCACCACTGATATTTCCATGAGACCATCCCGAACCATAGGTTGATTTTCCTTCCTAGGGTTAAGGTTTGAGTTACGCCTAGGGTAAGGGTCTATTAACCAGAAAGCCCTGAGTTCCAAGAACACAGCAGCTGCGAAGGACTACCCAAGAAGAGCGCAAAAGTACCACAACATGCCTGCCTCCACAGCTTTTTCCTTGGGGACATGCCTAATTCCTGGCTGATTTGCCTTTCTCGTCTTAGGGTTGCGGTTCGGCCTAGGGCCAGGATTTTTAAAAGCAGGAAGCCCTGAGTTCCAGGCACACTGCAGCTGTGAAAGGCATCCAAAAGGGAGTGCAAAAGTGCCACAACATGGCTGCTTTCACGGCTTTTTCCTTGGCAAGAAGCCTAACACCAGGCTGATTTACTTTCCCAGGGTTACTGTTAGGCTTAGGCCTAGGGCTAGGATTTTTGAAACTAGGAGGCCCTTAGCTCCAGGCACACTGCAGCTGTTCATGGCATCCCAAGGGGAGTACAAAAGTGCAACAACATGGCAGCTTTCACAGCTTTTTCCTTGGCACCATCCCTATACCTAGGCTGATTTATCTGCCTAGGGTTAGGGTTAGGGTTCAGCCTAGGGCTTGGATTTCTTTAACCAGGAAGCCCTGAGTTCCAGGCTTACTTCATCTGCCAAAGGCATCCCAAAGGGAGTGCAGAAGTGCCACAACATGGCTGCTTTCACGGCTTTTTCCTTGGCAAGAAGCCTAACATCAGGCTGATTTACCTTCCCAGGGTTACTGTTAGGCTTAGGCCTAGGGCTAGGATTTTTGAAACTAGGAAGCCCTTAGCTCCAGGCACACTGCAGCTGTTCAAGGCATCCCAAGGGGACTACAAAAGTGCAACAACATGGCTGCTTTCACGGCTTTTCCCTTAGGAAGAACCCTAATACCCGGCTGATTTACCTTCCTAGGGTTACTGTTAGGCTTAGGCCTAGGACTTTTAAAACCAGGAAGCCCTGGGCTCCAGGCACACTGCAGCTGCGAAAGGCATCCCAAGGGGAGCGCAAAAGTGACGCAACTTGGCTGCCACCACTGATATTTCCATGAGACCATCCCGAACCATAGGTTGATTTTCCTTCCTAGGGTTAAGGTTTGAGTTACGCCTAGGGTAAGGGTTCTATTAACCAGAAAGCCCTGAGTTCCAAGAACACAGCAGCTGCGAAGGACTAGCCAAGAAGAGCGCAAAAGTACCACAACATGCCTGCCTCCACAGCTTTTTCCTTGGGGACATGCCTAATTCCTGGCTGATTTGCCTTTCTCGTCTTAGGGTTGGGGTTCGGCCTAGGGCTAGGATTTTTAAAAGCAGGAAGCCCTGAGTTCCAGGCACACTGGAGCTGTGAAAGGCATCCAAAAGGGAGTGCAAAAGTGCCACAACATGGCTGCTTTCACGGCTTTTTCCTTGGCAAGAAGCCTAACACCAGGCTGATTTGCCTTCCCAGGGTTACTGTTAGGCTTAGGCCTAGGGCTAGGATTTTTAAAACTAGGAAGCCCTGGGCTCCAGGCACACTGCAGCTGTTCAAGGCATCCCAAGGGGAGTACAAAAGTGCAACAACATGGCAGCTTTCACAGCTTTTTCCTTGGCACCATCCCTATACCTAGGCTGATTTATCTGCCTAGGGTTAGGGTTAGGGTTCAGCCTAGGGCTTGAATTTTTTTTAACCAGGAAGCCCTGAGTTCCAGGCTTACTTCATCTGCCAAAGGCATCCCAAAGGGAGTGCAGAAGTGCCACAACATGGCTGCTTTCACGGCTTTTCCCTTAGGAAGAACCCTAATACCCGGCTGATTTACCTTCCTAGGGTTACTGTTAGGCTTAGGCCTAGGACTTTTAAAACCAGGAAGCCCTGGGCTCCAGGCACACTGCAGCTGTGAAAGGCATCCCAAGGGCAGCGCAAAAGTGACGCAACTTGGCTGCCACCACTGATATTTCCATGAGACCATCCCGAACCATAGGTTGATTTTCCTTCCTAGGGTTAAGGTTTGAGTTACGCCTAGGGTAAGGGTTCTATTAACCAGAAAGCCCTGAGTTCCAAGAACACAGCAGCTGCGAAGGACTAGCCAAGAAGAGCGCAAAAGTACCACAACATGCCTGCCTCCACAGCTTTTTCCTTGGGGACATGCCTAATTCCTGGCTGATTTGCCTTTCTCGTCTTAGGGTTGGGGTTCGGCCTAGGGCTAGGATTTTTAAAAGCAGGAAGCCCTGAGTTCCAGGCACACTGGAGCTGTGAAAGGCATCCAAAAGGGAGTGCAAAAGTGCCACAACATGGCTGCTTTCACGGCTTTTTCCTTGGCAAGAAGCCTAACACCAGGCTGATTTGCCTTCCCAGGGTTACTGTTAGGCTTAGGCCTAGGGCTAGGATTTTTAAAACTAGGAAGCCCTGGGCTCCAGGCACACTGCAGCTGTTCAAGGCATCCCAAGGGGAGTACAAAAGTGCAACAACATGGCAGCTTTCACAGCTTTTTCCTTGGCACCATCCCTATACCTAGGCTGATTTATCTGCCTAGGGTTAGGGTTAGGGTTCAGCCTAGGGCTTGAATTTTTTTTAACCAGGAAGCCCTGAGTTCCAGGCTTACTTCATCTGCCAAAGGCATCCCAAAGGGAGTGCAGAAGTGCCACAACATGGCTGCTTTCACGGCTTTTCCCTTAGGAAGAACCCTAATACCCGGCTGATTTACCTTCCTAGGGTTACTGTTAGGCTTAGGCCTAGGACTTTTAAAACCAGGAAGCCCTGGGCTCCAGGCACACTGCAGCTGTGAAAGGCATCCCAAGGGCAGCGCAAAAGTGACGCAACTTGGCTGCCACCACTGATATTTCCATGAGACCATCCCGAACCATAGGATGATTTTCCTTCCTAGGGTTAAGGTTTGAGTTACGCCTAGGGTAAGGGTTCTATTAACCAGAAAGCCCTGAGTTCCAAGAACACAGCAGCTGCGAAGGACTAGCCAAGAAGAGCGCAAAAGTACCACAACATGCCTGCCTCCACAGCTTTTTCCTTGGGGACATGCCTAATTCCTGGCTGATTTGCCTTTCTCGTCTTAGGGTTGGGGTTCGGCCTAGGGCTAGGATTTTTAAAAGCAGGAAGCCCTGAGTTCCAGGCACACTGGAGCTGTGAAAGGCATCCAAAAGGGAGTGCAAAAGTGCCACAACATGGCTGCTTTCACGGCTTTTTCCTTGGCAAGTAGCCTAACATCAGGCTGATTTACTTTCCCAGGGTTACTGTTAGGCTTAGGCCTAGGGCTAGGATTTTTGAAACTAGGAAGCCCTTAGCTCCAGGCACACTGCAGCTGTTCAAGGCATCCCAAGGGGAGTACAAAAGTGCAACAACATGGCAGCTTTCACAGCTTTTTCCTTGGCACCATCCCTATACCTAGGCTGATTTATCTGCCTAGGGTTAGGGTTAGGGTTCAGCCTAGGGCTTGGATTTCTTTAACCAGGAAGCCCTGAGTTCCAGGCTTACTTCATCTGCCAAAGGCATCCCAAAGGGAGTGCAGAAGTGCCACAACATGGCTGCTTTCACGGCTTTTTCCTTGGCAAGAAGCCTAACACCAGGCTGATTTGCCTTCCCAGGGTTACTGTTAGGCTTAGGCCTAGGGCTAGGATTTTTAAAACTAGGAAGCCCTGGGCTCCAGGCACACTGCAGCTGTTCAAGGCATCCCAAGGGGAGTACAAAAGTGCAACAACATGGCAGCTTTCACAGCTTTTTCCTTGGCACCATCCCTATACCTAGGCTGATTTATCTGCCTAGGGTTAGGGTTAGGGTTCAGCCTAGGGCTTGAATTTTTTTTAACCAGGAAGCCCTGAGTTCCAGGCTTACTTCATCTGCCAAAGGCATCCCAAAGGGAGTGCAGAAGTGCCACAACATGGCTGCTTTCACGGCTTTTCCCTTAGGAAGAACCCTAATACCCGGCTGATTTACCTTCCTAGGGTTACTGTTAGGCTTAGGCCTAGGACTTTTAAAACCAGGAAGCCCTGGGCTCCAGGCACACTGCAGCTGTGAAAGGCATCCCAAGGGCAGCGCAAAAGTGACGCAACTTGGCTGCCACCACTGATATTTCCATGAGACCATCCCGAACCATAGGATGATTTTCCTTCCTAGGGTTAAGGTTTGAGTTACGCCTAGGGTAAGGGTTCTATTAACCAGAAAGCCCTGAGTTCCAAGAACACAGCAGCTGCGAAGGACTAGCCAAGAAGAGCGCAAAAGTACCACAACATGCCTGCCTCCACAGCTTTTTCCTTGGGGACATGCCTAATTCCTGGCTGATTTGCCTTTCTCGTCTTAGGGTTGGGGTTCGGCCTAGGGCTAGGATTTTTAAAATCAGGAAGCCCTGAGTTCCAGGCACACTGGAGCTGTGAAAGGCATCCAAAAGGGAGTGCAAAAGTGCCACAACATGGCTGCTTTCACGGCTTTTTCCTTGGCAAGACGCCTAACATCAGGCTGATTTACTTTCCCAGGGTTACTGTTAGGCTTAGGCCTAGGGCTAGGATTTTTGAAACTAGGAAGCCCTTAGCTCCAGGCACACTGCAGCTGTTCAAGGCATCCCAAGGGGAGTACAAAAGTGCAACAACATGGCAGCTTTCACAGCTTTTTCCTTGGCACCATCCCTATACCTAGGCTGATTTATCTGCCTAGGGTTAGGGTTAGGGTTCAGCCTAGGGCTTGGATTTCTTTAACCAGGAAGCCCTGAGTTCCAGGCTTACTTCATCTGCCAAAGGCATCCCAAAGGGAGTGCAGAAGTGCCACAACATGGCTGCTTTCACGGCTTTTCCCTTAGGAAGAACCCTAATACCCGGCTGATTTACCTTCCTAGGGTTACTGTTAGGCTTAGGCCTAGGACTTTTAAAACCAGGAAGCCCTGGGCTCCAGGCACACTGCAGCTGCGAAAGGCATCCCAAGGGGAGCGCAAAAGTGACGCAACTTGGCTGCCACCACTGATATTTCCATGAGACCATCCCGAACCATAGGTTGATTTTCCTTCCTAGGGTTAAGGTTTGAGTTACGCCTAGGGTAAGGGTTCTATTAACCAGAAAGCCCTGAGTTCCAAGAACACAGCAGCTGCGAAGGACTAGCCAAGAAGAGCGCAAAAGTACCACAACATGCCTGCCTCCACAGCTTTTTCCTTGGGGACATGCCTAATTCCTGGCTGATTTGCCTTTCTCGTCTTAGGGTTGCGGTTCGGCCTAGGGCTAGGATTTTTAAAAGCAGGAAGCCCTGAGTTCCAGGCACACTGGAGCTGTGAAAGGCATCCAAAAGGGATTGCAAAAGTGCCACAACATGGCTGCTTTCACGGCTTTTTCCTTGGCAAGACGCCTAACACCAGGCTGACTTACCTTCCCAGGGTTACTATTAGGCTTAAGCCTAGGGCTACGATTTTTAAAACTAGGAAGCCCTTAGCTCCAGGCACACTGCAGCTGTTCAAGGCATCCCAAGGGGAGTACAAAAGTGCAACAACATGGCAGCTTTCACAGCTTTTTCCTTGGCACCATCCCTATACCTAGGCTGATTTATCTGCCTAGGGTTAGGGTTAGGGTTCAGCCTAGGGCTTGAATTTCTTTAACCAGGAAGCCCTGAGTTCCAGGCTTACTTCATCTGCCAAAGGCATCCCAAAGGGAGTGCAGAAGTGCCACAACATGGCTGCTTTCACGGCTTTTCCCTTAGGAAGAACCCTAATACCCGGCTGATTTACCTTCCTAGGGTTACTGTTAGGCTTAGGCCTAGGACTTTTAAAACCAGGAAGCCCTGGGCTCCAGGCACACTGCAGCTGCAAAAGGCATCCCAAGGGGAGCGCAAAAGTGACGCAACTTGGCTGCCACCACTGATATTTCCATGAGACCATCCCGAACCATAGGTTGATTTTCCTTCCTAGGGTTAAGGTTTGAGTTACGCCTAGGGTAAGGGTCTATTAACCAGAAAGCCCTGAGTTCCAAGAACACAGCAGCTGCGAAGGACTAGCCAAGAAGAGCGCAAAAGTACCACAACATGCCTGCCTCCACAGCTTTTTCCTTGGGGACATGCCTAATTCCTGGCTGATTTGCCTTTCTCGTCTTAGGGTTGGGGTTCGGCCTAGGGCTAGGATTTTTAAAAGCAGGAAGCCCTGAGTTCCAGGCACACTGGAGCTGTGAAAGGCATCCAAAAGGGAGTGCAAAAGTGCCACAACATGGCTGCTTTCACGGCTTTTTCCTTGGCAAGAAGCCTAACACCAGGCTGACATACTTTCCCAGGGTTACTGTTAGGCTTAGGCCTAGGGCTAGGATTTTTGAAACTAGGAAGCCCTGGGCTCCAGGCACACTGCAGCTGTTCAAGGCATCCCAAGGGGAGTACAAAAGTGCAACAACATGGCAGCTTTCACAGCTTTTTCCTTGGCACCATCCCTATACCTAGGCTGATTTATCTGCCTAGGGTTAGGGTTAGGGTTCAGCCTAGGGCTTGGATTTCTTTAACCAGGAAGCCCTGAGTTCCAGGCTTACTTCATCTGCCAAAGGCATCCCAAAGGGAGTGCAGAAGTGCCACAACATGGCTGCTTTCACGGCTTTTCCCTTAGGAAGAACCCTAATACCCGGCTGATTTACCTTCCTAGGGTTACTGTTAGGCTTAGGCCTAGGACTTTTAAAACCAGGAAGCCCTGGGCTCCAGGCACACTGCAGCTGCGAAAGGCATCCCAAGGGGAGCGCAAAAGTGACGCAACTTGGCTGCCACCACTGATATTTCCATGAGACCATCCCGAACCATAGGCTGATTTTCCTTCCTAGGGTTAAGGTTTGAGTTACGCCTAGGGTAAGGGTTCTATTAACCAGAAAGCCCTGAGTTCCAAGAACACAGCAGCTGCGAAGGACTAGCCAAGAAGAGCGCAAAAGTACCACAACATGCCTGCCTCCACAGCTTTTTCCTTGGGGACATGCCTAATTCCTGGCTGATTTGCCTTTCTCGTCTTAGGGTTGGGGTTCGGCCTAGGGCTAGGATTTTTAAAAGCAGGAAGCCCTGAGTTCCAGGCACACTGGAGCTGTGAAAGGCATCCAAAAGGGAGTGCAGAAGTGCCACAACATGGCTGCTTTCACGGCTTTTTCCTTGGCAAGAAGCCTAACATCAGGCTGATTTACTTTCCCAGGGTTACTATTAGGCTTAGGCCTAGGGCTAGGATTTTTGAAACTAGGAAGCCCTTAGCTCCAGGCACACTGCAGCTGTTCAAGGCATCCCAAGGGGAGTACAAAAGTGCAACAACATGGCAGCATTCACAGCTTTTTCCTTGGCACCATCCCTATACCTGGGCTGATTTATCTGCCTAGGGTTAGGGTTAGGGTTCAGCCTAGGGCTTGAATTTTTTTTACCAGGAAGCCCTGAGTTCCAGGCTTACTTCATCTGCCAAAGGCATCCCAAAGGGAGTGCAGAAGTGCCACAACATGGCTGCTTTCACGGCTTTTCCCTTAGGAAGAACCCTAATACCCGGCTGATTTACCTTCCTAGGGTTACTGTTAGGCTTAGGCCTAGGACTTTTAAAACCAGGAAGCCCTGGGCCCCAGGCACACTGCAGCTGCGAAAGGCATCCCAAGGGGAGCGCAAAAGTGACGCAACTTGGCTGCCACCACTGATATTTCCATGAGACCATCCCGAACCATAGGTTGATTTTCCTTCCTAGGGTTAAGGTTTGAGTTACGCCTAGGGTAAGGGTTCTATTAACCAGAAAGCCCTGAGTTCCAAGAACACAGCAGCTGCGAAGGACTAGCCAAGAAGAGCGCAAAAGTACCACAACATGCCTGCCTCCACAGCTTTTTCCTTGGGGACATGCCTAATTCCTGGCTGATTTGCCTTTCTCGTCTTAGGGTTGGGGTTCGGCCTAGGGCTAGGATTTTTAAAAGCAGGAAGCCCTGAGTTCCAGGCACACTGGAGCTGTGAAAGGCATCCAAAAGGGAGTGCAAAAGTGCCACAACATGGCTGCTTTCACGGCTTTTTCCTTGGCAAGAAGCCTAACACCAGGCTGACATACTTTCCCAGGGTTACTGTTAGGCTTAGGCCTAGGGCTAGGATTTTTGAAACTAGGAAGCCCTGGGCTCCAGGCACACTGCAGCTGTTCAAGGCATCCCAAGGGGAGTACAAAAGTGCAACAACATGGCAGCTTTCACAGCTTTTTCCTTGGCACCATCCCTATACCTAGGCTGATTTATCTGCCTAGGGTTAGGGTTAGGGTTCAGCCTAGGGCTTGGATTTCTTTAACCAGGAAGCCCTGAGTTCCAGGCTTACTTCATCTGCCAAAGGCATCCCAAAGGGAGTGCAGAAGTGCCACAACATGGCTGCTTTCACGGCTTTTCCCTTAGGAAGAACCCTAATACCCGGCTGATTTACCTTCCTAGGGTTACTGTTAGGCTTAGGCCTAGGACTTTTAAAACCAGGAAGCCCTGGGCTCCAGGCACACTGCAGCTGCGAAAGGCATCCCAAGGGGAGCGCAAAAGTGACGCAACTTGGCTGCCACCACTGATATTTCCATGAGACCATCCCGAACCATAGGTTGATTTTCCTTCCTAGGGTTAAGGTTTGAGTTACGCCTAGGGTAAGGGCTCTATTAACCAGAAAGCCCTGAGTTCCAAGAACACAGCAGCTGCGAAGGACTAGCCAAGAAGAGCGCAAAAGTACCACAACATGCCTGCCTCCACAGCTTTTTCCTTGGGGACATGCCTAATTCCTGGCTGATTTGCCTTTCTCGTCTTAGGGTTGGGGTTCGGCCTAGGGCTAGGATTTTTAAAAGCAGGAAGCCCTGAGTTCCAGGCACACTGGAGCTGTGAAAGGCATCCAAAAGGGAGTGCAAAAGTGCCACAACATGGCTGCTTTCACGGCTTTTTCCTTGGCAAGAAGCCTAACACCAGGCTGATTTGCCTTCCCAGGGTTACTGTTAGGCTTAGGCCTAGGGCTAGGATTTTTAAAACTAGGAAGCCCTGGGCTCCAGGCACACTGCAGCTGTTCAAGGCATCCCAAGGGGAGTACAAAAGTGCAACAACATGGCAGCTTTCACAGCTTTTTCCTTGGCACCATCCCTATACCTAGGCTGATTTATCTGCCTAGGGTTAGGGTTAGGGTTCAGCCTAGGGCTTGAATTTTTTTTAACCAGGAAGCCCTGAGTTCCAGGCTTACTTCATCTGCCAAAGGCATCCCAAAGGGAGTGCAGAAGTGCCACAACATGGCTGCTTTCACGGCTTTTCCCTTAGGAAGAACCCTAATACCCGGCTGATTTACCTTCCTAGGGTTACTGTTAGGCTTAGGCCTAGGACTTTTAAAACCAGGAAGCCCTGGGCTCCAGGCACACTGCAGCTGTGAAAGGCATCCCAAGGGCAGCGCAAAAGTGACGCAACTTGGCTGCCACCACTGATATTTCCATGAGACCATCCCGAACCATAGGATGATTTTCCTTCCTAGGGTTAAGGTTTGAGTTACGCCTAGGGTAAGGGTTCTATTAACCAGAAAGCCCTGAGTTCCAAGAAGACAGCAGCTGCGAAGGACTAGCCAAGAAGAGCGCAAAAGTACCACAACATGCCTGCCTCCACAGCTTTTTCCTTGGGGACATGCCTAATTCCTGGCTGATTTGCCTTTCTCGTCTTAGGGTTGGGGTTCGGCCTAGGGCTAGGATTTTTAAAAGCAGGAAGCCCTGAGTTCCAGGCACACTGGAGCTGTGAAAGGCATCCAAAAGGGAGTGCAAAAGTGCCACAACATGGCTGCTTTCACGGCTTTTTCCTTGGCAAGTAGCCTAACATCAGGCTGATTTACTTTCCCAGGGTTACTGTTAGGCTTAGGCCTAGGGCTAGGATTTTTGAAACTAGGAAGCCCTTAGCTCCAGGCACACTGCAGCTGTTCAAGGCATCCCAAGGGGAGTACAAAAGTGCAACAACATGGCAGCTTTCACAGCTTTTTCCTTGGCACCATCCCTATACCTAGGCTGATTTATCTGCCTAGGGTTAGGGTTAGGGTTCAGCCTAGGGCTTGGATTTCTTTAACCAGGAAGCCCTGAGTTCCAGGCTTACTTCATCTGCCAAAGGCATCCCAAAGGGAGTGCAGAAGTGCCACAACATGGCTGCTTTCACGGCTTTTTCCTTGGCAAGAAGCCTAACACCAGGCTGATTTGCCTTCCCAGGGTTACTGTTAGGCTTAGGCCTAGGGCTAGGATTTTTAAAACTAGGAAGCCCTGGGCTCCAGGCACACTGCAGCTGTTCAAGGCATCCCAAGGGGAGTACAAAAGTGCAACAACATGGCAGCTTTCACAGCTTTTTCCTTGGCACCATCCCTATACCTAGGCTGATTTATCTGCCTAGGGTTAGGGTTAGGGTTCAGCCTAGGGCTTGAATTTTTTTTAACCAGGAAGCCCTGAGTTCCAGGCTTACTTCATCTGCCAAAGGCATCCCAAAGGGAGTGCAGAAGTGCCACAACATGGCTGCTTTCACGGCTTTTCCCTTAGGAAGAACCCTAATACCCGGCTGATTTACCTTCCTAGGGTTACTGTTAGGCTTAGGCCTAGGACTTTTAAAACCAGGAAGCCCTGGGCTCCAGGCACACTGCAGCTGTGAAAGGCATCCCAAGGGCAGCGCAAAAGTGACGCAACTTGGCTGCCACCACTGATATTTCCATGAGACCATCCCGAACCATAGGATGATTTTCCTTCCTAGGGTTAAGGTTTGAGTTACGCCTAGGGTAAGGGTTCTATTAACCAGAAAGCCCTGAGTTCCAAGAACACAGCAGCTGCGAAGGACTAGCCAAGAAGAGCGCAAAAGTACCACAACATGCCTGCCTCCACAGCTTTTTCCTTGGGGACATGCCTAATTCCTGGCTGATTTGCCTTTCTCGTCTTAGGGTTGGGGTTCGGCCTAGGGCTAGGATTTTTAAAAGCAGGAAGCCCTGAGTTCCAGGCACACTGGAGCTGTGAAAGGCATCCAAAAGGGAGTGCAAAAGTGCCACAACATGGCTGCTTTCACGGCTTTTTCCTTGGCAAGTAGCCTAACATCAGGCTGATTTACTTTCCCAGTGTTACTGTTAGGCTTAGGCCTAGGGCTAGGATTTTTGAAACTAGGAAGCCCTTAGCTCCAGGCACACTGCAGCTGTTCAAGGCATCCCAAGGGGAGTACAAAAGTGCAACAACATGGCAGCTTTCACAGCTTTTTCCTTGGCACCATCCCTATACCTAGGCTGATTTATCTGCCTAGGGTTAGGGTTAGGGTTCAGCCTAGGGCTTGGATTTCTTTAACCAGGAAGCCCTGAGTTCCAGGCTTACTTCATCTGCCAAAGGCATCCCAAAGGGAGTGCAGAAGTGCCACAACATGGCTGCTTTCACGGCTTTTCCCTTAGGAAGAACCCTAATACCCGGCTGATTTACCTTCCTAGGGTTACTGTTAGGCTTAGGCCTAGGACTTTTAAAACCAGGAAGCCCTGGGCTCTAGGCACACTGCAGCTGCAAAAGGCATCCCAAGGGGAGCGCAAAAGTGACGCAACTTGGCTGCCACCACTGATATTTCCATGAGACCATCCCGAACCATAGGTTGATTTTCCTTCCTAGGGTTAAGGTTTGAGTTACGCCTAGGGTAAGGGTTCTATTAACCAGAAAGCCCTGAGTTCCAAGAACACAGCAGCTGCGAAGGACTAGCCAAGAAGAGCGCAAAAGTACCACAACATGCCTGCCTCCACAGCTTTTTCCTTGGGGACATGCCTAATTCCTGGCTGATTTGCCTTTCTCGTCTTAGGGTTGCGGTTCGGCCTAGGGCTAGGATTTTTAAAAGCAGGAAGCCCTGAGTTCCAGGCACACTGGAGCTGTGAAAGGCATCCAAAAGGGATTGCAAAAGTGCCACAACATGGCTGCTTTCACGGCTTTTTCCTTGGCAAGACGCCTAACACCAGGCTGACTTACCTTCCCAGGGTTACTATTAGGCTTAAGCCTAGGGCTACGATTTTTAAAACTAGGAAGCCCTTAGCTCCAGGCACACTGCAGCTGTTCAAGGCATCCCAAGGGGAGTACAAAAGTGCAACAACATGGCAGCTTTCACAGCTTTTTCCTTGGCACCATCCCTATACCTAGGCTGATTTATCTGCCTAGGGTTAGGGTTAGGGTTCAGCCTAGGGCTTGAATTTCTTTAACCAGGAAGCCCTGAGTTCCAGGCTTACTTCATCTGCCAAAGGCATCCCAAAGGGAGTGCAGAAGTGCCACAACATGGCTGCTTTCACGGCTTTTCCCTTAGGAAGAACCCTAATACCCGGCTGATTTACCTTCCTAGGGTTACTGTTAGGCTTAGGCCTAGGACTTTTAAAACCAGGAAGCCCTGGGCTCCAGGCACACTGCAGCTGCAAAAGGCATCCCAAGGGGAGCGCAAAAGTGACGCAACTTGGCTGCCACCACTGATATTTCCATGAGACCATCCCGAACCATAGGTTGATTTTCCTTCCTAGGGTTAAGGTTTGAGTTACGCCTAGGGTAAGGGTCTATTAACCAGAAAGCCCTGAGTTCCAAGAACACAGCAGCTGCGAAGGACTAGCCAAGAAGAGCGCAAAAGTACCACAACATGCCTGCCTCCACAGCTTTTTCCTTGGGGACATGCCTAATTCCTGGCTGATTTGCCTTTCTCGTCTTAGGGTTGGGGTTCGGCCTAGGGCTAGGATTTTTAAAATCAGGAAGCCCTGAGTTCCAGGCACACTGGAGCTGTGAAAGGCATCCAAAAGGGAGTGCAAAAGTGCCACAACATGGCTGCTTTCACGGCTTTTTCCTTGGCAAGAAGCCTAACACCAGGCTGACATACTTTCCCAGGGTTACTGTTAGGCTTAGGCCTAGGGCTAGGATTTTTGAAACTAGGAAGCCCTGGGCTCCAGGCACACTGCAGCTGTTCAAGGCATCCCAAGGGGAGTACAAAAGTGCAACAACATGGCAGCTTTCACAGCTTTTTCCTTGGCACCATCCCTATACCTAGGCTGATTTATCTGCCTAGGGTTAGGGTTAGGGTTCAGCCTAGGGCTTGGATTTCTTTAACCAGGAAGCCCTGAGTTCCAGGCTTACTTCATCTGCCAAAGGCATCCCAAAGGGAGTGCAGAAGTGCCACAACATGGCTGCTTTCACGGCTTTTCCCTTAGGAAGAACCCTAATACCCGGCTGATTTACCTTCCTAGGGTTACTGTTAGGCTTAGGCCTAGGACTTTTAAAACCAGGAAGCCCTGGGCTCCAGGCACACTGCAGCTGCGAAAGGCATCCCAAGGGGAGCGCAAAAGTGACGCAACTTGGCTGCCACCACTGATATTTCCATGAGACCATCCCGAACCATAGGTTGATTTTCCTTCCTAGGGTTAAGGTTTGAGTTACGCCTAGGGTAAGGGTTCTATTAACCAGAAAGCCCTGAGTTCCAAGAACACAGCAGCTGCGAAGGACTAGCCAAGAAGAGCGCAAAAGTACCACAACATGCCTGCCTCCACAGCTTTTTCCTTGGGGACATGCCTAATTCCTGGCTGATTTGCCTTTCTCGTCTTAGGGTTGGGGTTCGGCCTAGGGCTAGGATTTTTAAAATCAGGAAGCCCTGAGTTCCAGGCACACTGGAGCTGTGAAAGGCATCCAAAAGGGAGTGCAAAAGTGCCACAACATGGCTGTTTCACGGCTTTTTCCTTGGCAAGAAGCCTAACATCAGGCTGATTTACTTTCCCAGGGTTACTGTTAGGCTTAGGCCTAGGGCTAGGATTTTTGAAACTAGGAAGCCCTTAGCTCCAGGCACACTGCAGCTGTTCAAGGCATCCCAAGGGGAGTACAAAAGTGCAACAACATGGCAGCTTTCACAGCTTTTTCCTTGGCACCATCCCTATACCTAGGCTGATTTATCTGCCTAGGGTTAGGGTTAGGGTTCAGCCTAGGGCTTGGATTTCTTTAACCAGGAAGCCCTGAGTTCCAGGCTTACTTCATCTGCCAAAGGCATCCCAAAGGGAGTGCAGAAGTGCCACAACATGGCTGCTTTCACGGCTTTTTCCTTGGCAAGAAGCCTAACATCAGGCTGATTTACTTTCCCAGGGTTACTGTTAGGCTTAGGCCTAGGGCTAGGATTTTTGAAACTAGGAAGCCCTTAGCTCCAGGCACACTGCAGCTGTTCAAGGCATCCCAAGGGGAGTACAATAGTGCAACAACATGGCAGCTTTCACAGCTTTTTCCTTGGCACCATCCCTATACCTGGGCTGATTTATCTGCCTAGGGTTAGGGTTAGGGTTCAGCCTAGGGCTTGAATTTTTTTAACCAGGAAGCCCTGAGTTCCAGGCTTACTTCATCTGCCAAAGGCATCCCAAAGGGAGTGCAGAAGTGCCACAACATGGCTGCTTTCACGGCTTTTCCCTTAGGAAGAACCCTAATACCCGGCTGATTTACCTTCCTAGGGTTACTGTTAGGCTTAGGCCTAGGACTTTTAAAACCAGGAAGCCCTGGGCTCCAGGCACACTGCAGCTGCGAAATCATCCAAAGGGGAGCGCAAAAGTGACGCAACTTGGCTGCCACCACTGATATTTCCATGAGACCATTCCTAACCATAGGCTGATTTTCCTTCCTAGGGTTAAGGTTTGAGTTACGCCTAGGGTAAGGGTTCTATTAACCAGAAAGCCCTGAGTTCCAAGAACACAGCAGCTGCGAAGGACTAGCCAAGAAGAGCGCAAAAGTACCACAACATGCCTGCCTCCACAGCTTTTTCCTTGGGGACATGCCTAATTCCTGGCTGATTTGCCTTTCTCGTCTTAGGGTTGCGGTTCGGCCTAGGGCTAGGATTTTTAAAAGCAGGAAGCCCTGAGTTCCAGGCACACTGGAGCTGTGAAAGGCATCCAAAAGGGATTGCAAAAGTGCCACAACATGGCTGCTTTCACGGCTTGTTCCTTGGCAAGACGCCTAACACCAGGCTGACTTACCTTCCCAGGGTTACTATTAGGCTTAGGTCTAGGGCTAGGATTTTTAAAACTAGGAAGCCCTTAGCTCCAGGCACACTGCAGCTGTTCAAGGCATCCCAAGGGGAGTACAAAAGTGCAACAACATGGCAGCTTTCACAGCTTTTTCCTTGGCACCATCCCTATACCTAGGCTGATTTATCTGCCTAGGGTTAGGGTTAGGGTTCAGCCTAGGGCTTGAATTTCTTTAACCAGGAAGCCCTGAGTTCCAGGCTTACTTCATCTGCCAAAGGCATCCCAAAGGGAGTGCAGAAGTGCCACAACATGGCTGCTTTCACGGCTTTTCCCTTAGGAAGAACCCTAATACCCGGCTGATTTACCTTCCTAGGGTTACTGTTAGGCTTAGGCCTAGGACTTTTAAAACCAGGAAGCCCTGGGCTCCAGGCACACTGCAGCTGCAAAAGGCATCCCAAGGGGAGCGCAAAAGTGATGCAACTTGGCTGCCACCACTGATATTTCCATGAGACCATCCCGAACCATAGGTTGATTTTCCTTCCTAGGGTTAAGGTTTGAGTTACGCCTAGGGTAAGGGTCTATTAACCAGAAAGCCCTGAGTTCCAAGAACACAGCAGCTGCGAAGGACTACCCAAGAAGAGCGCAAAAGTACCACAACATGCCTGCCTCCACAGCTTTTTCCTTGGGGACATGCCTAATTCCTGGCTGATTTGCCTTTCTCGTCTTAGGGTTGCGGTTCGGCCTAGGGCCAGGATTTTTAAAAGCAGGAAGCCCTGAGTTCCAGGCACACTGCAGCTGTGAAAGGCATCCAAAAGGGAGTGCAAAAGTGCCACAACATGGCTGCTTTCACGGCTTTTTTCTTGGCAAGAATCTTAACACCAGGCTGATTTACTTTCCCAGGGTTACTGTTAGGCTTAGGCCTAGGGCTAGGATTTTTGAAACTAGGAGGCCCTTAGCTCCAGGCACACTGCAGCTGTTCAAGGCATCCCAAGGGGAGTACAAAAGTGCAACAACATGACTGCTTTCACAGCTTTTTCCTTGGCAAGAAGCCTAACACCAGGCTGATTTACTTTCCCAGGGTTACTGTTAGGCTTAGGCCTAGGGCTAGGATTTTTGAAACTAGGAAGCCCTTAGCTCCAGGCACACTGCAGCTGTTCAAGGCATCCCAAGGGGAGTACAAAAGTGCAACAACATGGCAGCTTTCACAGCTTTTTCCTTGGCACCATCCCTATACCTAGGCTGATTTATCTGCCTAGGGTTAGGGTTAGGGTTCAGCCTAGGGCTTGGATTTCTTTAACCAGGAAGCCCTGAGTTCCAGGCTTACTTCATCTGCCAAAGGCATCCCAAAGGGAGTGCAGAAGTGCCACAACATGGCTGCTTTCATGGCTTTTTCCTTGGCAAGAAGCCTAACATCAGGCTGATTTACCTTCCCAGGGTTACTGTTAGGCTTAGGCCTAGGGCTAGGATTTTTGAAACTAGGAAGCCCTTAGCTCCAGGCACACTGCAGCTGTTCAAGGCATCCCAAGGGGACTACAAAAGTGCAACAACATGGCTGCTTTCACGGCTTTTCCCTTAGGAAGAACCCTAATACCCGGCTGATTTACCTTCCTAGGGTTACTGTTAGGCTTAGGCCTAGGACTTTTAAAACCAGGAAGCCCTGGGCTCCAGGCACACTGCAGCTGTGAAAGGCATCCCAAAGGGAGTGCAGAAGTGCCACAACATGGCTGCTTTCACGGCTTTTCCCTTAGGAAGAACCCTAATACCCGGCTGATTTACCTTCCTAGGGTTACTGTTAGGCTTAGGCCTAGGACTTTTAAAACCAGGAAGCCCTGGGCTCCAGGCACACTGCAGCTGTGAAAGGCATCCCAAGGGCAGCGCAAAAGTGACGCAACTTGGCTGCCACCACTGATATTTCCATGAGACCATCCCGAACCATAGGATGATTTTCCTTCCTAGGGTTAAGGTTTGAGTTACGCCTAGGGTAAGGGTTCTATTAACCAGAAAGCCCTGAGTTCCAAGAACACAGCAGCTGCGAAGGACTAGCCAAGAAGAGCGCAAAAGTACCACAACATGCCTGCCTCCACAGCTTTTTCCTTGGGGACATGCCTAATTCCTGGCTGATTTGCCTTTCTCGTCTTAGGGTTGGGGTTCGGCCTAGGGCTAGGATTTTTAAAATCAGGAAGCCCTGAGTTCCAGGCACACTGGAGCTGTGAAAGGCATCCAAAAGGGAGTGCAAAAGTGCCACAACATGGCTGCTTTCACGGCTTTTTCCTTGGCAAGAAGCCTAACATCAGGCTGATTTACTTTCCCAGGGTTACTGTTAGGCTTAGGCCTAGGGCTAGGATTTTTGAAACTAGGAAGCCCTTAGCTCCAGGCACACTGCAGCTGTTCAAGGCATCCCAAGGGGACTACAAAAGTGCAACAACATGGCTGCTTTCACGGCTTTTCCCTTAGGAAGAACCCTAATACCCGGCTGATTTACCTTCCTAGGGTTACTGTTAGGCTTAGGCCTAGGACTTTTAAAACCAGGAAGCCCTGGGCTCCAGGCACACTGCAGCTGTGAAAGGCATCCCAAAGGGAGTGCAGAAGTGCCACAACATGGCTGCTTTCACGGCTTTTCCCTTAGGAAGAACCCTAATACCCGGCTGATTTACCTTCCTAGGGTTACTGTTAGGCTTAGGCCTAGGACTTTTAAAACCAGGAAGCCCTGGGCTCCAGGCACACTGCAGCTGTGAAAGGCATCCCAAGGGCAGCGCAAAAGTGACGCAACTTGGCTGCCACCACTGATATTTCCATGAGACCATCCCGAACCATAGGATGATTTTCCTTCCTAGGGTTAAGGTTTGAGTTACGCCTAGGGTAAGGGTTCTATTAACCAGAAAGCCCTGAGTTCCAAGAACACAGCAGCTGCGAAGGACTAGCCAAGAAGAGCGCAAAAGTACCACAACATGGCTGCCTCCACAGCTTTTTCCTTGGGGACATGCCTAATTCCTGGCTGATTTGCCTTTCTCGTCTTAGGGTTGGGGTTCGGCCTAGGGCTAGGATTTTTAAAATCAGGAAGCCCTGAGTTCCAGGCACACTGGAGCTGTGAAAGGCATCCAAAAGGGAGTGCAAAAGTGCCACAACATGGCTGCTTTCACGGCTTTTTCCTTGGCAAGAAGCCTAACATCAGGCTGATTTACTTTCCCAGGGTTACTGTTAGGCTTAGGCCTAGGGCTAGGATTTTTGAAACTAGGAAGCCCTTAGCTCCAGGCACACTGCAGCTCTTCAAGGCATCCCAAGGGGAGTACAAAAGTGCAACAACATGGCAGCTTTCACAGCTTTTTTCTTGGCACCATCCCTATACCTAGGCTGATTTATCTGCCTAGGGTTAGGGTTCAGCCTAGGGCTTGAATTTTTTTAACCAGGAAGCCCTGAGTTCCAGGCTTACTTCATCTGCCAAAGGCATCCCAAAGGGAGTGCAAAAGTGCCACAACATGGCTGCTCTCACGGCTTTTTCCTTGGCAAGAAGCCTAACACCAGGCTGATTTGCCTTCCCAGGGTTACTGTTAGGCTTAGGCCTAGGGCTAGGATTTTTGAAACTAGGGAGCCCTTAGCTCCAGGCACACTGCAGCTGTTCAAGGCATCCCAAGGGGAGTACAAAAGTGCAACAACATGGCAGCTTTCACAGCTTTTTCCTTGGCACCATCCCTATACCTAGGCTGATTTATCTGCCTAGGGTTAGGGTTAGGGTTCAGCCTAGGGCTTGAATTTTTTTTACCAGGAAGCCCTGAGTTCCAGGCTTACTTCATCTGCCAAAGGCATCCCAAAGGGAGTGCAGAAGTGCCACAACATGGCTGCTTTCACGGCTTGTTCCTTGGCAAGACGCCTAACACCAGGCTGACTTACCTTCCCAGGGTTACTATTAGGCTTAGGCCTAGGGCTAGGATTTTTGAAACTAGGAAGCCCTTAGCTCCAGGCACACTGCAGCTGTTCAAGGCATCCCAAGGGGAGTACAAAAGTGCAACAACATGGCAGCTTTCACAGCTTTTTCCTTGGCACCATCCCTATACCTAGGCTGATTTATCTGCCTAGGGTTAGGGTTAGGGTTCAGCCTAGGGCTTGAATTTCTTTAACCAGGAAGCCCTGAGTTCCAGGCTTACTTCATCTGCCAAAGGCATCCCAAAGGGAGTGCAGAAGTGCCACAACATGGCTGCTTTCACGGCTTTTCCCTTAGGAAGAACCCTAATACCCGGCTGATTTACCTTCCTAGGGTTACTGTTAGGCTTAGGCCTAGGACTTTTAAAACCAGGAAGCCCTGGGCTCCAGGCACACTGCAGCTGCAAAAGGCATCCCAAGGGGAGCGCAAAAGTGACGCAACTTGGCTGCCACCACTGATATTTCCATGAGACCATCCCGAACCATAGGTTGATTTTCCTTCCTAGGGTTAAGGTTTGAGTTACGCCTAGGGTAAGGGTCTATTAACCAGAAAGCCCTGAGTTCCAAGAACACAGCAGCTGCGAAGGACTACCCAAGAAGAGCGCAAAAGTACCACAACATGCCTGCCTCCACAGCTTTTTCCTTGGGGACATGCCTAATTCCTGGCTGATTTGCCTTTCTCGTCTTAGGGTTGCGGTTCGGCCTAGGGCCAGGATTTTTAAAAGCAGGAAGCCCTGAGTTCCAGGCACACTGCAGCTGTGAAAGGCATCCAAAAGGGAGTGCAAAAGTGCCACAACATGGCTGCTTTCACGGCTTTTTCCTTGGCAAGAAGCCTAACACCAGGCTGATTTACTTTCCCAGGGTTACTGTTAGGCTTAGGCCTAGGGCTAGGATTTTTGAAACTAGGAGGCCCTTAGCTCCAGGCACACTGCAGCTGTTCATGGCATCCCAAGGGGAGTACAAAAGTGCAACAACATGGCAGCTTTCACAGCTTTTTCCTTGGCACCATCCCTATACCTAGGCTGATTTATCTGCCTAGGGTTAGGGTTAGGGTTCAGCCTAGGGCTTGGATTTCTTTAACCAGGAAGCCCTGAGTTCCAGGCTTACTTCATCTGCCAAAGGCATCCCAAAGGGAGTGCAGAAGTGCCACAACATGGCTGCTTTCACGGCTTTTTCCTTGGCAAGAAGCCTAACATCAGGCTGATTTACCTTCCCAGGGTTACTGTTAGGCTTAGGCCTAGGGCTAGGATTTTTGAAACTAGGAAGCCCTTAGCTCCAGGCACACTGCAGCTGTTCAAGGCATCCCAAGGGGACTACAAAAGTGCAACAACATGGCTGCTTTCACGGCTTTTCCCTTAGGAAGAACCCTAATACCCGGCTGATTTACCTTCCTAGGGTTACTGTTAGGCTTAGGCCTAGGACTTTTAAAACCAGGAAGCCCTGGGCTCCAGGCACACTGCAGCTGCGAAAGGCATCCCAAGGGGAGCGCAAAAGTGACGCAACTTGGCTGCCACCACTGATATTTCCATGAGACCATCCCGAACCATAGGTTGATTTTCCTTCCTAGGGTTAAGGTTTGAGTTACGCCTAGGGTAAGGGTTCTATTAACCAGAAAGCCCTGAGTTCCAAGAACACAGCAGCTGCGAAGGACTAGCCAAGAAGAGCGCAAAAGTACCACAACATGCCTGCCTCCACAGCTTTTTCCTTGGGGACATGCCTAATTCCTGGCTGATTTGCCTTTCTCGTCTTAGGGTTGGGGTTCGGCCTAGGGCTAGGATTTTTAAAAGCAGGAAGCCCTGAGTTCCAGGCACACTGGAGCTGTGAAAGGCATCCAAAAGGGAGTGCAAAAGTGCCACAACATGGCTGCTTTCACGGCTTTTTCCTTGGCAAGAAGCCTAACACCAGGCTGATTTGCCTTCCCAGGGTTACTGTTAGGCTTAGGCCTAGGGCTAGGATTTTTAAAACTAGGAAGCCCTGGGCTCCAGGCACACTGCAGCTGTTCAAGGCATCCCAAGGGGAGTACAAAAGTGCAACAACATGGCAGCTTTCACAGCTTTTTCCTTGGCACCATCCCTATACCTAGGCTGATTTATCTGCCTAGGGTTAGGGTTAGGGTTCAGCCTAGGGCTTGAATTTTTTTTAACCAGGAAGCCCTGAGTTCCAGGCTTACTTCATCTGCCAAAGGCATCCCAAAGGGAGTGCAGAAGTGCCACAACATGGCTGCTTTCACGGCTTTTCCCTTAGGAAGAACCCTAATACCCGGCTGATTTACCTTCCTAGGGTTACTGTTAGGCTTAGGCCTAGGACTTTTAAAACCAGGAAGCCCTGGGCTCCAGGCACACTGCAGCTGTGAAAGGCATCCCAAGGGCAGCGCAAAAGTGACGCAACTTGGCTGCCACCACTGATATTTCCATGAGACCATCCCGAACCATAGGTTGATTTTCCTTCCTAGGGTTAAGGTTTGAGTTACGCCTAGGGTAAGGGTTCTATTAACCAGAAAGCCCTGAGTTCCAAGAACACAGCAGCTGCGAAGGACTAGCCAAGAAGAGCGCAAAAGTACCACAACATGCCTGCCTCCACAGCTTTTTCCTTGGGGACATGCCTAATTCCTGGCTGATTTGCCTTTCTCGTCTTAGGGTTGGGGTTCGGCCTAGGGCTAGGATTTTTAAAAGCAGGAAGCCCTGAGTTCCAGGCACACTGGAGCTGTGAAAGGCATCCAAAAGGGAGTGCAAAAGTGCCACAACATGGCTGCTTTCACGGCTTTTTCCTTGGCAAGAAGCCTAACACCAGGCTGATTTGCCTTCCCAGGGTTACTGTTAGGCTTAGGCCTAGGGCTAGGATTTTTAAAACTAGGAAGCCCTGGGCTCCAGGCACACTGCAGCTGTTCAAGGCATCCCAAGGGGAGTACAAAAGTGCAACAACATGGCAGCTTTCACAGCTTTTTCCTTGGCACCATCCCTATACCTAGGCTGATTTATCTGCCTAGGGTTAGGGTTAGGGTTCAGCCTAGGGCTTGAATTTTTTTTAACCAGGAAGCCCTGAGTTCCAGGCTTACTTCATCTGCCAAAGGCATCCCAAAGGGAGTGCAGAAGTGCCACAACATGGCTGCTTTCACGGCTTTTCCCTTAGGAAGAACCCTAATACCCGGCTGATTTACCTTCCTAGGGTTACTGTTAGGCTTAGGCCTAGGACTTTTAAAACCAGGAAGCCCTGGGCTCCAGGCACACTGCAGCTGTGAAAGGCATCCCAAGGGCAGCGCAAAAGTGACGCAACTTGGCTGCCACCACTGATATTTCCATGAGACCATCCCGAACCATAGGATGATTTTCCTTCCTAGGGTTAAGGTTTGAGTTACGCCTAGGGTAAGGGTTCTATTAACCAGAAAGCCCTGAGTTCCAAGAACACAGCAGCTGCGAAGGACTAGCCAAGAAGAGCGCAAAAGTACCACAACATGCCTGCCTCCACAGCTTTTTCCTTGGGGACATGCCTAATTCCTGGCTGATTTGCCTTTCTCGTCTTAGGGTTGGGGTTCGGCCTAGGGCTAGGATTTTTAAAAGCAGGAAGCCCTGAGTTCCAGGCACACTGGAGCTGTGAAAGGCATCCAAAAGGGAGTGCAAAAGTGCCACAACATGGCTGCTTTCACGGCTTTTTCCTTGGCAAGTAGCCTAACATCAGGCTGATTTACTTTCCCAGGGTTACTGTTAGGCTTAGGCCTAGGGCTAGGATTTTTGAAACTAGGAAGCCCTTAGCTCCAGGCACACTGCAGCTGTTCAAGGCATCCCAAGGGGAGTACAAAAGTGCAACAACATGGCAGCTTTCACAGCTTTTTCCTTGGCACCATCCCTATACCTAGGCTGATTTATCTGCCTAGGGTTAGGGTTAGGGTTCAGCCTAGGGCTTGGATTTCTTTAACCAGGAAGCCCTGAGTTCCAGGCTTACTTCATCTGCCAAAGGCATCCCAAAGGGAGTGCAGAAGTGCCACAACATGGCTGCTTTCACGGCTTTTTCCTTGGCAAGAAGCCTAACACCAGGCTGATTTGCCTTCCCAGGGTTACTGTTAGGCTTAGGCCTAGGGCTAGGATTTTTAAAACTAGGAAGCCCTGGGCTCCAGGCACACTGCAGCTGTTCAAGGCATCCCAAGGGGAGTACAAAAGTGCAACAACATGGCAGCTTTCACAGCTTTTTCCTTGGCACCATCCCTATACCTAGGCTGATTTATCTGCCTAGGGTTAGGGTTAGGGTTCAGCCTAGGGCTTGAATTTTTTTTAACCAGGAAGCCCTGAGTTCCAGGCTTACTTCATCTGCCAAAGGCATCCCAAAGGGAGTGCAGAAGTGCCACAACATGGCTGCTTTCACGGCTTTTCCCTTAGGAAGAACCCTAATACCCGGCTGATTTACCTTCCTAGGGTTACTGTTAGGCTTAGGCCTAGGACTTTTAAAACCAGGAAGCCCTGGGCTCCAGGCACACTGCAGCTGTGAAAGGCATCCCAAGGGCAGCGCAAAAGTGACGCAACTTGGCTGCCACCACTGATATTTCCATGAGACCATCCCGAACCATAGGATGATTTTCCTTCCTAGGGTTAAGGTTTGAGTTACGCCTAGGGTAAGGGTTCTATTAACCAGAAAGCCCTGAGTTCCAAGAACACAGCAGCTGCGAAGGACTAGCCAAGAAGAGCGCAAAAGTACCACAACATGCCTGCCTCCACAGCTTTTTCCTTGGGGACATGCCTAATTCCTGGCTGATTTGCCTTTCTCGTCTTAGGGTTGGGGTTCGGCCTAGGGCTAGGATTTTTAAAATCAGGAAGCCCTGAGTTCCAGGCACACTGGAGCTGTGAAAGGCATCCAAAAGGGAGTGCAAAAGTGCCACAACATGGCTGCTTTCACGGCTTTTTCCTTGGCAAGACGCCTAACATCAGGCTGATTTACTTTCCCAGGGTTACTGTTAGGCTTAGGCCTAGGGCTAGGATTTTTGAAACTAGGAAGCCCTTAGCTCCAGGCACACTGCAGCTGTTCAAGGCATCCCAAGGGGAGTACAAAAGTGCAACAACATGGCAGCTTTCACAGCTTTTTCCTTGGCACCATCCCTATACCTAGGCTGATTTATCTGCCTAGGGTTAGGGTTAGGGTTCAGCCTAGGGCTTGGATTTCTTTAACCAGGAAGCCCTGAGTTCCAGGCTTACTTCATCTGCCAAAGGCATCCCAAAGGGAGTGCAGAAGTGCCACAACATGGCTGCTTTCACGGCTTTTCCCTTAGGAAGAACCCTAATACCCGGCTGATTTACCTTCCTAGGGTTACTGTTAGGCTTAGGCCTAGGACTTTTAAAACCAGGAAGCCCTGGGCTCCAGGCACACTGCAGCTGCGAAAGGCATCCCAAGGGGAGCGCAAAAGTGACGCAACTTGGCTGCCACCACTGATATTTCCATGAGACCATCCCGAACCATAGGTTGATTTTCCTTCCTAGGGTTAAGGTTTGAGTTACGCCTAGGGTAAGGGTTCTATTAACCAGAAAGCCCTGAGTTCCAAGAACACAGCAGCTGCGAAGGACTAGCCAAGAAGAGCGCAAAAGTACCACAACATGCCTGCCTCCACAGCTTTTTCCTTGGGGACATGCCTAATTCCTGGCTGATTTGCCTTTCTCGTCTTAGGGTTGCGGTTCGGCCTAGGGCTAGGATTTTTAAAAGCAGGAAGCCCTGAGTTCCAGGCACACTGGAGCTGTGAAAGGCATCCAAAAGGGATTGCAAAAGTGCCACAACATGGCTGCTTTCACGGCTTTTTCCTTGGCAAGACGCCTAACACCAGGCTGACTTACCTTCCCAGGGTTACTATTAGGCTTAAGCCTAGGGCTACGATTTTTAAAACTAGGAAGCCCTTAGCTCCAGGCACACTGCAGCTGTTCAAGGCATCCCAAGGGGAGTACAAAAGTGCAACAACATGGCAGCTTTCACAGCTTTTTCCTTGGCACCATCCCTATACCTAGGCTGATTTATCTGCCTAGGGTTAGGGTTAGGGTTCAGCCTAGGGCTTGAATTTCTTTAACCAGGAAGCCCTGAGTTCCAGGCTTACTTCATCTGCCAAAGGCATCCCAAAGGGAGTGCAGAAGTGCCACAACATGGCTGCTTTCACGGCTTTTCCCTTAGGAAGAACCCTAATACCCGGCTGATTTACCTTCCTAGGGTTACTGTTAGGCTTAGGCCTAGGACTTTTAAAACCAGGAAGCCCTGGGCTCCAGGCACACTGCAGCTGCAAAAGGCATCCCAAGGGGAGCGCAAAAGTGACGCAACTTGGCTGCCACCACTGATATTTCCATGAGACCATCCCGAACCATAGGTTGATTTTCCTTCCTAGGGTTAAGGTTTGAGTTACGCCTAGGGTAAGGGTCTATTAACCAGAAAGCCCTGAGTTCCAAGAACACAGCAGCTGCGAAGGACTAGCCAAGAAGAGCGCAAAAGTACCACAACATGCCTGCCTCCACAGCTTTTTCCTTGGGGACATGCCTAATTCCTGGCTGATTTGCCTTTCTCGTCTTAGGGTTGGGGTTCGGCCTAGGGCTAGGATTTTTAAAATCAGGAAGCCCTGAGTTCCAGGCACACTGGAGCTGTGAAAGGCATCCAAAAGGGAGTGCAAAAGTGCCACAACATGGCTGCTTTCACGGCTTTTTCCTTGGCAAGAAGCCTAACACCAGGCTGACATACTTTCCCAGGGTTACTGTTAGGCTTAGGCCTAGGGCTAGGATTTTTGAAACTAGGAAGCCCTGGGCTCCAGGCACACTGCAGCTGTTCAAGGCATCCCAAGGGGAGTACAAAAGTGCAACAACATGGCAGCTTTCACAGCTTTTTCCTTGGCACCATCCCTATACCTAGGCTGATTTATCTGCCTAGGGTTAGGGTTAGGGTTCAGCCTAGGGCTTGGATTTCTTTAACCAGGAAGCCCTGAGTTCCAGGCTTACTTCATCTGCCAAAGGCATCCCAAAGGGAGTGCAGAAGTGCCACAACATGGCTGCTTTCACGGCTTTTCCCTTAGGAAGAACCCTAATACCCGGCTGATTTACCTTCCTAGGGTTACTGTTAGGCTTAGGCCTAGGACTTTTAAAACCAGGAAGCCCTGGGCTCCAGGCACACTGCAGCTGCGAAAGGCATCCCAAGGGGAGCGCAAAAGTGACGCAACTTGGCTGCCACCACTGATATTTCCATGAGACCATCCCGAACCATAGGCTGATTTTCCTTCCTAGGGTTAAGGTTTGAGTTACGCCTAGGGTAAGGGTTCTATTAACCAGAAAGCCCTGAGTTCCAAGAACACAGCAGCTGCGAAGGACTAGCCAAGAAGAGCGCAAAAGTACCACAACATGCCTGCCTCCACAGCTTTTTCCTTGGGGACATGCCTAATTCCTGGCTGATTTGCCTTTCTCGTCTTAGGGTTGGGGTTCGGCCTAGGGCTAGGATTTTTAAAAGCAGGAAGCCCTGAGTTCCAGGCACACTGGAGCTGTGAAAGGCATCCAAAAGGGAGTGCAGAAGTGCCACAACATGGCTGCTTTCACGGCTTTTTCCTTGGCAAGAAGCCTAACATCAGGCTGATTTACTTTCCCAGGGTTACTGTTAGGCTTAGGCCTAGGGCTAGGATTTTTGAAACTAGGAAGCCCTTAGCTCCAGGCACACTGCAGCTGTTCAAGGCATCCCAAGGGGAGTACAAAAGTGCAACAACATGGCAGCATTCACAGCTTTTTCCTTGGCACCATCCCTATACCTGGGCTGATTTATCTGCCTAGGGTTAGGGTTAGGGTTCAGCCTAGGGCTTGAATTTTTTTTACCAGGAAGCCCTGAGTTCCAGGCTTACTTCATCTGCCAAAGGCATCCCAAAGGGAGTGCAGAAGTGCCACAACATGGCTGCTTTCACGGCTTTTCCCTTAGGAAGAACCCTAATACCCGGCTGATTTACCTTCCTAGGGTTACTGTTAGGCTTAGGCCTAGGACTTTTAAAACCAGGAAGCCCTGGGCCCCAGGCACACTGCAGCTGCGAAAGGCATCCCAAGGGGAGCGCAAAAGTGACGCAACTTGGCTGCCACCACTGATATTTCCATGAGACCATCCCGAACCATAGGTTGATTTTCCTTCCTAGGGTTAAGGTTTGAGTTACGCCTAGGGTAAGGGTTCTATTAACCAGAAAGCCCTGAGTTCCAAGAACACAGCAGCTGCGAAGGACTAGCCAAGAAGAGCGCAAAAGTACCACAACATGCCTGCCTCCACAGCTTTTTCCTTGGGGACATGCCTAATTCCTGGCTGATTTGCCTTTCTCGTCTTAGGGTTGGGGTTCGGCCTAGGGCTAGGATTTTTAAAAGCAGGAAGCCCTGAGTTCCAGGCACACTGGAGCTGTGAAAGGCATCCAAAAGGGAGTGCAAAAGTGCCACAACATGGCTGCTTTCACGGCTTTTTCCTTGGCAAGAAGCCTAACACCAGGCTGACATACTTTCCCAGGGTTACTGTTAGGCTTAGGCCTAGGGCTAGGATTTTTGAAACTAGGAAGCCCTGGGCTCCAGGCACACTGCAGCTGTTCAAGGCATCCCAAGGGGAGTACAAAAGTGCAACAACATGGCAGCTTTCACAGCTTTTTCCTTGGCACCATCCCTATACCTAGGCTGATTTATCTGCCTAGGGTTAGGGTTAGGGTTCAGCCTAGGGCTTGGATTTCTTTAACCAGGAAGCCCTGAGTTCCAGGCTTACTTCATCTGCCAAAGGCATCCCAAAGGGAGTGCAGAAGTGCCACAACATGGCTGCTTTCACGGCTTTTCCCTTAGGAAGAACCCTAATACCCGGCTGATTTACCTTCCTAGGGTTACTGTTAGGCTTAGGCCTAGGACTTTTAAAACCAGGAAGCCCTGGGCTCCAGGCACACTGCAGCTGCGAAAGGCATCCCAAGGGGAGCGCAAAAGTGACGCAACTTGGCTGCCACCACTGATATTTCCATGAGACCATCCCGAACCATAGGTTGATTTTCCTTCCTAGGGTTAAGGTTTGAGTTACGCCTAGGGTAAGGGCTCTATTAACCAGAAAGCCCTGAGTTCCAAGAACACAGCAGCTGCGAAGGACTAGCCAAGAAGAGCGCAAAAGTACCACAACATGCCTGCCTCCACAGCTTTTTCCTTGGGGACATGCCTAATTCCTGGCTGATTTGCCTTTCTCGTCTTAGGGTTGGGGTTCGGCCTAGGGCTAGGATTTTTAAAAGCAGGAAGCCCTGAGTTCCAGGCACACTGGAGCTGTGAAAGGCATCCAAAAGGGAGTGCAAAAGTGCCACAACATGGCTGCTTTCACGGCTTTTTCCTTGGCAAGAAGCCTAACACCAGGCTGATTTGCCTTCCCAGGGTTACTGTTAGGCTTAGGCCTAGGGCTAGGATTTTTAAAACTAGGAAGCCCTGGGCTCCAGGCACACTGCAGCTGTTCAAGGCATCCCAAGGGGAGTACAAAAGTGCAACAACATGGCAGCTTTCACAGCTTTTTCCTTGGCACCATCCCTATACCTAGGCTGATTTATCTGCCTAGGGTTAGGGTTAGGGTTCAGCCTAGGGCTTGAATTTTTTTTAACCAGGAAGCCCTGAGTTCCAGGCTTACTTCATCTGCCAAAGGCATCCCAAAGGGAGTGCAGAAGTGCCACAACATGGCTGCTTTCACGGCTTTTCCCTTAGGAAGAACCCTAATACCCGGCTGATTTACCTTCCTAGGGTTACTGTTAGGCTTAGGCCTAGGACTTTTAAAACCAGGAAGCCCTGGGCTCCAGGCACACTGCAGCTGTGAAAGGCATCCCAAGGGCAGCGCAAAAGTGACGCAACTTGGCTGCCACCACTGATATTTCCATGAGACCATCCCGAACCATAGGATGATTTTCCTTCCTAGGGTTAAGGTTTGAGTTACGCCTAGGGTAAGGGTTCTATTAACCAGAAAGCCCTGAGTTCCAAGAACACAGCAGCTGCGAAGGACTAGCCAAGAAGAGCGCAAAAGTACCACAACATGCCTGCCTCCACAGCTTTTTCCTTGGGGACATGCCTAATTCCTGGCTGATTTGCCTTTCTCGTCTTAGGGTTGGGGTTCGGCCTAGGGCTAGGATTTTTAAAAGCAGGAAGCCCTGAGTTCCAGGCACACTGGAGCTGTGAAAGGCATCCAAAAGGGAGTGCAAAAGTGCCACAACATGGCTGCTTTCACGGCTTTTTCCTTGGCAAGTAGCCTAACATCAGGCTGATTTACTTTCCCAGGGTTACTGTTAGGCTTAGGCCTAGGGCTAGGATTTTTGAAACTAGGAAGCCCTTAGCTCCAGGCACACTGCAGCTGTTCAAGGCATCCCAAGGGGAGTACAAAAGTGCAACAACATGGCAGCTTTCACAGCTTTTTCCTTGGCACCATCCCTATACCTAGGCTGATTTATCTGCCTAGGGTTAGGGTTAGGGTTCAGCCTAGGGCTTGGATTTCTTTAACCAGGAAGCCCTGAGTTCCAGGCTTACTTCATCTGCCAAAGGCATCCCAAAGGGAGTGCAGAAGTGCCACAACATGGCTGCTTTCACGGCTTTTTCCTTGGCAAGAAGCCTAACACCAGGCTGATTTGCCTTCCCAGGGTTACTGTTAGGCTTAGGCCTAGGGCTAGGATTTTTAAAACTAGGAAGCCCTGGGCTCCAGGCACACTGCAGCTGTTCAAGGCATCCCAAGGGGAGTACAAAAGTGCAACAACATGGCAGCTTTCACAGCTTTTTCCTTGGCACCATCCCTATACCTAGGCTGATTTATCTGCCTAGGGTTAGGGTTAGGGTTCAGCCTAGGGCTTGAATTTTTTTTAACCAGGAAGCCCTGAGTTCCAGGCTTACTTCATCTGCCAAAGGCATCCCAAAGGGAGTGCAGAAGTGCCACAACATGGCTGCTTTCACGGCTTTTCCCTTAGGAAGAACCCTAATACCCGGCTGATTTACCTTCCTAGGGTTACTGTTAGGCTTAGGCCTAGGACTTTTAAAACCAGGAAGCCCTGGGCTCCAGGCACACTGCAGCTGTGAAAGGCATCCCAAGGGCAGCGCAAAAGTGACGCAACTTGGCTGCCACCACTGATATTTCCATGAGACCATCCCGAACCATAGGATGATTTTCCTTCCTAGGGTTAAGGTTTGAGTTACGCCTAGGGTAAGGGTTCTATTAACCAGAAAGCCCTGAGTTCCAAGAACACAGCAGCTGCGAAGGACTAGCCAAGAAGAGCGCAAAAGTACCACAACATGCCTGCCTCCACAGCTTTTTCCTTGGGGACATGCCTAATTCCTGGCTGATTTGCCTTTCTCGTCTTAGGGTTGGGGTTCGGCCTAGGGCTAGGATTTTTAAAATCAGGAAGCCCTGAGTTCCAGGCACACTGGAGCTGTGAAAGGCATCCAAAAGGGAGTGCAAAAGTGCCACAACATGGCTGCTTTCACGGCTTTTTCCTTGGCAAGTAGCCTAACATCAGGCTGATTTACTTTCCCAGTGTTACTGTTAGGCTTAGGCCTAGGGCTAGGATTTTTGAAACTAGGAAGCCCTTAGCTCCAGGCACACTGCAGCTGTTCAAGGCATCCCAAGGGGAGTACAAAAGTGCAACAACATGGCAGCTTTCACAGCTTTTTCCTTGGCACCATCCCTATACCTAGGCTGATTTATCTGCCTAGGGTTAGGGTTAGGGTTCAGCCTAGGGCTTGGATTTCTTTAACCAGGAAGCCCTGAGTTCCAGGCTTACTTCATCTGCCAAAGGCATCCCAAAGGGAGTGCAGAAGTGCCACAACATGGCTGCTTTCACGGCTTTTCCCTTAGGAAGAACCCTAATACCCGGCTGATTTACCTTCCTAGGGTTACTGTTAGGCTTAGGCCTAGGACTTTTAAAACCAGGAAGCCCTGGGCTCTAGGCACACTGCAGCTGCAAAAGGCATCCCAAGGGGAGCGCAAAAGTGACGCAACTTGGCTGCCACCACTGATATTTCCATGAGACCATCCCGAACCATAGGTTGATTTTCCTTCCTAGGGTTAAGGTTTGAGTTACGCCTAGGGTAAGGGTTCTATTAACCAGAAAGCCCTGAGTTCCAAGAACACAGCAGCTGCGAAGGACTAGCCAAGAAGAGCGCAAAAGTACCACAACATGCCTGCCTCCACAGCTTTTTCCTTGGGGACATGCCTAATTCCTGGCTGATTTGCCTTTCTCGTCTTAGGGTTGCGGTTCGGCCTAGGGCTAGGATTTTTAAAAGCAGGAAGCCCTGAGTTCCAGGCACACTGGAGCTGTGAAAGGCATCCAAAAGGGATTGCAAAAGTGCCACAACATGGCTGCTTTCACGGCTTTTTCCTTGGCAAGACGCCTAACACCAGGCTGACTTACCTTCCCAGGGTTACTATTAGGCTTAAGCCTAGGGCTACGATTTTTAAAACTAGGAAGCCCTTAGCTCCAGGCACACTGCAGCTGTTCAAGGCATCCCAAGGGGAGTACAAAAGTGCAACAACATGGCAGCTTTCACAGCTTTTTCCTTGGCACCATCCCTATACCTAGGCTGATTTATCTGCCTAGGGTTAGGGTTAGGGTTCAGCCTAGGGCTTGAATTTCTTTAACCAGGAAGCCCTGAGTTCCAGGCTTACTTCATCTGCCAAAGGCATCCCAAAGGGAGTGCAGAAGTGCCACAACATGGCTGCTTTCACGGCTTTTCCCTTAGGAAGAACCCTAATACCCGGCTGATTTACCTTCCTAGGGTTACTGTTAGGCTTAGGCCTAGGACTTTTAAAACCAGGAAGCCCTGGGCTCCAGGCACACTGCAGCTGCAAAAGGCATCCCAAGGGGAGCGCAAAAGTGACGCAACTTGGCTGCCACCACTGATATTTCCATGAGACCATCCCGAACCATAGGTTGATTTTCCTTCCTAGGGTTAAGGTTTGAGTTACGCCTAGGGTAAGGGTCTATTAACCAGAAAGCCCTGAGTTCCAAGAACACAGCAGCTGCGAAGGACTAGCCAAGAAGAGCGCAAAAGTACCACAACATGCCTGCCTCCACAGCTTTTTCCTTGGGGACATGCCTAATTCCTGGCTGATTTGCCTTTCTCGTCTTAGGGTTGGGGTTCGGCCTAGGGCTAGGATTTTTAAAATCAGGAAGCCCTGAGTTCCAGGCACACTGGAGCTGTGAAAGGCATCCAAAAGGGAGTGCAAAAGTGCCACAACATGGCTGCTTTCACGGCTTTTTCCTTGGCAAGAAGCCTAACACCAGGCTGACATACTTTCCCAGGGTTACTGTTAGGCTTAGGCCTAGGGCTAGGATTTTTGAAACTAGGAAGCCCTGGGCTCCAGGCACACTGCAGCTGTTCAAGGCATCCCAAGGGGAGTACAAAAGTGCAACAACATGGCAGCTTTCACAGCTTTTTCCTTGGCACCATCCCTATACCTAGGCTGATTTATCTGCCTAGGGTTAGGGTTAGGGTTCAGCCTAGGGCTTGGATTTCTTTAACCAGGAAGCCCTGAGTTCCAGGCTTACTTCATCTGCCAAAGGCATCCCAAAGGGAGTGCAGAAGTGCCACAACATGGCTGCTTTCACGGCTTTTCCCTTAGGAAGAACCCTAATACCCGGCTGATTTACCTTCCTAGGGTTACTGTTAGGCTTAGGCCTAGGACTTTTAAAACCAGGAAGCCCTGGGCTCCAGGCACACTGCAGCTGCGAAAGGCATCCCAAGGGGAGCGCAAAAGTGACGCAACTTGGCTGCCACCACTGATATTTCCATGAGACCATCCCGAACCATAGGTTGATTTTCCTTCCTAGGGTTAAGGTTTGAGTTACGCCTAGGGTAAGGGTTCTATTAACCAGAAAGCCCTGAGTTCCAAGAACACAGCAGCTGCGAAGGACTAGCCAAGAAGAGCGCAAAAGTACCACAACATGCCTGCCTCCACAGCTTTTTCCTTGGGGACATGCCTAATTCCTGGCTGATTTGCCTTTCTCGTCTTAGGGTTGGGGTTCGGCCTAGGGCTAGGATTTTTAAAATCAGGAAGCCCTGAGTTCCAGGCACACTGGAGCTGTGAAAGGCATCCAAAAGGGAGTGCAAAAGTGCCACAACATGGCTGTTTCACGGCTTTTTCCTTGGCAAGAAGCCTAACATCAGGCTGATTTACTTTCCCAGGGTTACTGTTAGGCTTAGGCCTAGGGCTAGGATTTTTGAAACTAGGAAGCCCTTAGCTCCAGGCACACTGCAGCTGTTCAAGGCATCCCAAGGGGAGTACAAAAGTGCAACAACATGGCAGCTTTCACAGCTTTTTCCTTGGCACCATCCCTATACCTAGGCTGATTTATCTGCCTAGGGTTAGGGTTAGGGTTCAGCCTAGGGCTTGGATTTCTTTAACCAGGAAGCCCTGAGTTCCAGGCTTACTTCATCTGCCAAAGGCATCCAAAAGGGAGTGCAGAAGTGCCACAACATGGCTGCTTTCACGGCTTTTTCCTTGGCAAGAAGCCTAACATCAGGCTGATTTACTTTCCCAGGGTTACTGTTAGGCTTAGGCCTAGGGCTAGGATTTTTGAAACTAGGAAGCCCTTAGCTCCAGGCACACTGCAGCTGTTCAAGGCATCCCAAGGGGAGTACAAAAGTGCAACAACATGGCAGCTTTCACAGCTTTTTCCTTGGCACCATCCCTATACCTGGGCTGATTTATCTGCCTAGGGTTAGGGTTAGGGTTCAGCCTAGGGCTTGAAATTTTTTTACCAGGAAGCCCTGAGTTCCAGGCTTACTTCATCTGCCAAAGGCATCCCAAAGGGAGTGCAGAAGTGCCACAACATGGCTGCTTTCACGGCTTTTCCCTTAGGAAGAACCCTAATACCCGGCTGATTTACCTTCCTAGGGTTACTGTTAGGCTTAGGCCTAGGACTTTTAAAACCAGGAAGCCCTGGGCCCCAGGCACACTGCAGCTGCGAAAGGCATCCCAAGGGGAGCGCAAAAGTGACGCAACTTGGCTGCCACCACTGATATTTCCATGAGACCATCCCGAACCATAGGTTGATTTTCCTTCCTAGGGTTAAGGTTTGAGTTACGCCTAGGGTAAGGGCTCTATTAACCAGAAAGCCCTGAGTTCCAAGAACACAGCAGCTGCGAAGGACTAGCCAAGAAGAGCGCAAAAGTACCACAACATGCCTGCCTCCACAGCTTTTTCCTTGGGGACATGCCTAATTCCTGGCTGATTTGCCTTTCTCGTCTTAGGGTTGGGGTTCGGCCTAGGGCTAGGATTTTTAAAAGCAGGAAGCCCTGAGTTCCAGGCACACTGGAGCTGTGAAAGGCATCCAAAAGGGAGTGCAAAAGTGCCACAACATGGCTGCTTTCACGGCTTTTTCCTTGGCAAGAAGCCTAACACCAGGCTGACATACTTTCCCAGGGTTACTGTTAGGCTTAGGCCTAGGGCTAGGATTTTTGAAACTAGGAAGCCCTGGGCTCCAGGCACACTGCAGCTGTTCAAGGCATCCCAAGGGGAGTACAAAAGTGCAACAACATGGCAGCTTTCACAGCTTTTTCCTTGGCACCATCCCTATACCTAGGCTGATTTATCTGCCTAGGGTTAGGGTTAGGGTTCAGCCTAGGGCTTGGATTTCTTTAACCAGGAAGCCCTGAGTTCCAGGCTTACTTCATCTGCCAAAGGCATCCCAAAGGGAGTGCAGAAGTGCCACAACATGGCTGCTTTCACGGCTTTTCCCTTAGGAAGAACCCTAATACCCGGCTGATTTACCTTCCTAGGGTTACTGTTAGGCTTAGGCCTAGGACTTTTAAAACCAGGAAGCCCTGGGCTCCAGGCACACTGCAGCTGCGAAAGGCATCCCAAGGGGAGCGCAAAAGTGACGCAACTTGGCTGCCACCACTGATATTTCCATGAGACCATCCCGAACCATAGGCTGATTTTCCTTCCTAGGGTTAAGGTTTGAGTTACGCCTAGGGTAAGGGTTCTATTAACCAGAAAGCCCTGAGTTCCAAGAACACAGCAGCTGCGAAGGACTAGCCAAGAAGAGCGCAAAAGTACCACAACATGCCTGCCTCCACAGCTTTTTCCTTGGGGACATGCCTAATTCCTGGCTGATTTGCCTTTCTCGTCTTAGGGTTGGGGTTCGGCCTAGGGCTAGGATTTTTAAAATCAGGAAGCCCTGAGTTCCAGGCACACTGGAGCTGTGAAAGGCATCCAAAAGGGAGTGCAAAAGTGCCACAACATGGCTGTTTCACGGCTTTTTCCTTGGCAAGAAGCCTAACATCAGGCTGATTTACTTTCCCAGGGTTACTGTTAGGCTTAGGCCTAGGGCTAGGATTTTTGAAACTAGGAAGCCCTTAGCTCCAGGCACACTGCAGCTGTTCAAGGCATCCCAAGGGGAGTACAAAAGTGCAACAACATGGCAGCTTTCACAGCTTTTTCCTTGGCACCATCCCTATACCTAGGCTGATTTATCTGCCTAGGGTTAGGGTTAGGGTTCAGCCTAGGGCTTGGATTTCTTTAACCAGGAAGCCCTGAGTTCCAGGCTTACTTCATCTGCCAAAGGCATCCCAAAGGGAGTGCAGAAGTGCCACAACATGGCTGCTTTCACGGCTTTTTCCTTGGCAAGAAGCCTAACATCAGGCTGATTTACTTTCCCAGGGTTACTGTTAGGCTTAGGCCTAGGGCTAGGATTTTTGAAACTAGGAAGCCCTTAGCTCCAGGCACACTGCAGCTGTTCAAGGCATCCCAAGGGGAGTACAAAAGTGCAACAACATGGCAGCTTTCACAGCTTTTTCCTTGGCACCATCCCTATACCTGGGCTGATTTATCTGCCTAGGGTTAGGGTTAGGGTTCAGCCTAGGGCTTGAATTTTTTTTACCAGGAAGCCCTGAGTTCCAGGCTTACTTCATCTGCCAAAGGCATCCCAAAGGGAGTGCAGAAGTGCCACAACATGGCTGCTTTCACGGCTTTTCCCTTAGGAAGAACCCTAATACCCGGCTGATTTACCTTCCTAGGGTTACTGTTAGGCTTAGGCCTAGGACTTTTAAAACCAGGAAGCCCTGGGCCCCAGGAACACTGCAGCTGCGAAAGGCATCCCAAGGGGAGCGCAAAAGTGACGCAACTTGGCTGCCACCACTGATATTTCCATGAGACCATCCCGAACCATAGGTTGATTTTCCTTCCTAGGGTTAAGGTTTGAGTTACGCCTAGGGTAAGGGTTCTATTAACCAGAAAGCCCTGAGTTCCAAGAACACAGCAGCTGCGAAGGACTAGCCAAGAAGAGCGCAAAAGTACCACAACATGCCTGCCTCCACAGCTTTTTCCTTGGGGACATGCCTAATTCCTGGCTGATTTGCCTTTCTCGTCATAGGGTTGGGGTTCGGCCTAGGGCTAGGATTTTTAAAAGCAGGAAGCCCTGAGTTCCAGGCACACTGGAGCTGTGAAAGGCATCCAAAAGGGATTGCAAAAGTGCCACAACATGGCTGCTTTCACGGCTTTTTCCTTGGCAAGACGCCTAACACCAGGCTGACTTACCTTCCCAGGGTTACTATTAGGCTTAAGCCTAGGGCTACGATTTTTAAAACTAGGAAGCCCTTAGCTCCAGGCACACTGCAGCTGTTCAAGGCATCCCAAGGGGAGTACAAAAGTGCAACAACATGGCAGCTTTCACAGCTTTTTCCTTGGCACCATCCCTATACCTAGGCTGATTTATCTGCCTAGGGTTAGGGTTAGGGTTCAGCCTAGGGCTTGGATTTCTTTAACCAGGAAGCCCTGAGTTCCAGGCTTACTTCATCTGCCAAAGGCATCCCAAAGGGAGTGCAGAAGTGCCACAACATGGCTGCTTTCACGGCTTTTCCCTTAGGAAGAACCCTAATACCCGGCTGATTTACCTTCCTAGGGTTACTGTTAGGCTTAGGCCTAGGACTTTTAAAACCAGGAAGCCCTGGGCTCCAGGCACACTGCAGCTGCAAAAGGCATCCCAAGGGGAGCGCAAAAGTGACGCAACTTGGCTGCCACCACTGATATTTCCATGAGACCATCCGGAACCATAGGTTGATTTTCCTTCCTAGGGTTAAGGTTTGAGTTACGCCTAGGGTAAGGGTCTATTAACCAGAAAGCCCTGAGTTCCAAGAACACAGCAGCTGCGAAGGACTAGCCAAGAAGAGCGCAAAAGTACCACAACATGCCTGCCTCCACAGCTTTTTCCTTGGGGACATGCCTAATTCCTGGCTGATTTGCCTTTCTCGTCTTAGGGTTGGGGTTCGGCCTAGGGCTAGGATTTTTAAAAGCAGGAAGCCCTGAGTTCCAGGCACACTGGAGCTGTGAAAGGCATCCAAAAGGGAGTGCAAAAGTGCCACAACATGGCTGCTTTCACGGCTTTTTCCTTGGCAAGAAGCCTAACACCAGGCTGACATACTTTCCCAGGGTTACTGTTAGGCTTAGGCCTAGGGCTAGGATTTTTGAAACTAGGAAGCCCTGGGCTCCAGGCACACTGCAGCTGTTCAAGGCATCCCAAGGGGAGTACAAAAGTGCAACAACATGGCAGCTTTCACAGCTTTTTCCTTGGCACCATCCCTATACCTAGGCTGATTTATCTGCCTAGGGTTAGGGTTAGGGTTCAGCCTAGGGCTTGGATTTCTTTAACCAGGAAGCCCTGAGTTCCAGGCTTACTTCATCTGCCAAAGGCATCCCAAAGGGAGTGCAGAAGTGCCACAACATGGCTGCTTTCACGGCTTTTCCCTTAGGAAGAACCCTAATACCCGGCTGATTTACCTTCCTAGGGTTACTGTTAGGCTTAGGCCTAGGACTTTTAAAACCAGGAAGCCCTGGGCTCCAGGCACACTGCAGCTGTGAAAGGCATCCCAAGGGCAGCGCAAAAGTGACGCAACTTGGCTGCCACCACTGATATTTCCATGAGACCATCCCGAACCATAGGCTGATTTTCCTTCCTAGGGTTAAGGTTTGAGTTACGCCTAGGGTAAGGGTTCTATTAACCAGAAAGCCCTGAGTTCCAAGAACACAGCAGCTGCGAAGGACTAGCCAAGAAGAGCGCAAAAGTACCACAACATGCCTGCCTCCACAGCTTTTTCCTTGTGGACATGCCTAATTCCTGGCTGATTTGCCTTTCTCGTCTTAGGGTTGGGGTTCGGCCTAGGGCTAGGATTTTTAAAAGCAGGAAGCCCTGAGTTCCAGGCACACTGGAGCTGTGAAAGGCATCCAAAAGGGAGTGCAAAAGTGCCACAACATGGCTGCTTTCACGGCTTTTTCCTTGGCAAGAAGCCTAACACCAGGCTGATTTGCCTTCCCAGGGTTACTGTTAGGCTTAGGCCTAGGGCTAGGATTTTTAAAACTAGGAAGCCCTGGGCTCCAGGCACACTGCAGCTGTTCAAGGCATCCCAAGGGGAGTACAAAAGTGCAACAACATGGCAGCTTTCACAGCTTTTTCCTTGGCACCATCCCTATACCTAGGCTGATTTATCTGCCTAGGGTTAGGGTTAGGGTTCAGCCTAGGGCTTGGATTTCTTTAACCAGGAAGCCCTGAGTTCCAGGCTTACTTCATCTGCCAAAGGCATCCCAAAGGGAGTGCAGAAGTGCCACAACATGGCTGCTTTCACGGCTTTTTCCTTGGCAAGAAGCCTAACATCAGGCTGATTTACTTTCCCAGGGTTACTGTTAGGCTTCGGCCTAGGGCTAGGATTTTTGAAACTAGGAAGCCCTTAGCTCCAGGCACACTGCAGCTGTTCAAGGCATCCCAAGGGGAGTACAATAGTGCAACAACATGGCAGCTTTCACAGCTTTTTCCTTGGCACCATCCCTATACCTGGGCTGATTTATCTGCCTAGGGTTAGGGTTAGGGTTCAGCCTAGGGCTTGAATTTTTTTAACCAGGAAGCCCTGAGTTCCAGGCTTACTTCATCTGCCAAAGGCATCCCAAAGGGAGTGCAGAAGTGCCACAACATGGCTGCTTTCACGGCTTTTCCCTCAGGAAGAACCCTAATACCCGGCTGATTTACCTTCCTAGGGTTACTGTTAGGCTTAGGCCTAGGACTTTTAAAACCAGGAAGCCCTGGGCTCCAGGCACACTGCAGCTGCGAAAGGCATCCCAAGGGGAGCGCAAAAGTGACGCAACTTGGCTGCCACCGCTGATATTTCCATGAGACCATCCGGAACCATAGGCTGATTTTCCTTCCTAGGGTTAAGGTTTGAGTTACGCCTAGGGTAAGGGTTCTATTAACCAGAAAGCCCTGAGTTCCAAGAACACAGCAGCTGCGAAGGACTAGCCAAGAAGAGCGCAAAAGTACCACAACATGCCTGCCTCCACAGCTTTTTCCTTGGGGACATGCCTAATTCCTGGCTGATTTGCCTTTCTCGTCTTAGGGTTGCGGTTCGGCCTAGGGCTAGGATTTTTAAAATCAGGAAGCCCTGAGTTCCAGGCACACTGGAGCTGTGAAAGGCATCCAAAAGGGAGTGCAAAAGTGCCACAACATGGCTGCTTTCACGGCTTTTTCCTTGGCAAGAAGCCTAACACCAGGCTGATTTACTTTCCCAGGGTTACTGCTAGGCTTAGGCCTAGGGCTAGGATTTTTGAAACTAGGAGGCCCTTAGCTCCAGGCACACTGCAGCTGTTCAAGGCATCCCAAGGGGAGTACAAAAGTGCAACAACATGGCAGCTTTCACAGCTTTTTCCTTGGCACCATCCCTATACCTAGGCTGATTTATCTGCCTAGGGTTAGGGTTAGGGTTCAGCCTAGGGCTTGGATTTCTTTAACCAGGAAGCCCTGAGTTCCAGGCTTACTTCATCTGCCAAAGGCATCCCAAAGGGAGTGCAGAAGTGCCACAACATGGCTGCTTTCACGGCTTTTTCCTTGGCAAGAAGCCTAACATCAGGCTGATTTACCTTCCAAGGGTTACTGTTAGGCTTAGGCCTAGGGCTAGGATTTTTGAAACTAGGAAGCCCTTAGCTCCAGGCACACTGCAGCTGTTCAAGGCATCCCAAGGGGACTACAAAAGTGCAACAACATGGCAGCTTTCACAGCTTTTTCCTTGGCACCATCCCTATACCTGGGCTGATTTATCTGCCTAGGGTTAGGGTTAGGGTTCAGCCTAGGGCTTGAATTTTTTTTACCAGGAAGCCCTGAGTTCCAGGCTTACTTCATCTGCCAAAGGCATCCCAAAGGGAGTGCAGAAGTGCCACAACATGGCTGCTTTCACGGCTTTTCCCTTAGGAAGAACCCTAATACCCGGCTGATTTACCTTCCTAGGGTTACTGTTAGGCTTAGGCCTAGGACTTTTAAAACCAGGAAGCCCTGGGCCCCAGGCACACTGCAGCTGCGAAAGGCATCCCAAGGGGAGCGCAAAAGTGACGCAACTTGGCTGCCACCACTGATATTTCCATGAGACCATCCCGAACCATAGGCTGATTTTCCTTCCTAGGGTTAAGGTTTGAGTTACGCCTAGGGTAAGGGTTCTATTAACCAGAAAGCCCTGAGTTCCAAGAACACAGCAGCTGCGAAGGACTAGCCAAGAAGAGCGCAAAAGTACCACAACATGCCTGCCTCCACAGCTTTTTCCTTGGGGACATGCCTAATTCCTGGCTGATTTGCCTTTCTCGTCATAGGGTTGGGGTTCGGCCTAGGGCTAGGATTTTTAAAATCAGGAAGCCCTGAGTTCCAGGCACACTGGAGCTGTGAAAGGCATCCAAAAGGGAGTGCAAAAGTGCCACAACATGGCTGTTTCACGGCTTTTTCTTTGGCAAGAAGCCTAACATCAGGCTGATTTTCCTTCCCAGGGTTACTGTTAGGCTTAGGCCTAGGGCTAGGATTTTTGAAACTAGGAAGCCCTTAGCTCCAGGCACACTGCAGCTGTTCAAGGCATCCCAAGGGGAGTACAAAAGTGCAACAACATGGCAGCTTTCACAGCTTTTTCCTTGGCACCATCCCTATACCTAGGCTGATTTATCTGCCTAGGGTTAGGGTTAGGGTTCAGCCTAGGGCTTGGATTTCTTTAACCAGGAAGCCCTGAGTTCCAGGCTTACTTCATCTGCCAAAGGCATCCCAAAGGGAGTGCAGAAGTGCCACAACATGGCTGCTTTCACGGCTTTTCCCTTAGGAAGAACCCTAATACCCGGCTGATTTACCTTCCTAGGGTTACTGTTAGGCTTAGGCCTAGGACTTTTAAAACCAGGAAGCCCTGGGCCCCAGGCACACTGCAGCTGCAAAAGGCATCCCAAGGGGAGCGCAAAAGTGACGCAACTTGGCTGCCACCACTGATATTTCCATGAGACCATCCCGAACCATAGGTTGATTTTCCTTCCTAGGGTTAAGGTTTGAGTTACGCCTAGGGTAAGGGTCTATTAACCAGAAAGCCCTGAGTTCCAAGAACACAGCAGCTGCGAAGGACTAGCCAAGAAGAGCGCAAAAGTACCACAACATGCCTGCCTCCACAGCTTTTTCCTTGGGGACATGCCTAATTCCTGGCTGATTTGCCTTTCTCGTCTTAGGGTTGGGGTTCGGCCTAGGGCTAGGATTTTTAAAAGCAGGAAGCCCTGAGTTCCAGGCACACTGGAGCTGTGAAAGGCATCCCAAGGGGAGTACAAAAGTGCAACAACATGGCAGCTTTCACAGCTTTTTCCTTGGCAAGAAGCCTAACACCAGGCTGATTTACTTTCCCAGGGTTACTGTTAGGCTTAGGCCTAGGGCTAGGATTTTTGAAACTAGGAAGCCCTTAGCTCCAGGCACACTGCAGCTGTTCAAGGCATCCCAAGGGGAGTACAAAAGTGCAACAACATGGCAGCTTTCACAGCTTTTTCCTTGGCACCATCCCTATACCTAGGCTGATTTATCTGCCTAGGGTTAGGGTTAGGGTTCAGCCTAGGGCTTGGATTTCTTTAACCAGGAAGCCCTGAGTTCCAGGCTTACTTCATCTGCCAAAGGCATCCCAAAGGGAGTGCAGAAGTGCCACAACATGGCTGCTTTCACGGCTTTTTCCTTGGCATGAAGCCTAACATCAGGCTGATTTACCTTCCTAGGGTTACTGTTCGGCTTAGGCCTAGGGCTAGGATTTTTGAAACTAGGAAGCCCTTAGCTCCAGGCACACTGCAGCTGTTCAAGGCATCCCAAGGGGACTACAAAAGTGCAACAACATGGCTGCTTTCACGGCTTTTCCCTTAGGAAGAACCCTAATACCCGGCTGATTTACCTTCCTAGGGTTACTGTTAGGCTTAGGCCTAGGACTTTTAAAACCAGGAAGCCCTGGGCTCCAGGCACACTGCAGCTGCGAAAGGCATCCCAAGGGGAGCGCAAAAGTGACGCAACTTGGCTGCCACCACTGATATTTCCATGAGACCATCCCTAACCATAGGTTGATTTTCCTTCCTAGGGTTAAGGTTTGAGTTACGCCTAGGGTAAGGGCTCTATTAACCAGAAAGCCCTGAGTTCCAAGAACACAGCAGCTGCGAAGGACTAGCCAAGAAGAGCGCAAAAGTACCACAACATGCCTGCCTCCACAGCTTTTTCCTTGGGGACATGCCTAATTCCTGGCTGATTTGCCTTTCTCGTCTTAGGGTTGGGGTTCGGCCTAGGGCTAGGATTTTTAAAAGCAGGAAGCCCTGAGTTCCAGGCACACTGGAGCTGTGAAAGGCATCCAAAAGGGAGTGCAAAAGTGCCACAACATGGCTGCTTTCACGGCTTTTTCCTTGGCAAGAAGCCTAACACCAGGCTGATTTGCCTTCCCAGGGTTACTGTTAGGCTTAGGCCTAGGGCTAGGATTTTTAAAACTAGGAAGCCCTTAGCTCCAGGCACACTGCAGCTGTTCAAGGCATCCCAAGGGGAGTACAAAAGTGCAACAACATGGCAGCTTTCACAGCTTTTTCCTTGGCACCATCCCTATACCTAGGCTGATTTATCTGCCTAGGGTTAGGGTTAGGGTTCAGCCGAGGGCTTGAATTTTTTTTAACCAGGAAGCCCTGAGTTCCAGGCTTACTTCATCTGCCAAAGGCATCCCAAAGGGAGTGCAGAAGTGCCACAACATGGCTGCTTTCACGGCTTTTCCCTCAGGAAGAACCCTAATACCCGGCTGATTTACCTTCCTAGGGTTACTGTTAGGCTTAGGCCTAGGACTTTTAAAACCAGGAAGCCCTGGGCTCCAGGCACACTGCAGCTGTGAAAGGCAGGCATCCCAAGGGGAGCGCAAAAGTGACGCAACTTGGCTGCCACCACTGATATTTCCATGAGACCATCCCGAACCATAGGCTGATTTTCCTTCCTAGGGTTAAGGTTTGAGTTACGCCTAGGGTAAGGGTTCTATTAACCAGAAAGCCCTGAGTTCCAAGAACACAGCAGCTGCGAAGGACTAGCCAAGAAGAGCGCAAAAGTACCACAACATGCCTGCCTCCACAGCTTTTTCCTTGGGGACATGCCTAATTCCTGGCTGATTTGCCTTTCTCGTCTTAGGGTTGGGGTTCGGCCTAGGGCTAGGATTTTTAAAAGCAGGAAGCCCTGAGTTCCAGGCACACTGGAGCTGTGAAAGGCATCCAAAAGGGAGTGCAAAAGTGCCACAACATGGCTGCTTTCACGGCTTTTTCCTTGGCAAGAAGCCTAACATCAGGCTGATTTACTTTCCCAGGGTTACTGTTAGGCTTAGGCCTAGGGCTAGGATTTTTGAAACTAGGAAGCCCTTAGCTCCAGGCACACTGCAGCTGTTCAAGGCATCCCAAGGGGAGTACAAAAGTGCAACAACATGGCAGCTTTCACAGCTTTTTCCTTGGCACCATCCCTATACTTAGGCTGATTTATCTGCCTAGGGTTAGGGTTAGGGTTCAGCCTAGGGCTTGGATTTCTTTAACCAGGAAGCCCTGAGTTCCAGGCTTACTTCATCTGCCAAAGGCATCCCAAAGGGAGTGCAGAAGTGCCACAACATGGCTGCTTTCACGGCTTTTTCCTTGGCAAGAAGCCTAACACCAGGCTGATTTGCCTTCCCAGGGTTACTGTTAGGCTTAGGCCTAGGGCTAGGATTTTTGAAACTAGGAAGCCCTTAGCTCCAGGCACACTGCAGCTGTTCAAGGCATCCCAAGGGGAGTACAAAAGTGCAACAACATGGCAGCTTTCACAGCTTTTTCCTTGGCACCATCCCTATACCTAGGCTGATTTATCTGCCTAGGGTTAGGGTTAGGGTTCAGCCTAGGGCTTGAATTTTTTTTACCAGGAAGCCCTGAGTTCCAGGCTTACTTCATCTGCCAAAGGCATCCCAAAGGGAGTGCAGAAGTGCCACAACATGGCTGCTTTCACGGCTTTTCCCTTAGGAAGAACCCTAATACCCGGCTGATTTACCTTCCTAGGGTTACTGTTAGGCTTAGGCCTAGGACTTTTAAAACCAGGAAGCCCTGGGCCCCAGGCACACTGCAGCTGCGAAAGGCATCCCAAGGGGAGCGCAAAAGTGACGCAACTTGGCTGCCACCACTGATATTTCCATGAGACCATCCCGAACCATAGGTTGATTTTCCTTCCTAGGGTTAAGGTTTGAGTTACGCCTAGGGTAAGGGTTCTATTAACCAGAAAGCCCTGAGTTCCAAGAACACAGCAGCTGCGAAGGACTAGCCAAGAAGAGCGCAAAAGTACCACAACATGCCTGCCTCCACAGCTTTTTCCTTGGGGACATGCCTAATTCCTGGCTGATTTGCCTTTCTCGTCTTAGGGTTGCGGTTCGGCCTAGGGCTAGGATTTTTAAAAGCAGGAAGCCCTGAGTTCCAGGCACACTGGAGCTGTGAAAGGCATCCAAAAGGGATTGCAAAAGTGCCACAACATGGCTGCTTTCACGGCTTTTTCCTTGGCAAGACGCCTAACACCAGGCTGACTTACCTTCCCAGGGTTACTATTAGGCTTAAGCCTAGGGCTACGATTTTTAAAACTAGGAAGCCCTTAGCTCCAGGCACACTGCAGCTGTTCAAGGCATCCCAAGGGGAGTACAAAAGTGCAACAACATGGCAGCTTTCACAGCTTTTTCCTTGGCACCATCCCTATACCTAGGCTGATTTATCTGCCTAGGGTTAGGGTTAGGGTTCAGCCTAGGGCTTGGATTTCTTTAACCAGGAAGCCCTGAGTTCCAGGCTTACTTCATCTGCCAAAGGCATCCCAAAGGGAGTGCAGAAGTGCCACAACATGGCTGCTTTCACGGCTTTTCCCTTAGGAAGAACCCTAATACCCGGCTGATTTACCTTCCTAGGGTTACTGTTAGGCTTAGGCCTAGGACTTTTAAAACCAGGAAGCCCTGGGCTCCAGGCACACTGCAGCTGCAAAAGGCATCCCAAGGGGAGCGCAAAAGTGACGCAACTTGGCTGCCACCACTGATATTTCCATGAGACCATCCCGAACCATAGGCTGATTTTCCTTCCTAGGGTTAAGGTTTGAGTTACGCCTAGGGTAAGGGTCTATTAACCAGAAAGCCCTGAGTTCCAAGAACACAGCAGCTGCGAAGGACTAGCCAAGAAGAGCGCAAAAGTACCACAACATGCCTGCCTCCACAGCTTTTTCCTTGGGGACATGCCTAATTCCTGGCTGATTTGCCTTTCTCGTCTTAGGGTTGGGGTTCGGCCTAGGGCTAGGATTTTTAAAATCAGGAAGCCCTGAGTTCCAGGCACACTGCAGCTGTGAAAGGCATCCAAAAGGGAGTGCAAAAGTGCCACAACATGGCTGCTTTCACGGCTTTTTCCTTGGCAAGAAGCCTAACACCAGGCTGACATACTTTCCCAGGGTTACTGTTAGGCTTAGGCCTAGGGCTAGGATTTTTGAAACTAGGAAGCCCTGGGCTCCAGGCACACTGCAGCTGTTCAAGGCATCCCAAGGGGAGTACAAAAGTGCAACAACATGGCAGCTTTCACAGCTTTTTCCTTGGCACCATCCCTATACCTAGGCTGATTTATCTGCCTAGGGTTAGGGTTAGGGTTCAGCCTAGGGCTTGGATTTCTTTAACCAGGAAGCCCTGAGTTCCAGGCTTACTTCATCTGCCAAAGGCATCCCAAAGGGAGTGCAGAAGTGCCACAACATGGCTGCTTTCACGGCTTTTCCCTTAGGAAGAACCCTAATACCCGGCTGATTTACCTTCCTAGGGTTACTGTTAGGCTTAGGCCTAGGACTTTTAAAACCAGGAAGCCCTGGGCTCCAGGCACACTGCAGCTGCAAAAGGCATCCCAAGGGGAGCGCAAAAGTGACGCAACTTGGCTGCCACCACTGATATTTCCATGAGACCATCCCGAACCATAGGCTGATTTTCCTTCCTAGGGTTAAGGTTTGAGTTACGCCTAGGGTAAGGGTTCTATTAACCAGAAAGCCCTGAGTTCCAAGAACACAGCAGCTGCGAAGGACTAGCCAAGAAGAGCGCAAAAGTACCACAACATGCCTGCCTCCACAGGTTTTTCCTTGGGGACATGCCTAATTCCTGGCTGATTTGCCTTTCTCGTCTTAGGGTTGGGGTTCGGCCTAGGGCTAGGATTTTTAAAAGCAGGAAGCCCTGAGTTCCAGGCACACTGGAGCTGTGAAAGGCATCCAAAAGGGAGTGCAAAAGTGCCACAACATGGCTGTTTCACGGCTTTTTCCTTGGCAAGAAGCCTAACATCAGGCTGATTTACTTTCCCAGGGTTACTGTTAGGCTTAGGCCTAGGGCTAGGAGTTTTGAAACTAGGAAGCCCTTAGCTCCAGGCACACTGCAGCTGTTCAAGGCATCCCAAGGGGAGTACAAAAGTGCAACAACATGGCAGCTTTCACAGCTTTTTCCTTGGCACCATCCCTATACCTAGGCTGATTTATCTGCCTAGGGTTAGGGTTAGGGTTCAGCCTAGGGCTTGGATTTCTTTAACCAGGAAGCCCTGAGTTCCAGGCTTACTTCATCTGCCAAAGGCATCCCAAAGGGAGTGCAGAAGTGCCACAACATGGCTGCTTTCACGGCTTTTCCCTTAGGAAGAACCCTAATACCCGGCTGATTTACCTTCCTAGGGTTACTGTTAGGCTTAGGCCTAGGACTTTTAAAACCAGGAAGCCCTGGGCTCCAGGCACACTGCAGCTGCGAAAGGCATCCCAAGGGGAGCGCAAAAGTGACGCAACTTGGCTGCTACCACTGATATTTCCATGAGACCATCCCGAACCATAGGTTGATTTTCCTTCCTAGGGTTAAGGTTTGAGTTACGCCTAGGGTAAGGGCTCTATTAACCAGAAAGCCCTGAGTTCCAAGAACACAGCAGCTGCGAAGGACTAGCCAAGAAGAGCGCAAAAGTACCACAACATGCCTGCCTCCACAGCTTTTTCCTTGGGGACATGCCTAATTCCTGGCTGATTTGCCTTTCTCGTCTTAGGGTTGGGGTTCGGCCTAGGGCTAGGATTTTTAAAAGCAGGAAGCCCTGAGTTCCAGGCACACTGGAGCTGTGAAAGGCATCCAAAAGGGAGTGCAAAAGTGCCACAACATGGCTGCTTTCACGGCTTTTTCCTTGGCAAGAAGCCTAACACCAGGCTGACATACTTTCCCAGGGTTACTGTTAGGCTTAGGCCTAGGGCTAGGATTTTTGAAACTAGGAAGCCCTGGGCTCCAGGCACACTGCAGCTGTTCAAGGCATCCCAAGGGGAGTACAAAAGTGCAACAACATGGCAGCTTTCACAGCTTTTTCCTTGGCACCATCCCTATACCTAGGCTGATTTATCTGCCTAGGGTTAGGGTTAGGGTTCAGCCTAGGGCTTGGATTTCTTTAACCAGGAAGCCCTGAGTTCCAGGCTTACTTCATCTGCCAAAGGCATCCCAAAGGGAGTGCAGAAGTGCCACAACATGGCTGCTTTCACGGCTTTTCCCTTAGGAAGAACCCTAATACCCGGCTGATTTACCTTCCTAGGGTTACTGTTAGGCTTAGGCCTAGGACTTTTAAAACCAGGAAGCCCTGGGCTCCAGGCACACTGCAGCTGCGAAAGGCATCCCAAGGGGAGCGCAAAAGTGACGCAACTTGGCTGCCACCACTGATATTTCCATGAGACCATCCCGAACCATAGGCTGATTTTCCTTCCTAGGGTTAAGGTTTGAGTTACGCCTAGGGTATGGGTCTATTAACCAGAAAGCCCTGAGTTCCAAGAACACAGCAGCTGCGAAGGACTAGCCAAGAAGAGCGCAAAAGTACCACAACATGCCTGCCTCCACAGCTTTTTCCTTGGGGACATGCCTAATTCCTGGCTGATTTGCCTTTCTCGTCTTAGGGTTGCGGTTCGGCCTAGGGCTAGGATTTTTAAAATCAGGAAGCCCTGAGTTCCAGGCACACTGGAGCTGTGAAAGGCATCCAAAAGGGAGTGCAAAAGTGCCACAACATGGCTGCTTTCACAGCTTTTTTCTTGGCAAGAAACCTAACATCAGGCTGATTTAATTTCCCAGGGTTACTGTTAGGCTTAGGCCTAGGGCTAGGATTTTTGAAACTAGGAAGCCCTGGGCTCCAGGCACACTGCAGCTGTTCAAGGCATCCCAAGGGGAGTACAAAAGTGCAACAACATGGCAGCTTTCACAGCTTTTTCCTTGGCACCATCCCTATACCTAGGCTGATTTATCTGCCTAGGGTTAGGGTTAGGGTTCAGCCTAGGGCTTGGATTTCTTTAACCAGGAAGCCCTGAGTTCCAGGCTTACTTCATCTGCCAAAGGCATCCCAAAGGGAGTGCAGAAGTGCCACAACATGGCTGCTTTCACGGCTTTTCCCTTAGGAAGAACCCTAATACCCGGCTGATTTACCTTCCTAGGGTTACTGTTAGGCTTAGGCCTAGGACTTTTAAAACCAGGAAGCCCTGGGCTCCAGGCACACTGCAGCTGCAAAAGGCATCCCAAGGGGAGCGCAAAAGTGACGCAACTTGGCTGCCACCACTGATATTTCCATGAGACCATCCCGAACCATAGGCTGATTTTCCTTCCTAGGGTTAAGGTTTGAGTTACGCCTAGGGTAAGGGTTCTATTAACCAGAAAGCCCTGAGTTCCAAGAACACAGCAGCTGCGAAGGACTAGCCAAGAAGAGCGCAAAAGTACCACAACATGCCTGCCTCCACAGCTTTTTCCTTGTGGACATGCCTAATTCCTGGCTGATTTGCCTTTCTCGTCTTAGGGTTGGGGTTCGGCCTAGGGCTAGGATTTTTAAAATCAGGAAGCCCTGAGTTCCAGGCACACTGGAGCTGTGAAAGGCATCCAAAAGGGAGTGCAAAAGTGCCACAACATGGCTGCTTTCACGGCTTTTTCCTTGGCAAGAAGCCTAACATCAGGCTGATTTACTTTCCCAGGGTTACTGTTAGGCTTAGGCCTAGGGCTAGGATTTTTGAAACTAGGAAGCCCTTAGCTCCAGGCACACTGCAGCTGTTCAAGGCATCCCAAGGGGAGTACAAAAGTGCAACAACATGGCAGCTTTCACAGCTTTTTCCTTGGCACCATCCCTATACCTAGGCTGATTTATCTGCCTAGGGTTAGGGTTAGGGTTCAGCCTAGGGCTTGAATTTTTTTTACCAGGAAGCCCTGAGTTCCAGGCTTACTTCATCTGCCAAAGGCATCCCAAAGGGAGTGCAGAAGTGCCACAACATGGCTGCTTTCACGGCTTTTCCCTTAGGAAGAACCCTAATACCCGGCTGATTTACCTTCCTAGGGTTACTGTTAGGCTTAGGCCTAGGACTTTTAAAACCAGGAAGCCCTGGGCTCCAGGCACACTGCAGCTGCGAAAGGCATCCCAAGGGGAGCGCAAAAGTGACGCAACTTGGCTGCCACCACTGATATTTCCATGAGAGCATCCCGAACCATAGGCTGATTTTCCTTCCTAGGGTTAAGGTTTGAGTTACGCCTAGGGTAAGGGTTCTATTAACCAGAAAGCCCTGAGTTCCAAGAACACAGCAGCTGCGAAGGACTAGCCAAGAAGAGCGCAAAAGTACCACAACATGCCTGCCTCCACAGCTTTTTCCTTGGGGACATGCCTAATTCCTGGCTGATTTGCCTTTCTCGTCTTAGGGTTGGGGTTCGGCCTAGGGCTAGGATTTTTAAAATCAGGAAGCCCTGAGTTCCAGGCACACTGCAGCTGTGAAAGGCATCCAAAAGGGAGTGCAAAAGTGCCACAACATGGCTGCTTTCACGGCTTTTTCCTTGGCAAGAAACCTAACATCAGGCTGATTTACTTTCCCAGGGTTACTGTTAGGCTTAGGCCTAGGGCTAGGATTTTTGAAACTAGGAAGCCCTGGGCTCCAGGCACACTGCAGCTGTTCAAGGCATCCCAAGGGGAGTACAAAAGTGCAACAACATGGCAGCTTTCACAGCTTTTTCCTTGGCACCATCCCTATACCTAGGCTGATTTATCTGCCTAGGGTTAGGGTTAGGGTTCAGCCTAGGGCTTGGATTTCTTTAACCAGGAAGCCCTGAGTTCCAGGCTTACTTCATCTGCCAAAGGCATCCCAAAGGGAGTGCAGAAGTGCCACAACATGGCTGCTTTCACGGCTTTTCCCTTAGGAAGAACCCTAATACCCGGCTGATTTACCTTCCTAGGGTTACTGTTAGGCTTAGGCCTAGGACTTTTAAAACCAGGAAGCCCTGGGCTCCAGGCACACTGCAGCTGCAAAAGGCATCCCAAGGGGAGCGCAAAAGTGACGCAACTTGGCTGCCACCACTGATATTTCCATGAGACCATCCCGAACCATAGGCTGATTTTCCTTCCTAGGGTTAAGGTTTGAGTTACGCCTAGGGTAAGGGTTCTATTAACCAGAAAGCCCTGAGTTCCAAGAACACAGCAGCTGCGAAGGACTAGCCAAGAAGAGCGCAAAAGTACCACAACATGCCTGCCTCCACAGCTTTTTCCTTGGGGACATGCCTAATTCCTGGCTGATTTGCCTTTCTCGTCTTAGGGTTGGGGTTCGGCCTAGGGCTAGGATTTTTAAAAGCAGGAAGCCCTGAGTTCCAGGCACACTGGAGCTGTGAAAGGCATCCAAAAGGGAGTGCAAAAGTGCCACAACATGGCTGCTTTCACGGCTTTTTCCTTGGCAAGAAGCCTAACACCAGGCTGATTTACTTTCCCAGGGTTACTGTTAGGCTTAGGCCTAGGGCTAGGATTTTTGAAACTAGGAAGCCCTTAGCTCCAGGCACACTGCAGCTGTTCAAGGCATCCCAAGGGGAGTACAAAAGTGCAACAACATGGCAGCTTTCACAGCTTTTTCCTTGGCACCATCCCTATACCTGGGCTGATTTATCTGCCTAGAGCTAGGGTTAGGGTTCAGCCTAGGGCTTGGATTTCTTTAACCAGGAAGCCCTGAGTTCCAGGCTTACTTCATCTGCCAAAGGCATCCCAAAGGGAGTGCAGAAGTGCCACAACATGGCTGCTTTCACGGCTTTTTCCTTGGCAAGAAGCCTAACATCAGGCTGATTTGCCTTCCCAGGGTTACTGTTAGGCTTAGGCCTAGGGCTAGGATTTTTGAAACTAGGAAGCCCTTAGCTCCAGGCACACTGCAGCTGTTCAAGGCCTCCCAAGGGGAGTACAAAAGTGCAACAACATGGCAGCTTTCACAGCTTTTTCCTTGGCACCATCCCTATACCTAGGCTGATTTATCTGCCTAGGGTTAGGGTTAGGGTTCAGCCTAGGGCTTGAATTTTTTTAACCAGGAAGCCCTGAGTTCCAGGCTTACTTCATCTGCCAAAGGCATCCCAAAGGGAGTGCAGAAGTGCCACAACATGGCTGCTTTCACGGCTTTTCCCTTAGGAAGAACCCTAATACCCGGCTGATTTACCTTCCTAGGGTTACTGTTAGGCTTAGGCCTAGGACTTTTAAAACCAGGAAGCCCTGGGCTCCAGGCACACTGCAGCTGCGAAAGGCATCCCAAGGGGAGCGCAAAAGTGACGCAACTTGGCTGCCACCACTGATATTTCCATGAGACCATCCCGAACCATAGGTTGATTTTCCTTCCTAGGGTTAAGGTTTGAGTTACGCCTAGGGTAAGGGCTCTATTAACCAGAAAGCCCTGAGTTCCAAGAACACAGCAGCTGCGAAGGACTAGCCAAGAAGAGCGCAAAAGTACCACAACATGCCTGCCTCCACAGCTTTTTCCTTGTGGACATGCCTAATTCCTGGCTGATTTGCCTTTCTCGTCATAGGGTTGGGGTTCGGCCTAGGGCTAGGATTTTTAAAATCAGGAAGCCCTGAGTTCCAGGCACACTGGAGCTGTGAAAGGCATCCAAAAGGGAGTGCAAAAGTGCCACAACATGGCTGCTTTCACGGCTTTTTCCTTGGCAAGACGCCTAACACCAGGCTGATTTACCTTCCCAGGGTTACTGTTAGGCTTAGGCCTAGGGCTAGGATTTTTAAAACTAGGAAGCCCTTAGCTCCAGGCACACTGCAGCTGTTCAAGGCATCCCAAGGGGAGTACAAAAGTGCAACAACATGGCAGCTTTCACAGCTTTTTCCTTGGCACCATCCCTATACCTAGGCTGATTTATCTGCCTAGGGTTAGGGTTAGGGTTCAGCCTAGGGCTTGAATTTCTTTAACCAGGAAGCCCTGAGTTCCAGGCTTACTTCATCTGCCAAAGGCATCCCAAAGGGAGCGCAGAAGTGCCACAACATGGCTGCTTTCACGGCTTTTCCCTTAGGAAGAACCCTAATACCCGGCTGATTTACCTTCCTAGGGTTACTGTTAGGCTTAGGCCTAGGACTTTTAAAACCAGGAAGCCCTGGGCTCCAGGCACACTGCAGCTGCAAAAGGCATCCCAAGGGGAGCGCAAAAGTGACGCAACTTGGCTGCCACCACTGATATTTCCATGAGACCATCCCGAACCATAGGCTGATTTTCCTTCCTAGGGTTAAGGTTTGAGTTACGCCTAGGGTAAGGGTTCTATTAACCAGAAAGCCCTGAGTTCCAAGAACACAGCAGCTGCGAAGGACTAGCCAAGAAGAGCGCAAAAGTACCACAACATGCCTGCCTCCACAGCTTTTTCCTTGGGGACATGCCTAATTCCTGGCTGATTTGCCTTTCTCGTCTTAGGGTTGGGGTTCGGCCTAGGGCTAGGATTTTTAAAAGCAGGAAGCCCTGAGTTCCAGGCACACTGGAGCTGTGAAAGGCATCCAAAAGGGAGTGCAAAAGTGCCACAACATGGCTGTTTCACGGCTTTTTCCTTGGCAAGAAGCCTAACATCAGGCTGATTTACTTTCCCAGGGTTACTGTTAGGCTTAGGCCTAGGGCTAGGATTTTTGAAACTAGGAAGCCCTTAGCTCCAGGCACACTGCAGCTGTTCAAGGCATCCCAAGGGGAGTACAAAAGTGCAACAACATGGCAGCTTTCACAGCTTTTTCCTTGGCACCATCCCTATACCTAGGCTGATTTATCTGCCTAGGGTTAGGGTTAGGGTTCAGCCTAGGGCTTGGATTTCTTTAACCAGGAGGCCCTGAGTTCCAGGCTTACTTCATCTGCCAAAGGCATCCCAGAGCGAGTGCAGAAGTGCCACAACATGGCTGCTTTCACGCATTTTTCCTTGGCAAGAAGCCTAACATCAGGCTGGTTTACCTTCCCAGGGTTACTGTTAGGCTTAGGCCTAGGGCTAGGATTTTTGAAACTAGGAAGCCCTTGGCTCCAGGCACACTGCAGCTGTTCAAGGCATCCCAAGGGGAGTACAAAAGTGCAACAACATGGCAGCTTTCACAGCTTTTTCCTTGGCACCATCCCTATACCTAGGCTGATTTATCTGCCTAGGGTTAGGGTTAGGGTTCAGCCTAGGGCTTGAATTTTTTTAACCAGGAAGCCCTGAGTTCCAGGCTTACTTCATCTGCCAAAGGCATCCCAAAGGGAGTGCAGAAGTGCCACAACATGGCTGCTTTCACGGCTTTTCCCTTAGGAAGAACCCTAATACCCGGCTGATTTACCTTCCTAGGGTTACTGTTAGGCTTAGGCCTAGGACTTTTAAAACCAGGAAGCCCTGGGCTCCAGGCACACTGCAGCTGCAAAAGGCATCCCAAGGGGAGCGCAAAAGTGACGCAACTTGGCTGCCACCACTGATATTTCCATGAGACCATCCCGAACCATAGGTTGATTTTCCTTCCTAGGGTTAAGGTTTGAGTTACGCCTAGGGTAAGGGCTCTATTAACCAGAAAGCCCTGAGTTCCAAGAACACAGCAGCTGCGAAGGACTAGCCAAGAAGAGCGCAAAAGTACCACAACATGCCTGCCTCCACAGCTTTTTCCTTGGGGACATGCCTAATTCCTGGCTGATTTCCTTTTCTCGTCATAGGGTTGGGGTTCGGCCTAGGGCTAGGATTTTTAAAATCAGGAAGCCCTGAGTTCCAGGCACACTGGAGCTGTGAAAGGCATCCAAAAGGGAGTGCAAAAGTGCCACAACATGGCTGCTTTCACGGCTTTTTCCTTGGCAAGACGCCTAACACCAGGCTGATTTACCTTCCCAGGGTTACTGTTAGGCTTAGGCCTAGGGCTAGGATTTTTAAAACTAGGAAGCCCTTAGCTCCAGGCACACTGCAGCTGTTCAAGGCATCCCAAGGGGAGTACAAAAGTGCAACAACATGGCAGCTTTCACAGCTTTTTCCTTGGCACCATCCCTATACCTAGGCTGATTTATCTGCCTAGGGTTAGGGTTAGGGTTCAGCCTAGGGCTTGAATTTCTTTAACCAGGAAGCCCTGAGTTCCAGGCTTACTTCATCTGCCAAAGGCATCCCAAAGGGAGTGCAGAAGTGCCACAACATGGCTGCTTTCACGGCTTTTCCCTTAGGAAGAACCCTAATACCCGGCTGATTTACCTTCCTAGGGTTACTGTTAGGCTTAGGCCTAGGACTTTTAAAACCAGGAAGCCCTGGGCTCCAGGCACACTGCAGCTGCAAAAGGCATCCCAAGGGGAGCGCAAAAGTGACGCAACTTGGCTGCCACCACTGATATTTCCATGAGACCATCCCGAAACATAGGTTGATTTTCCTTCCTAGGGTTAAGGTTTGAGTTACGCCTAGGGTAAGGGCTCTATTAACCAGAAAGCCCTGAGTTCCAAGAACACAGCAGCTGCGAAGGACTAGCCAAGAAGAGCGCAAAAGTACCACAACATGCCTGCCTCCACAGCTTTTTCCTTGGGGACATGCCTAATTCCTGGCTGATTTCCTTTTCTCGTCATAGGGTTGGGGTTCGGCCTAGGGCTAGGATTTTTAAAATCAGGAAGCCCTGAGTTCCAGGCACACTGGAGCTGTGAAAGGCATCCAAAAGGGAGTGCAAAAGTGCCACAACATGGCTGCTTTCACGGCTTTTTCCTTGGCAAGACGCCTAACACCAGGCTGATTTACCTTCCCAGGGTTACTGTTAGGCTTAGGCCTAGGGCTAGGATTTTTAAAACTAGGAAGCCCTTAGCTCCAGGCACACTGCAGCTGTTCAAGGCATCCCAAGGGGAGTACAAAAGTGCAACAACATGGCAGCTTTCACAGCTTTTTCCTTGGCACCATCCCTATACCTAGGCTGATTTATCTGCCTAGGGTTAGGGTTAGGGTTCAGCCTAGGGCTTGAATTTCTTTAACCAGGAAGCCCTGAGTTCCAGGCTTACTTCATCTGCCAAAGGCATCCCAAAGGGAGTGCAGAAGTGCCACAACATGGCTGCTTTCACGGCTTTTCCCTTAGGAAGAACCCTAATACCCGGCTGATTTACCTTCCTAGGGTTACTGTTAGGCTTAGGCCTAGGGCTAGGATTTTTGAAACTAGGAAGCCCTTAGCTCCAGGCACACTGCAGCTGTTCAAGGCATCCAAGGGGAGTACAAAAGTGCAACAACATGGCAGCTTTCACAGCTTTTTCCTTGGCACCATCCCTATACCTAGGCTGATTTATCTGCCTAGGGTTAGGGTTAGGGTTCAGCCTAGGGCTTGGATTTCTTTAACCAGGAAGCCCTGAGTTCCAGGCTTACTTCATCTGCCAAAGGCATCCCAAAGGGAGTGCAAAAGTGCCACAACATGGCTGCTTTCACGCCTTTTTCCTTGGCAAGAAGCCTAACATCAGGCTGATTTACCTTCCCAGGGTTACTGTTAGGCTTAGGCCTAGGGCTAGGATTTTTGAAACTAGGAAGCCCTTAGCTCCAGGCACACTGCAGCTGTTCAAGGCATCCCAAGGGGAGTACAAAAGTGCAACAACATGGCAGCTTTCACAGCTTTTTTCTTGGCACCATCCCTATACCTAGGCTGATTTATCTGCCTAGGGTTAGGGTTAGGGTTCAGCCTAGGGCTTGAATTTTTTTAACCAGGAAGCCCTGAGTTCCAGGCTTACTTCATCTGCCAAAGGCATCCCAAAGGGAGTGCAGAAGTGCCACAACATGGCTGCTTTCACGGCTTTTCCCTTAGGAAGAACCCTAATACCCGGCTGATTTACCTTCCTAGGGTTACTGTTAGGCTTAGGCCTAGGACTTTTAAAACCAGGAAGCCCTGGGCTCCAGGCACACTGCAGCTGCGAAAGGCATCCCAAGGGCAGCGCAAAAGTGACGCAACTTGGCTGCCACCACTGATATTTCCATGAGACCATCCCGAACCATAGGTTGATTTTCCTTCCTAGGGTTAAGGTTTGAGTTACGCCTAGGGTAAGGGTTCTATTAACCAGAAAGCCCTGAGTTCCAAGAACACAGCAGCTGCAAAGGACTAGCCAAGAAGAGCGCAAAAGTAGCACAACATGCCTGCCTCCACAGCTTTTTCCTTGGGGACATGCCTAATTCCTGGCTGATTTGCCTTTCTCGTCATAGGGTTGCGGTTCGGCCTAGGGCTAGGATTTTTAAAATCAGGAAGCCCTGAGTTCCAGGCACACTGGAGCTGTGAAAGGCATCCAAAAGGGAGTGCAAAAGTGCCACAACATGGCTGCTTTCACGGCTTTTTCCTTGGCAAGAAGCCTAACACCAGGCTGATTTACTTTCCCAGGGTTACTGTTAGGCTTAGGCCTAGGGCTAGGATTTTTGAAACTAGGAAGCCCTTAGCTCCAGGCACACTGCAGCTGTTCAAGGCATCCCAAGGGGAGTACAAAAGTGCAACAACATGGCAGCTTTCACAGCTTTTTCCTTGGCAAGAAGCCTAACATCAGGCTGATTTACTTTCCCAGGGTTACTGTTAGGCTTAGGCCTAGGGCTAGGATTTTTAAAACTAGGAAGCCCTTAGCTCCAGGCACACTGCAGCTGTTCAAGGCATCCCAAGGGGAGTACAAAAGTGCAACAACATGGCAGCTTTCACAGCTTTTTCCTTGGCACCATCCCTATACCTAGGCTGATTTATCTGCCTAGGGTTAGGGTTAGGGTTCAGCCTAGGGCTTGGATTTCTTTAACCAGGAAGCCCTGAGTTCCAGGCTTACTTCATCTGCCAAAGGCATCCCAAAGGGAGTGCAGAAGTGCCACAACATGGCTGCTTTCACGGCTTTTTCCTTGGCAAGACGCCTAACATCAGGCTGATTTACCTTCCCAGGGTTACTGTTAGGCTTAGGCCTAGGGCTAGGATTTTTGAAACTAGGAAGCCCTTAGCTCCAGGCACACTGCAGCTGTTCAAGGCATCCCAAGGGGACTACAAAAGTGCAACAACATGGCAGCTTTCACAGCTTTTTCCTTGGCACCATCCCTATACCTAGGCTGATTTATCTGCCTAGGGTTAGGGTTAGGGTTCAGCCTAGGGCTTGAATTTTTTTAACCAGGAAGCCCTGAGTTCCAGGCTTACTTCATCTGCCAAAGGCATCCCAAGGGAGTGCAGAAGTGCCACAACATGGCTGCTTTCACGGCTTTTCCCTTAGGAAGAACCCTAATACCTGGCTGATTTACCTTCCTAGGGTTACTGTTAGGCTTAGGCCTAGGACTTTTAAAACCAGGAAGCCCTGGGCTCCAGGCACACTGCAGCTGCGAAAGGCATCCCAAGGGCAGCGCAAAAGTGACGCAACTTGGCTGCCACCACTGATATTTCCATGAGACCATCCCGAACCATAGGTTGATTTTCCTTCCTAGGGTTAAGGTTTGAGTTACGCCTAGGGTAAGGGTTCTATTAACCAGAAAGCCCTGAGTTCCAAGAACACAGCAGCTGCGAAGGACTAGCCAAGAAGAGCGCAAAAGTACCACAACGTGCCTGCCTCCACAGCTTTTTCCTTGGGGACATGCCTAATTCCTGGCTGATTTGCCTTTCTCGTCATAGGGTTGGGGTTCGGCCTAGGGCTAGGATTGTTAAAAGCAGGAAGCCCTGAGTTCCAGGCACACTGGAGCTGTGAAAGGCATCCAAAAGGGAGTGCAAAAGTGCCACAACATGGCTGCTTTCACGGCTTTTTCCTTGGCAAGACGCCTAACACCAGGCTGATTTACCTTCCCAGGGTTACTGTTAGGCTTAGGCCTAGGGCTAGGATTTTTAAAACTAGGAAGCCCTTAGCTCCAGGCACACTGCAGCTGTTCAAGGCATCCCAAGGGGAGTACAAAAGTGCAACAACATGGCAGCTTTCACAGCTTTTTCCTTGGCACCATCCCTATACCTAGGCTGATTTATCTGCCTAGGGTTAGGGTTAGGGTTCAGCCTAGGGCTTGAATTTCTTTAACCAGGAAGCCCTGAGTTCCAGGCTTACTTCATCTGCCAAAGGCATCCCAAAGGGAGTGCAGAAGTGCCACAACATGGCTGCTTTCACGGCTTTTCCCTTAGGAAGAACCCTAATACCCGGCTGATTTACCTTCCTAGGGTTACTGTTAGGCTTAGGCCTAGGACTTTTAAAACCAGGAAGCCCTGGGCTCCAGGCACACTGCAGCTGCAAAAGGCATCCCAAGGGGAGCGCAAAAGTGACGCAACTTGGCTGCCACCACTGATATTTCCATGAGAGCATCCCGAACCATAGGCTGATTTCCCTTCCTAGGGTTAAGGTTTGAGTTACGCCTAGGGTAAGGGCTCTATTAACCAGAAAGCCCTGAGTTCCAAGAACACAGCAGCTGCGAAGGACTAGCCAAGAAGAGCGCAAAAGTAGCACAACATGCCTGCCTCCACAGCTTTTTCCTTGGGGACATGCCTAATTCCTGGCTGATTTGCCTTTCTCGTCTTAGGGTTGGGGTTCGGCCTAGGGCTAGGATTTTTAAAATCAGGAAGCCCTGAGTTCCAGGCACACTGGAGCTGTGAAAGGCATCCAAAAGGGAGTGCAAAAGTGCCACAATATGGCTGTTTCACGGCTTTTTCCTTGGCAAGAAGCCTAACATCAGGCTGATTTACTTTCCCAGGGTTACTGTTAGGCTTAGGCCTAGGGCTAGGATTTTTAAAACTAGGAAGCCCTTAGCTCCAGGCACACTGCAGCTGTTCAAGGCATCCCAAGGGGAGTACAAAAGTGCAACAACATGGCAGCTTTCACAGCTTTTTCCTTGGCACCATCCCTATACCTAGGCTGATTTATCTGCCTAGGGTTAGGGTTAGGGTTCAGCCTAGGGCTTGGATTTCTTTAACCAGGAAGCCCTGAGTTCCAGGCTTACTTCATCTGCCAAAGGCATCCCAAAGGGAGTGCAGAAGTGCCACAACATGGCTGCTTTCACGGCTTTTTCCTTGGCAAGAAGCCTAACATCAGGCTGATTTACTTTCCCAGGGTTACTGTTAGGCTTAGGCCTAGGCCTAGGACTTTTAAAACCAGGAAGCCCTGGGCTCCAGGCACACTGCAGCTGTTCAAGGCATCCAAGGGGAGTACAAAAGTGCAACAACATGGCAGCTTTCACAGCTTTTTCCTTGGCACCATCCCTATACCTAGGCTGATTTATCTGCCTAGGGTTAGGGTTAGGGTTCAGCCTAGGGCTTGGATTTCTTTAACCAGGAAGCCCTGAGTTCCAGGCTTACTTCATCTGCCAAAGGCATCCCAAAGGGAGTGCAAAAGTGCCACAACATGGCTGCTTTCACGGCTTTTTCCTTGGCAAGAAGCCTAACATCAGGCTGATTTACTTTCCCAGGGTTACTGTTAGGCTTAGGCCTAGGGCTAGGATTTTTGAAACTAGGAAGCCCTTAGCTCCAGGCACACTGCAGCTCTTCAAGGCATCCCAAGGGGAGTACAAAAGTGCAACAACATGGCAGCTTTCACAGCTTTTTTCTTGGCACCATCCCTATACCTAGGCTGATTTATCTGCCTAGGGTTAGGGTTCAGCCTAGGGCTTGAATTTTTTTAACCAGGAAGCCCTGAGTTCCAGGCTTACTTCATCTGCCAAAGGCATCCCAAAGGGAGTGCAGAAGTGCCACAACATGGCTGCTTTCACGGCTTTTCCCTTAGGAAGAACCCTAATACCCGGCTGATTTACCTTCCTAGGGTTACTGTTAGGCTTAGGCCTAGGACTTTTAAAACCAGGAAGCCCTGGGCTCCAGGCACACTGCAGCTGCAAAAGGCATCCCAAGGGGAGCGCAAAAGTGACGCAACTTGGCTGCCACCACTGATATTTCCATGAGACCATCCCGAACCATAGGTTGATTTTCCTTCCTAGGGTTAAGGTTTGAGTTACGCCTAGGGTAATGGTTCTATTAACCAGAAAGCCCTGAGTTCCAAGAACACAGCAGCTGCGAAGGACTAGCCAAGAAGAGCGCAAAAGTACCACAACATGCCTGCCTCCACAGCTTTTTCCTTGGGGACATGCCTAATTCCTGGCTGATTTGCCTTTCTCGTCTTAGGGTTGCGGTTCGGCCTAGGGCTAGGATTTTTAAAAGCAGGAAGCCCTGAGTTCCAGGCACACTGGAGCTGTGAAAGGCATCCAAAAGGGAGTGCAAAAGTGCCACAACATGGCTGCTTTCACGGCTTTTTCCTTGGCAAGACGCCTAACACCAGGCTGACTTACCTTCCCAGGGTTACTGTTAGGCTTAGGCCTAGGGCTAGGATTTTTAAAACTAGGAAGCCCTGGGCTCCAGGCACACTGCAGCTGTTCAAGGCATCCCAAGGGGAGTACAAAAGTGCAACAACATGGCAGCTTTCACAGCTTTTTCCTTGGCACCATCCCTATACCTAGGCTGATTTATCTGCCTAGGGTTAGGGTTAGGGTTCAGCCTAGGGCTTGGATTTCTTTAACCAGGAAGCCCTGAGTTCCAGGCTTACTTCATCTGCCAAAGGCATCCCAAAGGGAGTGCAGAAGTGCCACAACATGGCTGCTTTCACGGCTTTTCCCTTAGGAAGAACCCTAATACCCGGCTGATTTACCTTCCTAGGGTTACTGTTAGGCTTAGGCCTAGGACTTTTAAAACCAGGAAGCCCTTAGCTCCAGGCACACTGCAGCTGCAAAAGGCATCCCAAGGGGAGCGCAAAAGTGACGCAACTTGGCTGCCACCACTGATATTTCCATGAGACCATCCCGAACCATAGGCTGATTTTCCTTCCTAGGGTTAAGGTTTGAGTTACGCCTAGGGTAAGGGTTCTATTAACCAGAAAGCCCTGAGTTCCAAGAACACAGCAGCTGCGAAGGACTAGCCAAGAAGAGCGCAAAAGTACCACAACATGCCTGCCTCCACAGCTTTTTCCTTGGGGACATGCCTAATTCCTGGCTGATTTGCCTTTCTCGTCTTAGGGTTGCGGTTCGGCCTAGGGCTAGGATTTTTAAAAGCAGGAAGCCCTGAGTTCCAGGCACACTGGAGCTGTGAAAGGCATCCAAAAGGGAGTGCAAAAGTGCCACAACATGGCTGCTTTCACGGCTTTTTCCTTGGCAAGAAGCCTAACATCAGGCTGATTTACTTTCCCAGGGTTACTGTTAGGCTTAGGCCTAGGGCTAGGATTTTTGAAACTAGGAAGCCCTTAGCTCCAGGCACACTGCAGCTGTTCAAGGCATCCCAAGGGGAGTACAAAAGTGCAACAACATGGCAGCTTTCACAGCTTTTTCCTTGGCACCATCCCTATACCTAGGCTGATTTATCTGCCTAAGGTTAGGGTTAGGGTTCAGCCTAGGGCTTGGATTTCTTTAACCAGGAAGCCCTGAGTTCCAGGCTTACTTCATCTGCCAAAGGCATCCCAAAGGGAGTGCAGAAGTGCCACAACATGGCTGCTTTCACGCCTTTTTCCTTGGCAAGACGCCTAACACCAGGCTGACTTACCTTCCCAGGGTTACTGTTAGGCTTAGGCCTAGGGCTAGGATTTTTAAAACTAGGAAGCCCTTAGCTCCAGGCACACTGCAGCTGTTCAAGGCATCCCAAGGGGAGTACAAAAGTGCAACAACATGGCAGCTTTCACAGCTTTTTCCTTGGCACCATCCCTATACCTAGGCTGATTTATCTGCCTAGGGTTAGGGTTAGGGTTCAGCCTAGGGCTTGAATTTCTTTAACCAGGAAGCCCTGAGTTCCAGGCTTACTTCATCTGCCAAAGGCATCCCAAAGGGAGTGCAGAAGTGCCACAACATGGCTGCTTTCATGTTGTTGTTATCTTATTGTATTTCATATTTCTGGAGTCCCATCTTAAAGTCCATACCTTCTTGCTGGTCCTATTATGCAGCTCCTCTCTGCAGCACAGTTCCTCATGGCTTCCATAGGGGCTCCTCCTGGGCTCTCGACCCAACCCCCTTTTATCCCAGAGGCCTTCATGAGCTACAGCTGCTACCCAACCAAGGATCCCACAGCTGTAGCTCATCCAGAGCAACAGGACCCACCTATCTAATACATAGGACTCTCACTACATATATATATTCACAAGGACTCCTTTATAACAATACATATATTCAGGCCCCTACATTTCCCCCCTTTTCTTTTAACAATTTCTCAATTACACAGTTACAATATCCATATCTGTCCCAGCTCCCAGGCTGCCACAGCTCTCGGCTGTCCTATCTTCCACTGTCCCAGCTCTCCAGCTGCCACAGCTCTCGGCTGTCCGGGGGATTCCATACCTAATACATATATTCAGGCCCCTACATTTCCCCCCTTTTCTTTTAACAATTTCTCCATTACACAGTTACAATATCCATATCTGTCCCAGCTCTCAGGCTGCCACAGCTCTCAGCTGTCCTATCTTCATCTGTCCCAGCTCTCAGGCTGCCACAGCTCTCGGCTGTCCTATATTCCACTGTCCCAGCTCTCCGGCTGCCACAGCTCTCGGCTGTCCGGGGGATTCCATACCTAATACATATATTCAGGCCCCTACATTATTGTTGTTGTTATCTTATTGTATTTCATATTTCTGGAGTCCCATCTTAAAGTCCATACCTTCTTGCTGGTCCTATTATGCAGCTCCTCTCTGCAGCACAGTTCCTCATGGCTTCCATAGGGGCTCCTTCTGGGCTCTCGACCCAACCCCCTTTTATCCCAGAGGCCTTCATGAGCTACAGCTGCTACCCAACCAAGGATCCCACAGCTGTAGCTCATCCAGAGCAACAGGACCCACCTATCTAATACATAGGACTCTCACTACATATATATATATTCACAAGGACTCCTTTATAACAATACATATATTCAGGCCCCTACATTTCCCCCCTTTTCTTTTAACAATTTCTCAATTACACAGTTACAATATCCATATCTGTCCCAGCTCCCAGGCTGCCACAGCTCTCGGCTGTCCTATCTTCCACTGTCCCAGCTCTCCGGCTGCCACAGCTCTCAGCTGTCCGGGGGATTCCATACCTAATACATATATTCAGGCCCCTACATTTCCCCCCTTTTCTTTTAACAATTTCTCAATTACACAGTTACAATATCCATATCTGTCCCAGCTCTCAGGCTGCCACAGCTCTCAGCTGTCCTATCTTCCACTGTCCCAGCTCTCCGGCTGCCACAGCTCTCGGCTGTCCAGGGGAGTCCATACCTTCTCCTTGGCTGCATGTTCTTTATCACGTCGCGGTCACCAATTGTTGTTGTTATCTTATTGTATTTCATATTTCTGGAGTCCCATCTTAAAGTCCATACCTTCTTGCTGGTCCTATTATGCAGCTCCTCTCTGCAGCACAGTTCCTCATGGCTTCCATAGGGGCTCCTTCTGGGCTCTCGACCCAACCCCCTTTTATCCCAGAGGCCTTCATGAGCTACAGCTGCTACCCAACCAAGGATCCCACAGCTGTAGCTCATCCAGAGCAACAGGACCCACCTATCTAATACATAGGACTCTCACTACATATATATATATTCACAAGGACTCCTTTATAACAATACATATATTCAGGCCCCTACACTTTCACGGCTTTTCCCTTAGGAAGAACCCTAATACCCGGCTGATTTACCTTCCTAGGGTTACTGTTAGGCTTAGGCCTAGGACTTTTAAAACCAGGAAGCCCTGGGCTCCAGGCACACTGCAGCTGCGAAAGGCATCCCAAGGGGAGCGCAAAAGTGACGCAACTTGGCTGCCACCACTGATATTTCCATGAGACCATCCCGAAACATAGGTTGATTTTCCTTCCTAGGGTTAAGGTTTGAGTTACGCCTAGGGTAAGGGTCTATTAACCAGAAAACCCTGAGTTCCAAGAACACAGCAGCTGCGAAGGACTAGCCAAGAAGAGCGCAAAAGTAGCACAACATGCCTGCCTCCACAGCTTTTTCCTTGGGGACATGCCTAATTCCTGGCTGATTTGCCTTTCTCGTCTTAGGGTTGGGGTTCGGCCTAGGGCTAGGATTTTTAAAATCAGGAAGCCCTGAGTTCCAGGCACACTGGAGCTGTGAAAGGCATCCAAAAGGGAGTGCAAAAGTGCCACAACATGGCTGCTTTCACAGCTTTTTCCTTGGCAAGAAGCCTAACACCAGGCTGACATACTTTCCCAGGGTTACTGTTAGGCTTAGGCCTAGGGCTAGGATTTTTGAAACTAGGAAGCCCTGGGCTCCAGGCACACTGCAGCTGTTCAAGGCATCCCAAGGGGAGTACAAAAGTGCAACAACATGGCAGCTTTCACAGCTTTTTCCTTGGCAAGAAGCCTAACACCAGGCTGATTTACTTTCCCAGGGTTACTGTTAGGCTTAGGCCTAGGGCTAGGATTTTTGAAACTAGGAAGCCCTTAGCTCCAGGCACACTGCAGCTGTTCAAGGCATCCCAAGGGGAGTACAAAAGTGCAACAACATGGCAGCTTTCACAGCTTTTTCCTTGGCACCATCCCTATACCTAGGCTGATTTATCTGCCTAGGGTTAGGGTTAGGGTTCAGCCTAGGGCTTGGATTTCTTTAACCAGGAAGCCCTGAGTTCCAGGCTTACTTCATCTGCCAAAGGCATCCCAAGGGAGTGCAGAAGTGCCACAACATGGCTGCTTTCACGGCTTTTTCCTTGGCAAGAAGCCTAACATCAGGCTGATTTACTTTCCCAGGGTTACTGTTAGGCTTAGGCCTAGGGCTAGGATTTTTGAAACTAGGAAGCCCTTAGCTCCAGGCACACTGCAGCTGTTCAAGGCATCCCAAGGGGAGTACAAAAGTGCAACAACATGGCAGCTTTCACAGCTTTTTCCTTGGCACCATCCCTATACCTAGGCTGATTTATCTGCCTAGGGTTAGGGTTAGGGTTCAGCCTAGGGCTTGGATTTCTTTAACCAGGAAGCCCTGAGTTCCAGGCTTACTTCATCTGCCAAAGGCATCCCAAAGGGAGTGCAGAAGTGCCACAACATGGCTGCTTTCACGGCTTTTTCCTTGGCAAGAAGCCTAACACCAGGCTGACTTACCTTCCCAGGGTTACTGTTAGGCTTAGGCCTAGGGCTAGGATTTTTAAAACTAGGAAGCCCGTAGCTCCAGGCACACTGCAGCTGTTCAAGGCATCCCAAGGGGAGTACAAAAGTGCAACAACATGGCAGCTTTCACAGCTTTTTCCTTGGCACCATCCCTATACCTAGGCTGATTTATCTGCCTAGGGTTAGGGTTAGGGTTCAGCCTAGGGCTTGAATTTCTTTAACCAGGAAGCCCTGAGTTCCAGGCTTACTTCATCTGCCAAAGGCATCCCAAAGGGAGTGCAGAAGTGCCACAACATGGCTGCTTTCATGTTGTTGTTATCTTATTGTATTTCATATTTCTGGAGTCCCATCTTAAAGTCCATACCTTCTTGCTGGTCCTATTATGCAGCTCCTCTCTGCAGCACAGTTCCTCATGGCTTCCATAGGGGCTCCTCCTGGGCTCTCGACCCAACCCCCTTTTATCCCAGAGGCCTTCATGAGCTACAGCTGCTACCCAACCAAGGATCCCACAGCTGTAGCTCATCCAGAGCAACAGGACCCACCTATCTAATACATAGGACTCTCACTACATATATATATTCACAAGGACTCCTTTATAACAATACATATATTCAGGCCCCTACATTTCCCCCCTTTTCTTTTAACAATTTCTCAATTACACAGTTACAATATCCATATCTGTCCCAGCTCCCAGGCTGCCACAGCTCTCGGCTGTCCTATCTTCCACTGTCCCAGCTCTCCAGCTGCCACAGCTCTCGGCTGTCCGGGGGATTCCATACCTAATACATATATTCAGGCCCCTACATTTCCCCCCTTTTCTTTTAACAATTTCTCCATTACACAGTTACAATATCCATATCTGTCCCAGCTCTCAGGCTGCCACAGCTCTCAGCTGTCCTATCTTCATCTGTCCCAGCTCTCAGGCTGCCACAGCTCTCGGCTGTCCTATATTCCACTGTCCCAGCTCTCCGGCTGCCACAGCTCTCGGCTGTCCGGGGGATTCCATACCTAATACATATATTCAGGCCCCTACATTATTGTTGTTGTTATCTTATTGTATTTCATATTTCTGGAGTCCCATCTTAAAGTCCATACCTTCTTGCTGGTCCTATTATGCAGCTCCTCTCTGCAGCACAGTTCCTCATGGCTTCCATAGGGGCTCCTTCTGGGCTCTCGACCCAACCCCCTTTTATCCCAGAGGCCTTCATGAGCTACAGCTGCTACCCAACCAAGGATCCCACAGCTGTAGCTCATCCAGAGCAACAGGACCCACCTATCTAATACATAGGACTCTCACTACATATATATATATTCACAAGGACTCCTTTATAACAATACATATATTCAGGCCCCTACACTTTCACGGCTTTTCCCTTAGGAAGAACCCTAATACCCGGCTGATTTACCTTCCTAGGGTTACTGTTAGGCTTAGGCCTAGGACTTTTAAAACCAGGAAGCCCTGGGCTCCAGGCACACTGCAGCTGCGAAAGGCATCCCAAGGGGAGCGCAAAAGTGACGCAACTTGGCTGCCACCACTGATATTTCCATGAGACCATCCCGAAACATAGGTTGATTTTCCTTCCTAGGGTTAAGGTTTGAGTTACGCCTAGGGTAAGGGTCTATTAACCAGAAAGCCCTGAGTTCCAAGAACACAGCAGCTGCGAAGGACTACCCAAGAAGAGCGCAAAAGTACCACAACATGCCTGCCTCCACAGCTTTTTCCTTGGGGACATGCCTAATTCCTGGCTGATTTGCCTTTCTCGTCTTAGGGTTGGGGTTCGGCCTAGGGCTAGGATTTTTAAAATCAGGAAGCCCTGAGTTCCAGGCACACTGGAGCTGTGAAAGGCATCCAAAAGGGAGTGCAAAAGTGCCACAACATGGCTGCTTTCACGGCTTTTTCCTTGGCAAGAAGCCTAACACCAGGCTGACATACTTTCCCAGGGTTACTGTTAGGCTTAGGCCTAGGGCTAGGATTTTTGAAACTAGGAAGCCCTGGGCTCCAGGCACACTGCAGCTGTGAAAGGCATCCCAAGGGGAGTACAAAAGTGCAACAACATGGCAGCTTTCACAGCTTTTTCCTTGGCAAGAAGCCTAACACCAGGCTGATTTACTTTCCCAGGGTTACTGTTAGGCTTAGGCCTAGGGCTAGGATTTTTGAAACTAGGAAGCCCTTAGCTCCAGGCACACTGCAGCTGTTCAAGGCATCCCAAGGGGAGTACAAAAGTGCAACAACATGGCAGCTTTCACAGCTTTTTCCTTGGCACCATCCCTATACCTAGGCTGATTTATCTGCCTAGGGTTAGGGTTAGGGTTCAGCCTAGGGCTTGGATTTCTTTAACCAGGAAGCCCTGAGTTCCAGGCTTACTTCATCTGCCAAAGGCATCCCAAGGGAGTGCAGAAGTGCCACAACATGGCTGCTTTCACGGCTTTTTCCTTGGCAAGAAGCCTAACATCAGGCTGATTTACTTTCCCAGGGTTACTGTTAGGCTTAGGCCTAGGGCTAGGATTTTTGAAACTAGGAAGCCCTTAGCTCCAGGCACACTGCAGCTGTTCAAGGCATCCCAAGGGGAGTACAAAAGTGCAACAACATGGCAGCTTTCACAGCTTTTTCCTTGGCACCATCCCTATACCTAGGCTGATTTATCTGCCTAGGGTTAGGGTTAGGGTTCAGCCTAGGGCTTGGATTTCTTTAACCAGGAAGCCCTGAGTTCCAGGCTTACTTCATCTGCCAAAGGCATCCCAAAGGGAGTGCAGAAGTGCCACAACATGGCTGCTTTCACGCCTTTTTCCTTGGCAAGACGCCTAACACCAGGCTGACTTACCTTCCCAGGGTTACTGTTAGGCTTAGGCCTAGGGCTAGGATTTTTAAAACTAGGAAGCCCTTAGCTCCAGGCACACTGCAGCTGTTCAAGGCATCCCAAGGGGAGTACAAAAGTGCAACAACATGGCAGCTTTCACAGCTTTTTCCTTGGCACCATCCCTATACCTAGGCTGATTTATCTGCCTAGGGTTAGGGTTAGGGTTCAGCCTAGGGCTTGAATTTCTTTAACCAGGAAGCCCTGAGTTCCAGGCTTACTTCATCTGCCAAAGGCATCCCAAAGGGAGTGCAGAAGTGCCACAACATGGCTGCTTTCATGTTGTTGTTATCTTATTGTATTTCATATTTCTGGAGTCCCATCTTAAAGTCCATACCTTCTTGCTGGTCCTATTATGCAGCTCCTCTCTGCAGCACAGTTCCTCATGGCTTCCATAGGGGCTCCTCCTGGGCTCTCGACCCAACCCCCTTTTATCCCAGAGGCCTTCATGAGCTACAGCTGCTACCCAACCAAGGATCCCACAGCTGTAGCTCATCCAGAGCAACAGGACCCACCTATCTAATACATAGGACTCTCACTACATATATATATTCACAAGGACTCCTTTATAACAATACATATATTCAGGCCCCTACATTTCCCCCCTTTTCTTTTAACAATTTCTCAATTACACAGTTACAATATCCATATCTGTCCCAGCTCCCAGGCTGCCACAGCTCTCGGCTGTCCTATCTTCCACTGTCCCAGCTCTCCAGCTGCCACAGCTCTCGGCTGTCCGGGGGATTCCATACCTAATACATATATTCAGGCCCCTACATTTCCCCCCTTTTCTTTTAACAATTTCTCCATTACACAGTTACAATATCCATATCTGTCCCAGCTCTCAGGCTGCCACAGCTCTCAGCTGTCCTATCTTCATCTGTCCCAGCTCTCAGGCTGCCACAGCTCTCGGCTGTCCTATATTCCACTGTCCCAGCTCTCCGGCTGCCACAGCTCTCGGCTGTCCGTGGGATTCCATACCTAATACATATATTCAGGCCCCTACATTATTGTTGTTGTTATCTTATTGTATTTCATATTTCTGGAGTCCCATCTTAAAGTCCATACCTTCTTGCTGGTCCTATTATGCAGCTCCTCTCTGCAGCACAGTTCCTCATGGCTTCCATAGGGGCTCCTTCTGGGCTCTCGACCCAACCCCCTTTTATCCCAGAGGCCTTCATGAGCTACAGCTGCTACCCAACCAAGGATCCCACAGCTGTAGCTCATCCAGAGCAACAGGACCCACCTATCTAATACATAGGACTCTCACTACATATATATATATTCACAAGGACTCCTTTATAACAATACATATATTCAGGCCCCTACACTTTCACGGCTTTTCCCTTAGGAAGAACCCTAATACCCGGCTGATTTACCTTCCTAGGGTTACTGTTAGGCTTAGGCCTAGGACTTTTAAAACCAGGAAGCCCTGGGCTCCAGGCACACTGCAGCTGCGAAAGGCATCCCAAGGGGAGCGCAAAAGTGACGCAACTTGGCTGCCACCACTGATATTTCCATGAGACCATCCCGAAACATAGGTTGATTTTCCTTCCTAGGGTTAAGGTTTGAGTTACGCCTAGGGTAAGGGTCTATTAACCAGAAAGCCCTGAGTTCCAAGAACACAGCAGCTGCGAAGGACTAGCCAAGAAGAGCGCAAAAGTACCACAACATGCCTGCCTCCACAGCTTTTTCCTTGGGGACATGCCTAATTCCTGGCTGATTTGCCTTTCTCGTCTTAGGGTTGGGGTTCGGCCTAGGGCTAGGATTTTTAAAATCAGGAAGCCCTGAGTTCCAGGCACACTGGAGCTGTGAAAGGCATCCAAAAGGGAGTGCAAAAGTGCCACAACATGGCTGCTTTCACGGCTTTTTCCTTGGCAAGAAGCCTAACACCAGGCTGACATACTTTCCCAGGGTTACTGTTAGGCTTAGGCCTAGGGCTAGGATTTTTGAAACTAGGAAGCCCTGGGCTCCAGGCACACTGCAGCTGTTCAAGGCATCCCAAGGGGAGTACAAAAGTGCAACAACATGGCAGCTTTCACAGCTTTTTCCTTGGCAAGAAGCCTAACACCAGGCTGATTTACTTTCCCAGGGTTACTGTTAGGCTTAGGCCTAGGGCTAGGATTTTTGAAACTAGGAAGCCCTTAGCTCCAGGCACACTGCAGCTGTTCAAGGCATCCCAAGGGGAGTACAAAAGTGCAACAACATGGCAGCTTTCACAGCTTTTTCCTTGGCACCATCCCTATACCTAGGCTGATTTATCTGCCTAGGGTTAGGGTTAGGGTTCAGCCTAGGGCTTGGATTTCTTTAACCAGGAAGCCCTGAGTTCCAGGCTTACTTCATCTGCCAAAGGCATCCCAAGGGAGTGCAGAAGTGCCACAACATGGCTGCTTTCACGGCTTTTTCCTTGGCAAGAAGCCTAACATCAGGCTGATTTACTTTTCCAGGGTTACTGTTAGGCTTAGGCCTAGGGCTAGGATTTTTGAAACTAGGAAGCCCTTAGCTCCAGGCACACTGCAGCTGTTCAAGGCATCCCAAGGGGAGTACAAAAGTGCAACAACATGGCAGCTTTCACAGCTTTTTCCTTGGCACCATCCCTATACCTAGGCTGATTTATCTGCCTAGGGTTAGGGTTAGGGTTCAGCCTAGGGCTTGGATTTCTTTAACCAGGAAGCCCTGAGTTCCAGGCTTACTTCATCTGCAAAAGGCATCCCAAAGGGAGTGCAGAAGTGCCACAACATGGCTGCTTTCACGCCTTTTTCCTTGGCAAGACGCCTAACACCAGGCTGACTTACCTTCCCAGGGTTACTGTTAGGCTTAGGCCTAGGGCTAGGATTTTTAAAACTAGGAAGCCCTTAGCTCCAGGCACACTGCAGCTGTTCAAGGCATCCCAAGGGGAGTACAAAAGTGCAACAACATGGCAGCTTTCACAGCTTTTTCCTTGGCACCATCCCTATACCTAGGCTGATTTATCTGCCTAGGGTTAGGGTTAGGGTTCAGCCTAGGGCTTGAATTTCTTTAACCAGGAAGCCCTGAGTTCCAGGCTTACTTCATCTGCCAAAGGCATCCCAAAGGGAGTGCAGAAGTGCCACAACATGGCTGCTTTCATGTTGTTGTTATCTTATTGTATTTCATATTTCTGGAGTCCCATCTTAAAGTCCATACCTTCTTGCTGGTCCTATTATGCAGCTCCTCTCTGCAGCACAGTTCCTCATGGCTTCCATAGGGGCTCCTCCTGGGCTCTCGACCCAACCCCCTTTTATCCCAGAGGCCTTCATGAGCTACAGCTGCTACCCAACCAAGGATCCCACAGCTGTAGCTCATCCAGAGCAACAGGACCCACCTATCTAATACATAGGACTCTCACTACATATATATATTCACAAGGACTCCTTTATAACAATACATATATTCAGGCCCCTACATTTCCCCCCTTTTCTTTTAACAATTTCTCAATTACACAGTTACAATATCCATATCTGTCCCAGCTCCCAGGCTGCCACAGCTCTCGGCTGTCCTATCTTCCACTGTCCCAGCTCTCCAGCTGCCACAGCTCTCGGCTGTCCGGGGGATTCCATACCTAATACATATATTCAGGCCCCTACATTTCCCCCCTTTTCTTTTAACAATTTCTCCATTACACAGTTACAATATCCATATCTGTCCCAGCTCTCAGGCTGCCACAGCTCTCAGCTGTCCTATCTTCATCTGTCCCAGCTCTCAGGCTGCCACAGCTCTCGGCTGTCCTATATTCCACTGTCCCAGCTCTCCGGCTGCCACAGCTCTCGGCTGTCCGGGGGATTCCATACCTAATACATATATTCAGGCCCCTACATTATTGTTGTTGTTATCTTATTGTATTTCATATTTCTGGAGTCCCATCTTAAAGTCCATACCTTCTTGCTGGTCCTATTATGCAGCTCCTCTCTGCAGCACAGTTCCTCATGGCTTCCATAGGGGCTCCTTCTGGGCTCTCGACCCAACCCCCTTTTATCCCAGAGGCCTTCATGAGCTACAGCTGCTACCCAACCAAGGATCCCACAGCTGTAGCTCATCCAGAGCAACAGGACCCACCTATCTAATACATAGGACTCTCACTACATATATATATATTCACAAGGACTCCTTTATAACAATACATATATTCAGGCCCCTACATTTCCCCCCTTTTCTTTTAACAATTTCTCAATTACACAGTTACAATATCCATATCTGTCCCAGCTCCCAGGCTGCCACAGCTCTCGGCTGTCCTATCTTCCACTGTCCCAGCTCTCCGGCTGCCACAGCTCTCAGCTGTCCGGGGGATTCCATACCTAATACATATATTCAGGCCCCTACATTTCCCCCCTTTTCTTTTAACAATTTCTCAATTACACAGTTACAATATCCATATCTGTCCCAGCTCTCAGGCTGCCACAGCTCTCAGCTGTCCTATCTTCCACTGTCCCAGCTCTCCGGCTGCCACAGCTCTCGGCTGTCCAGGGGAGTCCATACCTTCTCCTTGGCTGCATGTTCTTTATCACGTCGCGGTCACCAATTGTTGTTGTTATCTTATTGTATTTCATATTTCTGGAGTCCCATCTTAAAGTCCATACCTTCTTGCTGGTCCTATTATGCAGCTCCTCTCTGCAGCACAGTTCCTCATGGCTTCCATAGGGGCTCCTTCTGGGCTCTCGACCCAACCCCCTTTTATCCCAGAGGCCTTCATGAGCTACAGCTGCTACCCAACCAAGGATCCCAGAGCTGTAGCTCATCCAGAGCAACAGGACCCACCTATCTAATACATAGGACTCTCACTACATATATATATATTCACAAGGACTCCTTTATAACAATACATATATTCAGGCCCCTACACTTTCACGGCTTTTCCCTTAGGAAGAACCCTAATACCCGGCTGATTTACCTTCCTAGGGTTACTGTTAGGCTTAGGCCTAGGACTTTTAAAACCAGGAAGCCCTGGGCTCCAGGCACACTGCAGCTGCGAAAGGCATCCCAAGGGGAGCGCAAAAGTGACGCAACTTGGCTGCCACCACTGATATTTCCATGAGACCATCCCGAAACATAGGTTGATTTTCCTTCCTAGGGTTAAGGTTTGAGTTACGCCTAGGGTAAGGGTCTATTAACCAGAAAGCCCTGAGTTCCAAGAACACAGCAGCTGCGAAGGACTAGCCAAGAAGAGCGCAAAAGTAGCACAACATGCCTGCCTCCACAGCTTTTTCCTTGGGGACATGCCTAATTCCTGGCTGATTTGCCTTTCTCGTCTTAGGGTTGGGGTTCGGCCTAGGGCTAGGATTTTTAAAATCAGGAAGCCCTGAGTTCCAGGCACACTGGAGCTGTGAAAGGCATCCAAAAGGGAGTGCAAAAGTGCCACAACATGGCTGCTTTCACAGCTTTTTCCTTGGCAAGAAGCCTAACACCAGGCTGACATACTTTCCCAGGGTTACTGTTAGGCTTAGGCCTAGGGCTAGGATTTTTGAAACTAGGAAGCCCTGGGCTCCAGGCACACTGCAGCTGTTCAAGGCATCCCAAGGGGAGTACAAAAGTGCAACAACATGGCAGCTTTCACAGCTTTTTCCTTGGCAAGAAGCCTAACACCAGGCTGATTTACTTTCCCAGGGTTACTGTTAGGCTTAGGCCTAGGGCTAGGATTTTTGAAACTAGGAAGCCCTGGGCTCCAGGCACACTGCAGCTGTTCAAGGCATCCCAAGGGGAGTACAAAAGTGCAACAACATGGCAGCTTTCACAGCTTTTTCCTTGGCACCATCCCTATACCTAGGCTGATTTATCTGCCTAGGGTTAGGGTTAGGGTTCAGCCTAGGGCTTGGATTTCTTTAACCAGGAAGCCCTGAGTTCCAGGCTTACTTCATCTGCCAAAGGCATCCCAAAGGGAGTGCAGAAGTGCCACAACATGGCTGCTTTCACGGCTTTTCCCTTAGGAAGAACCCTAATACCCGGCTGATTTACCTTCCTAGGGTTACTGTTAGGCTTAGGCCTAGGACTTTTAAAACCAGGAAGCCCTGGGCTCCAGGCACACTGCAGCTGCGAAAGGCATCCCAAGGGGAGCGCAAAAGTGACGCAACTTGGCTGCCACCACTGATATTTCCATGAGACCATCCCGAACCATAGGCTGATTTTCCTTCCTAGGGTTAAGGTTTGAGTTACGCCTAGGGTATGGGTCTATTAACCAGAAAGCCCTGAGTTCCAAGAACACAGCAGCTGCGAAGGACTAGCCAAGAAGAGCGCAAAAGTACCACAACATGCCTGCCTCCACAGCTTTTTCCTTGGGGACATGCCTAATTCCTGGCTGATTTGCCTTTCTCGTCTTAGGGTTGGGGTTCGGCCTAGGGCTAGGATTTTTAAAATCAGGAAGCCCTGAGTTCCAGGCACACTGGAGCTGTGAAAGGCATCCAAAAGGGAGTGCAAAAGTGCCACAACATGGCTGCTTTCACAGCTTTTTCCTTGGCAAGAAACCTAACATCAGGCTGATTTAATTTCCCAGGGTTACTGTTAGGCTTAGGCCTAGGGCTAGGATTTTTGAAACTAGGAAGCCCTGGGCTCCAGGCACACTGCAGCTGTTCAAGGCATCCCAAGGGGAGTACAAAAGTGCAACAACATGGCAGCTTTCACAGCTTTTTCCTTGGCACCATCCCTATACCTAGGCTGATTTATCTGCCTAGGGTTAGGGTTAGGGTTCAGCCTAGGGCTTGGATTTCTTTAACCAGGAAGCCCTGAGTTCCAGGCTTACTTCATCTGCCAAAGGCATCCCAAAGGGAGTGCAGAAGTGCCACAACATGGCTGCTTTCACGGCTTTTCCCTTAGGAAGAACCCTAATACCCGGCTGATTTACCTTCCTAGGGTTACTGTTAGGCTTAGGCCTAGGACTTTTAAAACCAGGAAGCCCTGGGCTCCAGGCACACTGCAGCTGCGAAAGGCATCCCAAGGGGAGCGCAAAAGTGACGCAACTTGGCTGCCACCACTGATATTTCCATGAGAGCATCCCGAACCATAGGCTGATTTTCCTTCCTAGGGTTAAGGTTTGAGTTACGCCTAGGGTAAGGGTTCTATTAACCAGAAAGCCCTGAGTTCCAAGAACACAGCAGCTGCGAAGGACTAGCCAAGAAGAGCGCAAAAGTACCACAACATGCCTGCCTCCACAGCTTTTTCCTTGGGGACATGCCTAATTCCTGGCTGATTTGCCTTTCTCGTCTTAGGGTTGGGGTTCGGCCTAGGGCTAGGATTTTTAAAATCAGGAAGCCCTGAGTTCCAGGCACACTGCAGCTGTGAAAGGCATCCAAAAGGGAGTGCAAAAGTGCCACAACATGGCTGCTTTCACGGCTTTTTCCTTGGCAAGAAACCTAACATCAGGCTGATTTACTTTCCCAGGGTTACTGTTAGGCTTAGGCCTAGGGCTAGGATTTTTGAAACTAGGAAGCCCTGGGCTCCAGGCACACTGCAGCTGTTCAAGGCATCCCAAGGGGAGTACAAAAGTGCAACAACATGGCAGCTTTCACAGCTTTTTCCTTGGCACCATCCCTATACCTAGGCTGATTTATCTGCCTAGGGTTAGGGTTAGGGTTCAGCCTAGGGCTTGGATTTCTTTAACCAGGAAGCCCTGAGTTCCAGGCTTACTTCATCTGCCAAAGGCATCCCAAAGGGAGTGCAGAAGTGCCACAACATGGCTGCTTTCACGGCTTTTCCCTTAGGAAGAACCCTAATACCCGGCTGATTTACCTTCCTAGGGTTACTGTTAGGCTTAGGCCTAGGACTTTTAAAACCAGGAAGCCCTGGGCTCCAGGCACACTGCAGCTGCGAAAGGCATCCCAAGGGGAGCGCAAAAGTGACGCAACTTGGCTGCCACCACTGATATTTCCATGAGAGCATCCCGAACCATAGGCTGATTTTCCTTCCTAGGGTTAAGGTTTGAGTTACGCCTAGGGTAAGGGTTCTATTAACCAGAAAGCCCTGAGTTCCAAGAACACAGCAGCTGCGAAGGACTAGCCAAGAAGAGCGCAAAAGTACCACAACATGCCTGCCTCCACAGCTTTTTCCTTGGGGACATGCCTAATTCCTGGCTGATTTGCCTTTCTCGTCTTAGGGTTGGGGTTCGGCCTAGGGCTAGGATTTTTAAAAGCAGGAAGCCCTGAGTTCCAGGCACACTGGAGCTGTGAAAGGCATCCAAAAGGGAGTGCAAAAGTGCCACAACATGGCTGCTTTCACGGCTTTTTCCTTGGCAAGAAGCCTAACACCAGGCTGATTTACTTTCCCAGGGTTACTGTTAGGCTTAGGCCTAGGGCTAGGATTTTTGAAACTAGGAAGCCCTGGGCTCCAGGCACACTGCAGCTGTTCAAGGCATCCCAAGGGGAGTACAAAAGTGCAACAACATGGCAGCTTTCACAGCTTTTTCCTTGGCACCATCCCTATACCTAGGCTGATTTATCTGCCTAGGGTTAGGGTTAGGGTTCAGCCTAGGGCTTGGATTTCTTTAACCAGGAAGCCCTGAGTTCCAGGCTTACTTCATCTGCCAAAGGCATCCCAAAGGGAGTGCAGAAGTGCCACAACATGGCTGCTTTCACGGCTTTTCCCTTAGGAAGAACCCTAATACCCGGCTGATTTACCTTCCTAGGGTTACTGTTAGGCTTAGGCCTAGGACTTTTAAAACCAGGAAGCCCTGGGCTCCAGGCACACTGCAGCTGCAAAAGGCATCCCAAGGGGAGCGCAAAAGTGACGCAACTTGGCTGCCACCACTGATATTTCCATGAGACCATCCCGAACCATAGGCTGATTTTCCTTCCTAGGGTTAAGGTTTGAGTTACGCCTAGGGTAAGGGTTCTATTAACCAGAAAGCCCTGAGTTCCAAGAACACAGCAGCTGCGAAGGACTAGCCAAGAAGAGCGCAAAAGTACCACAACATGCCTGCCTCCACAGCTTTTTCCTTGGGGACATGCCTAATTCCTGGCTGATTTGCCTTTCTCGTCTTAGGGTTGGGGTTCGGCCTAGGGCTAGGATTTTTAAAAGCAGGAAGCCCTGAGTTCCAGGCACACTGGAGCTGTGAAAGGCATCCAAAAGGGAGTGCAAAAGTGCCACAACATGGCTGCTTTCACGGCTTTTTCCTTGGCAAGAAGCCTAACACCAGGCTGATTTACTTTCCCAGGGTTACTGTTAGGCTTAGGCCTAGGGCTAGGATTTTTGAAACTAGGAAGCCCTTAGCTCCAGGCACACTGCAGCTGTTCAAGGCATCCCAAGGGGAGTACAAAAGTGCAACAACATGGCAGCTTTCACAGCTTTTTCCTTGGCACCATCCCTATACCTGGGCTGATTTATCTGCCTAGAGCTAGGGTTAGGGTTCAGCCTAGGGCTTGGATTTCTTTAACCAGGAAGCCCTGAGTTCCAGGCTTACTTCATCTGCCAAAGGCATCCCAAAGGGAGTGCAGAAGTGCCACAACATGGCTGCTTTCACGGCTTTTTCCTTGGCAAGAAGCCTAACATCAGGCTGATTTGCCTTCCCAGGGTTACTGTTAGGCTTAGGCCTAGGGCTAGGATTTTTGAAACTAGGAAGCCCTTAGCTCCAGGCACACTGCAGCTGTTCAAGGCCTCCCAAGGGGAGTACAAAAGTGCAACAACATGGCAGCTTTCACAGCTTTTTCCTTGGCACCATCCCTATACCTAGGCTGATTTATCTGCCTAGGGTTAGGGTTAGGGTTCAGCCTAGGGCTTGAATTTTTTTAACCAGGAAGCCCTGAGTTCCAGGCTTACTTCATCTGCCAAAGGCATCCCAAAGGGAGTGCAGAAGTGCCACAACATGGCTGCTTTCACGGCTTTTCCCTTAGGAAGAACCCTAATACCCGGCTGATTTACCTTCCTAGGGTTACTGTTAGGCTTAGGCCTAGGACTTTTAAAACCAGGAAGCCCTGGGCTCCAGGCACACTGCAGCTGCGAAAGGCATCCCAAGGGGAGCGCAAAAGTGACGCAACTTGGCTGCCACCACTGATATTTCCATGAGACCATCCCGAACCATAGGCTGATTTTCCTTCCTAGGGTTAAGGTTTGAGTTACGCCTAGGGTAAGGGCTCTATTAACCAGAAAGCCCTGAGTTCCAAGAACACAGCAGCTGCGAAGGACTAGCCAAGAAGAGCGCAAAAGTAGCACAACATGCCTGCCTCCACAGCTTTTTCCTTGTGGACATGCCTAATTCCTGGCTGATTTGCCTTTCTCGTCATAGGGTTGGGGTTCGGCCTAGGGCTAGGATTTTTAAAATCAGGAAGCCCTGAGTTCCAGGCACACTGGAGCTGTGAAAGGCATCCAAAAGGGAGTGCAAAAGTGCCACAACATGGCTGCTTTCACGGCTTTTTCCTTGGCAAGACGCCTAACACCAGGCTGATTTACCTTCCCAGGGTTACTGTTAGGCTTAGGCCTAGGGCTAGGATTTTTAAAACTAGGAAGCCCTTAGCTCCAGGCACACTGCAGCTGTTCAAGGCATCCCAAGGGGAGTACAAAAGTGCAACAACATGGCAGCTTTCACAGCTTTTTCCTTGGCACCATCCCTATACCTAGGCTGATTTATCTGCCTAGGGTTAGGGTTAGGGTTCAGCCTAGGGCTTGAATTTCTTTAACCAGGAAGCCCTGAGTTCCAGGCTTACTTCATCTGCCAAAGGCATCCCAAAGGGAGCGCAGAAGTGCCACAACATGGCTGCTTTCACGGCTTTTCCCTTAGGAAGAACCCTAATACCCGGCTGATTTACCTTCCTAGGGTTACTGTTAGGCTTAGGCCTAGGACTTTTAAAACCAGGAAGCCCTGGGCTCCAGGCACACTGCAGCTGCAAAAGGCATCCCAAGGGGAGCGCAAAAGTGACGCAACTTGGCTGCCACCACTGATATTTCCATGAGACCATCCCAAACCATAGGCTGATTTTCCTTCCTAGGGTTAAGGTTTGAGTTACGCCTAGGGTAAGGGTTCTATTAACCAGAAAGCCCTGAGTTCCAAGAACACAGCAGCTGCGAAGGACTAGCCAAGAAGAGCGCAAAAGTACCACAACATGCCTGCCTCCACAGCTTTTTCCTTGGGGACATGCCTAATTCCTGGCTGATTTGCCTTTCTCGTCTTAGGGTTGGGGTTCGGCCTAGGGCTAGGATTTTTAAAAGCAGGAAGCCCTGAGTTCCAGGCACACTGGAGCTGTGAAAGGCATCCAAAAGGGAGTGCAAAAGTGCCACAACATGGCTGTTTCACGGCTTTTTCCTTGGCAAGAAGCCTAACATCAGGCTGATTTACTTTCCCAGGGTTACTGTTAGGCTTAGGCCTAGGGCTAGGATTTTTGAAACTAGGAAGCCCTTAGCTCCAGGCACACTGCAGCTGTTCAAGGCATCCCAAGGGGAGTACAAAAGTGCAACAACATGGCAGCTTTCACAGCTTTTTCCTTGGCACCATCCCTATACCTAGGCTGATTTATCTGCCTAGGGTTAGGGTTAGGGTTCAGCCTAGGGCTTGGATTTTTTTAACCAGGAAGCCCTGAGTTCCAGGCTTACTTCATCTGCCAAAGGCATCCCAAAGGGAGTGCAGAAGTGCCACAACATGGCTGCTTTCACGGCTTTTCCCTTAGGAAGAACCCTAATACCCGGCTGATTTACCTTCCTAGGGTTACTGTTAGGCTTAGGCCTAGGACTTTTAAAACCAGGAAGCCCTGGGCTCCAGGCACACTGCAGCTGCGAAAGGCATCCCAAGGGCAGCGCAAAAGTGACGCAACTTGGCTGCCACCACTGATATTTCCATGAGACCATCCCGAACCATAGGTTGATTTTCCTTCCTAGGGTTAAGGTTTGAGTTACGCCTAGGGTAAGGGTTCTATTAACCAGAAAGCCCTGAGTTCCAAGAACACAGCAGCTGCAAAGGACTAGCCAAGAAGAGCGCAAAAGTACCACAACATGCCTGCCTCCACAGCTTTTTCCTTGGGGACATGCCTAATTCCTGGCTGATTTGCCTTTCTCGTCATAGGGTTGCGGTTCGGCCTAGGGCTAGGATTTTTAAAATCAGGAAGCCCTGAGTTCCAGGCACACTGGACCTGTGAAAGGCATCCAAAAGGGAGTGCAAAAGTGCCACAACATGGCTGCTTTCACGGCTTTTTCCTTGGCAAGAAGCCTAACACCAGGCTGATTTACTTTCCCAGGGTTACTGTTAGGCTTAGGCCTAGGGCTAGGATTTTTGAAACTAGGAAGCCCTTAGCTCCAGGCACACTGCAGCTGTTCAAGGCATCCCAAGGGGAGTACAAAAGTGCAACAACATGGCAGCTTTCACAGCTTTTTCCTTGGCAAGAAGCCTAACATCAGGCTGATTTACTTTCCCAGGGTTACTGTTAGGCTTAGGCCTAGGGCTAGGATTTTTAAAACTAGGAAGCCCTTAGCTCCAGGCACACTGCAGCTGTTCAAGGCATCCCAAGGGGAGTACAAAAGTGCAACAACATGGCAGCTTTCACAGCTTTTTCCTTGGCACCATCCCTATACCTAGGCTGATTTATCTGCCTAGGGTTAGGGTTAGGGTTCAGCCTAGGGCTTGGATTTCTTTAACCAGGAAGCCCTGAGTTCCAGGCTTACTTCATCTGCCAAAGGCATCCCAAAGGGAGTGCAGAAGTGCCACAACATGGCTGCTTTCACGGCTTTTTCCTTGGCAAGAAGCCTAACATCAGGCTGATTTACCTTCCCAGGGTTACTGTTAGGCTTAGGCCTAGGGCTAGGATTTTTGAAACTAGGAAGCCCTTAGCTCCAGGCACACTGCAGCTGTTCAAGGCATCCCAAGGGGACTACAAAAGTGCAACAACATGGCAGCTTTCACAGCTTTTTCCTTGGCACCATCCCTATACCTAGGCTGATTTATCTGCCTAGGGTTAGGGTTAGGGTTCAGCCTAGGGCTTGAATTTTTTTAACCAGGAAGCCCTGAGTTCCAGGCTTACTTCATCTGCCAAAGGCATCCCAAGGGAGTGCAGAAGTGCCACAACATGGCTGCTTTCACGGCTTTTCCCTTAGGAAGAACCCTAATACCTGGCTGATTTACCTTCCTAGGGTTACTGTTAGGCTTAGGCCTAGGACTTTTAAAACCAGGAAGCCCTGGGCTCCAGGCACACTGCAGCTGCGAAAGGCATCCCAAGGGGAGCGCAAAAGTGACGCAACTTGGCTGCCACCACTGATATTTCCATGAGACCATCCCGAACCATAGGTTGATTTTCCTTCCTAGGGTTAAGGTTTGAGTTACGCCTAGGGTAAGGGTTCTATTAACCAGAAAGCCCTGAGTTCCAAGAACACAGCAGCTGCGAAGGACTAGCCAAGAAGAGCGCAAAAGTACCACAACATGCCTGCCTCCACAGCTTTTTCCTTGGGGACATGCCTAATTCCTGGCTGATTTGCCTTTCTCGTCATAGGGTTGGGGTTCGGCCTAGGGCTAGGATTGTTAAAAGCAGGAAGCCCTGAGTTCCAGGCACACTGGAGCTGTGAAAGGCATCCAAAAGGGAGTGCAAAAGTGCCACAACATGGCTGCTTTCACGGCTTTTTCCTTGGCAAGACGCCTAACACCAGGCTGATTTACCTTCCCAGGGTTACTGTTAGGCTTAGGCCTAGGGCTAGGATTTTTAAAACTAGGAAGCCCTTAGCTCCAGGCACACTGCAGCTGTTCAAGGCATCCCAAGGGGAGTACAAAAGTGCAACAACATGGCAGCTTTCACAGCTTTTTCCTTGGCACCATCCCTATACCTAGGCTGATTTATCTGCCTAGGGTTAGGGTTAGGGTTCAGCCTAGGGCTTGAATTTCTTTAACCAGGAAGCCCTGAGTTCCAGGCTTACTTCATCTGCCAAAGGCATCCCAAAGGGAGTGCAGAAGTGCCACAACATGGCTGCTTTCACGGCTTTTCCCTTAGGAAGAACCCTAATACCCGGCTGATTTACCTTCCTAGGGTTACTGTTAGGCTTAGGCCTAGGACTTGTAAAACCAGGAAGCCCTGGGCTCCAGGCACACTGCAGCTGCAAAAGGCATCCCAAGGGGAGCGCAAAAGTGACGCAACTTGGCTGCCACCACTGATATTTCCATGAGAGCATCCCGAACCATAGGCTGATTTCCCTTCCTAGGGTTAAGGTTTGAGTTACGCCTAGGGTAAGGGCTCTATTAACCAGAAAGCCCTGAGTTCCAAGAACACAGCAGCTGCGAAGGACTAGCCAAGAAGAGCGCAAAAGTAGCACAACATGCCTGCCTCCACAGCTTTTTCCTTGGGGACATGCCTAATTCCTGGCTGATTTGCCTTTCTCGTCTTAGGGTTGGGGTTCGGCCTAGGGCTAGGATTTTTAAAATCAGGAAGCCCTGAGTTCCAGGCACACTGGAGCTGTGAAAGGCATCCAAAAGGGAGTGCAAAAGTGCCACAATATGGCTGTTTCACGGCTTTTTCCTTGGCAAGAAGCCTAACATCAGGCTGATTTACTTTCCCAGGGTTACTGTTAGGCTTAGGCCTAGGGCTAGGATTTTTAAAACTAGGAAGCCCTTAGCTCCAGGCACACTGCAGCTGTTCAAGGCATCCCAAGGGGAGTACAAAAGTGCAACAACATGGCAGCTTTCACAGCTTTTTCCTTGGCACCATCCCTATACCTAGGCTGATTTATCTGCCTAGGGTTAGGGTTAGGGTTCAGCCTAGGGCTTGGATTTCTTTAACCAGGAAGCCCTGAGTTCCAGGCTTACTTCATCTGCCAAAGGCATCCCAAAGGGAGTGCAGAAGTGCCACAACATGGCTGCTTTCACGGCTTTTTCCTTGGCAAGAAGCCTAACATCAGGCTGATTTACTTTCCCAGGGTTACTGTTAGGCTTAGGCCTAGGGCTAGGATTTTTGAAACTAGGAAGCCCTTAGCTCCAGGCACACTGCAGCTGTTCAAGGCATCCAAGGGGAGTACAAAAGTGCAACAACATGGCAGCTTTCACAGCTTTTTCCTTGGCACCATCCCTATACCTAGGCTGATTTATCTGCCTAGGGTTAGGGTTAGGGTTCAGCCTAGGGCTTGGATTTCTTTAACCAGGAAGCCCTGAGTTCCAGGCTTACTTCATCTGCCAAAGGCATCCCAAAGGGAGTGCAAAAGTGCCACAACATGGCTGCTTTCACGGCTTTTTCCTTGGCAAGAAGCCTAACATCAGGCTGATTTACTTTCCCAGGGTTACTGTTAGGCTTAGGCCTAGGGCTAGGATTTTTGAAACTAGGAAGCCCTTAGCTCCAGGCACACTGCAGCTCTTCAAGGCATCCCAAGGGGAGTACAAAAGTGCAACAACATGGCAGCTTTCACAGCTTTTTTCTTGGCACCATCCCTATACCTAGGCTGATTTATCTGCCTAGGGTTAGGGTTCAGCCTAGGGCTTGAATTTTTTTAACCAGGAAGCCCTGAGTTCCAGGCTTACTTCATCTGCCAAAGGCATCCCAAAGGGAGTGCAGAAGTGCCACAACATGGCTGCTTTAACGGCTTTTCCCTTAGGAAGAACCCTAATACCCGGCTGATTTACCTTCCTAGGGTTACTGTTAGGCTTAGGCCTAGGACTTGTAAAACCAGGAAGCCCTGGGCTCCAGGCACACTGCAGCTGCAAAAGGCATCCCAAGGGGAGCGCAAAAGTGACGCAACTTGGCTGCCACCACTGATATTTCCATGAGAGCATCCCGAACCATAGGCTGATTTCCCTTCCTAGGGTTAAGGTTTGAGTTACGCCTAGGGTAAGGGCTCTATTAACCAGAAAGCCCTGAGTTCCAAGAACACAGCAGCTGCGAAGGACTAGCCAAGAAGAGCGCAAAAGTAGCACAACATGCCTGCCTCCACAGCTTTTTCCTTGGGGACATGCCTAATTCCTGGCTGATTTGCCTTTCTCGTCTTAGGGTTGGGGTTCGGCCTAGGGCTAGGATTTTTAAAATCAGGAAGCCCTGAGTTCCAGGCACACTGGAGCTGTGAAAGGCATCCAAAAGGGAGTGCAAAAGTGCCACAATATGGCTGTTTCACGGCTTTTTCCTTGGCAAGAAGCCTAACATCAGGCTGATTTACTTTCCCAGGGTTACTGTTAGGCTTAGGCCTAGGGCTAGGATTTTTAAAACTAGGAAGCCCTTAGCTCCAGGCACACTGCAGCTGTTCAAGGCATCCCAAGGGGAGTACAAAAGTGCAACAACATGGCAGCTTTCACAGCTTTTTCCTTGGCACCATCCCTATACCTAGGCTGATTTATCTGCCTAGGGTTAGGGTTAGGGTTCAGCCTAGGGCTTGGATTTCTTTAACCAGGAAGCCCTGAGTTCCAGGCTTACTTCATCTGCCAAAGGCATCCCAAAGGGAGTGCAGAAGTGCCACAACATGGCTGCTTTCACGGCTTTTTCCTTGGCAAGAAGCCTAACATCAGGCTGATTTACTTTCCCAGGGTTACTGTTAGGCTTAGGCCTAGGGCTAGGATTTTTGAAACTAGGAAGCCCTTAGCTCCAGGCACACTGCAGCTGTTCAAGGCATCCAAGGGGAGTACAAAAGTGCAACAACATGGCAGCTTTCACAGCTTTTTCCTTGGCACCATCCCTATACCTAGGCTGATTTATCTGCCTAGGGTTAGGGTTAGGGTTCAGCCTAGGGCTTGGATTTCTTTAACCAGGAAGCCCTGAGTTCCAGGCTTACTTCATCTGCCAAAGGCATCCCAAAGGGAGTGCAAAAGTGCCACAACATGGCTGCTTTCACGGCTTTTTCCTTGGCAAGAAGCCTAACATCAGGCTGATTTACTTTCCCAGGGTTACTGTTAGGCTTAGGCCTAGGGCTAGGATTTTTGAAACTAGGAAGCCCTTAGCTCCAGGCACACTGCAGCTCTTCAAGGCATCCCAAGGGGAGTACAAAAGTGCAACAACATGGCAGCTTTCACAGCTTTTTTCTTGGCACCATCCCTATACCTAGGCTGATTTATCTGCCTAGGGTTAGGGTTCAGCCTAGGGCTTGAATTTTTTTAACCAGGAAGCCCTGAGTTCCAGGCTTACTTCATCTGCCAAAGGCATCCCAAAGGGAGTGCAGAAGTGCCACAACATGGCTGCTTTCACGGCTTTTCCCTTAGGAAGAACCCTAATACCCGGCTGATTTACCTTCCTAGGGTTACTGTTAGGCTTAGGCCTAGGACTTTTAAAACCAGGAAGCCCTGGGCTCCAGGCACACTGCAGCTGCAAAAGGCATCCCAAGGGGAGCGCAAAAGTGACGCAACTTGGCTGCCACCACTGATATTTCCATGAGACCATCCCGAACCATAGGTTGATTTTCCTTCCTAGGGTTAAGGTTTGAGTTACGCCTAGGGTAATGGTTCTATTAACCAGAAAGCCCTGAGTTCCAAGAACACAGCAGCTGCGAAGGACTAGCCAAGAAGAGCGCAAAAGTACCACAACATGCCTGCCTCCACAGCTTTTTCCTTGGGGACATGCCTAATTCCTGGCTGATTTGCCTTTCTCGTCTTAGGGTTGCGGTTCGGCCTAGGGCTAGGATTTTTAAAAGCAGGAAGCCCTGAGTTCCAGGCACACTGGAGCTGTGAAAGGCATCCAAAAGGGAGTGCAAAAGTGCCACAATATGGCTGTTTCACGGCTTTTTCCTTGGCAAGAAGCCTAACATCAGGCTGATTTACTTTCCCAGGGTTACTGTTAGGCTTAGGCCTAGGGCTAGGATTTTTAAAACTAGGAAGCCCTTAGCTCCAGGCACACTGCAGCTGTTCAAGGCATCCCAAGGGGAGTACAAAAGTGCAACAACATGGCAGCTTTCACAGCTTTTTCCTTGGCACCATCCCTATACCTAGGCTGATTTATCTGCCTAGGGTTAGGGTTAGGGTTCAGCCTAGGGCTTGGATTTCTTTAACCAGGAAGCCCTGAGTTCCAGGCTTACTTCATCTGCCAAAGGCATCCCAAAGGGAGTGCAGAAGTGCCACAACATGGCTGCTTTCACGGCTTTTTCCTTGGCAAGAAGCCTAACATCAGGCTGATTTACTTTCCCAGGGTTACTGTTAGGCTTAGGCCTAGGGCTAGGATTTTTGAAACTAGGAAGCCCTTAGCTCCAGGCACACTGCAGCTGTTCAAGGCATCCAAGGGGAGTACAAAAGTGCAACAACATGGCAGCTTTCACAGCTTTTTCCTTGGCACCATCCCTATACCTAGGCTGATTTATCTGCCTAGGGTTAGGGTTAGGGTTCAGCCTAGGGCTTGGATTTCTTTAACCAGGAAGCCCTGAGTTCCAGGCTTACTTCATCTGCCAAAGGCATCCCAAAGGGAGTGCAAAAGTGCCACAACATGGCTGCTTTCACGGCTTTTTCCTTGGCAAGAAGCCTAACATCAGGCTGATTTACTTTCCCAGGGTTACTGTTAGGCTTAGGCCTAGGGCTAGGATTTTTGAAACTAGGAAGCCCTTAGCTCCAGGCACACTGCAGCTCTTCAAGGCATCCCAAGGGGAGTACAAAAGTGCAACAACATGGCAGCTTTCACAGCTTTTTTCTTGGCACCATCCCTATACCTAGGCTGATTTATCTGCCTAGGGTTAGGGTTCAGCCTAGGGCTTGAATTTTTTTAACCAGGAAGCCCTGAGTTCCAGGCTTACTTCATCTGCCAAAGGCATCCCAAAGGGAGTGCAGAAGTGCCACAACATGGCTGCTTTCACGGCTTTTCCCTTAGGAAGAACCCTAATACCCGGCTGATTTACCTTCCTAGGGTTACTGTTAGGCTTAGGCCTAGGACTTTTAAAACCAGGAAGCCCTGGGCTCCAGGCACACTGCAGCTGCAAAAGGCATCCCAAGGGGAGCGCAAAAGTGACGCAACTTGGCTGCCACCACTGATATTTCCATGAGACCATCCCGAACCATAGGTTGATTTTCCTTCCTAGGGTTAAGGTTTGAGTTACGCCTAGGGTAATGGTTCTATTAACCAGAAAGCCCTGAGTTCCAAGAACACAGCAGCTGCGAAGGACTAGCCAAGAAGAGCGCAAAAGTACCACAACATGCCTGCCTCCACAGCTTTTTCCTTGGGGACATGCCTAATTCCTGGCTGATTTGCCTTTCTCGTCTTAGGGTTGCGGTTCGGCCTAGGGCTAGGATTTTTAAAAGCAGGAAGCCCTGAGTTCCAGGCACACTGGAGCTGTGAAAGGCATCCAAAAGGGAGTGCAAAAGTGCCACAACATGGCTGCTTTCACGGCTTTTTCCTTGGCAAGACGCCTAACACCAGGCTGACTTACCTTCCCAGGGTTACTGTTAGGCTTAGGCCTAGGGCTAGGATTTTTAAAACTAGGAAGCCCTTAGCTCCAGGCACACTGCAGCTGTTCAAGGCATCCCAAGGGGAGTACAAAAGTGCAACAACATGGCAGCTTTCACAGCTTTTTCCTTGGCACCATCCCTATACCTAGGCTGATTTATCTGCCTAGGGTTAGGGTTAGGGTTCAGCCTAGGGCTTGGATTTCTTTAACCAGGAAGCCCTGAGTTCCAGGCTTACTTCATCTGCCAAAGGCATCCCAAAGGGAGTGCAGAAGTGCCACAACATGGCTGCTTTCACGGCTTTTCCCTTAGGAAGAACCCTAATACCCGGCTGATTTACCTTCCTAGGGTTACTGTTAGGCTTAGGCCTAGGACTTTTAAAACCAGGAAGCCCTTAGCTCCAGGCACACTGCAGCTGCAAAAGGCATCCCAAGGGGAGCGCAAAAGTGACGCAACTTGGCTGCCACCACTGATATTTCCATGAGACCATCCCGAACCATAGGCTGATTTTCCTTCCTAGGGTTAAGGTTTGAGTTACGCCTAGGGTAAGGGTTCTATTAACCAGAAAGCCCTGAGTTCCAAGAACACAGCAGCTGCGAAGGACTAGCCAAGAAGAGCGCAAAAGTACCACAACATGCCTGCCTCCACAGCTTTTTCCTTGGGGACATGCCTAATTCCTGGCTGATTTGCCTTTCTCGTCTTAGGGTTGGGGTTCGGCCTAGGGCTAGGATTTTTAAAAGCAGGAAGCCCTGAGTTCCAGGCACACTGGAGCTGTGAAAGGCATCCAAAAGGGAGTGCAAAAGTGCCACAACATGGCTGCTTTCACGGCTTTTTCCTTGGCAAGAAGCCTAACATCAGGCTGATTTACTTTCCCAGGGTTACTGTTAGGCTTAGGCCTAGGGCTAGGATTTTTGAAACTAGGAAGCCCTTAGCTCCAGGCACACTGCAGCTGTTCAAGGCATCCCAAGGGGAGTACAAAAGTGCAACAACATGGCAGCTTTCACAGCTTTTTCCTTGGCACCATCCCTATACCTAGGCTGATTTATCTGCCTAAGGTTAGGGTTAGGGTTCAGCCTAGGGCTTGGATTTCTTTAACCAGGAAGCCCTGAGTTCCAGGCTTACTTCATCTGCCAAAGGCATCCCAAAGGGAGTGCAGAAGTGCCACAACATGGCTGCTTTCACGCCTTTTTCCTTGGCAAGACGCCTAACACCAGGCTGACTTACCTTCCCAGGGTTACTGTTAGGCTTAGGCCTAGGGCTAGGATTTTTAAAACTAGGAAGCCCTTAGCTCCAGGCACACTGCAGCTGTTCAAGGCATCCCAAGGGGAGTACAAAAGTGCAACAACATGGCAGCTTTCACAGCTTTTTCCTTGGCACCATCCCTATACCTAGGCTGATTTATCTGCCTAGGGTTAGGGTTAGGGTTCAGCCTAGGGCTTGAATTTCTTTAACCAGGAAGCCCTGAGTTCCAGGCTTACTTCATCTGCCAAAGGCATCCCAAAGGGAGTGCAGAAGTGCCACAACATGGCTGCTTTCATGTTGTTGTTATCTTATTGTATTTCATATTTCTGGAGTCCCATCTTAAAGTCCATACCTTCTTGCTGGTCCTATTATGCAGCTCCTCTCTGCAGCACAGTTCCTCATGGCTTCCATAGGGGCTCCTCCTGGGCTCTCGACCCAACCCCCTTTTATCCCAGAGGCCTTCATGAGCTACAGCTGCTACCCAACCAAGGATCCCACAGCTGTAGCTCATCCAGAGCAACAGGACCCACCTATCTAATACATAGGACTCTCACTACATATATATATTCACAAGGACTCCTTTATAACAATACATATATTCAGGCCCCTACATTTCCCCCCTTTTCTTTTAACAATTTCTCAATTACACAGTTACAATATCCATATCTGTCCCAGCTCCCAGGCTGCCACAGCTCTCGGCTGTCCTATCTTCCACTGTCCCAGCTCTCCAGCTGCCACAGCTCTCGGCTGTCCGGGGGATTCCATACCTAATACATATATTCAGGCCCCTACATTTCCCCCCTTTTCTTTTAACAATTTCTCCATTACACAGTTACAATATCCATATCTGTCCCAGCTCTCAGGCTGCCACAGCTCTCAGCTGTCCTATCTTCATCTGTCCCAGCTCTCAGGCTGCCACAGCTCTCGGCTGTCCTATATTCCACTGTCCCAGCTCTCCGGCTGCCACAGCTCTCGGCTGTCCGGGGGATTCCATACCTAATACATATATTCAGGCCCCTACATTATTGTTGTTGTTATCTTATTGTATTTCATATTTCTGGAGTCCCATCTTAAAGTCCATACCTTCTTGCTGGTCCTATTATGCAGCTCCTCTCTGCAGCACAGTTCCTCATGGCTTCCATAGGGGCTCCTTCTGGGCTCTCGACCCAACCCCCTTTTATCCCAGAGGCCTTCATGAGCTACAGCTGCTACCCAACCAAGGATCCCACAGCTGTAGCTCATCCAGAGCAACAGGACCCACCTATCTAATACATAGGACTCTCACTACATATATATATATTCACAAGGACTCCTTTATAACAATACATATATTCAGGCCCCTACATTTCCCCCCTTTTCTTTTAACAATTTCTCAATTACACAGTTACAATATCCATATCTGTCCCAGCTCCCAGGCTGCCACAGCTCTCGGCTGTCCTATCTTCCACTGTCCCAGCTCTCCGGCTGCCACAGCTCTCAGCTGTCCGGGGGATTCCATACCTAATACATATATTCAGGCCCCTACATTTCCCCCCTTTTCTTTTAACAATTTCTCAATTACACAGTTACAATATCCATATCTGTCCCAGCTCTCAGGCTGCCACAGCTCTCAGCTGTCCTATCTTCCACTGTCCCAGCTCTCCGGCTGCCACAGCTCTCGGCTGTCCAGGGGAGTCCATACCTTCTCCTTGGCTGCATGTTCTTTATCACGTCGCGGTCACCAATTGTTGTTGTTATCTTATTGTATTTCATATTTCTGGAGTCCCATCTTAAAGTCCATACCTTCTTGCTGGTCCTATTATGCAGCTCCTCTCTGCAGCACAGTTCCTCATGGCTTCCATAGGGGCTCCTTCTGGGCTCTCGACCCAACCCCCTTTTATCCCAGAGGCCTTCATGAGCTACAGCTGCTACCCAACCAAGGATCCCACAGCTGTAGCTCATCCAGAGCAACAGGACCCACCTATCTAATACATAGGACTCTCACTACATATATATATATTCACAAGGACTCCTTTATAACAATACATATATTCAGGCCCCTACACTTTCACGGCTTTTCCCTTAGGAAGAACCCTAATACCCGGCTGATTTACCTTCCTAGGGTTACTGTTAGGCTTAGGCCTAGGACTTTTAAAACCAGGAAGCCCTGGGCTCCAGGCACACTGCAGCTGCGAAAGGCATCCCAAGGGGAGCGCAAAAGTGACGCAACTTGGCTGCCACCACTGATATTTCCATGAGACCATCCCGAAACATAGGTTGATTTTCCTTCCTAGGGTTAAGGTTTGAGTTACGCCTAGGGTAAGGGTCTATTAACCAGAAAGCCCTGAGTTCCAAGAACACAGCAGCTGCGAAGGACTAGCCAAGAAGAGCGCAAAAGTAGCACAACATGCCTGCCTCCACAGCTTTTTCCTTGGGGACATGCCTAATTCCTGGCTGATTTGCCTTTCTCGTCTTAGGGTTGGGGTTCGGCCTAGGGCTAGGATTTTTAAAATCAGGAAGCCCTGAGTTCCAGGCACACTGGAGCTGTGAAAGGCATCCAAAAGGGAGTGCAAAAGTGCCACAACATGGCTGCTTTCACAGCTTTTTCCTTGGCAAGAAGCCTAACACCAGGCTGACATACTTTCCCAGGGTTACTGTTAGGCTTAGGCCTAGGGCTAGGATTTTTGAAACTAGGAAGCCCTGGGCTCCAGGCACACTGCAGCTGTTCAAGGCATCCCAAGGGGAGTACAAAAGTGCAACAACATGGCAGCTTTCACAGCTTTTTCCTTGGCAAGAAGCCTAACACCAGGCTGATTTACTTTCCCAGGGTTACTGTTAGGCTTAGGCCTAGGGCTAGGATTTTTGAAACTAGGAAGCCCTTAGCTCCAGGCACACTGCAGCTGTTCAAGGCATCCCAAGGGGAGTACAAAAGTGCAACAACATGGCAGCTTTCACAGCTTTTTCCTTGGCACCATCCCTATACCTAGGCTGATTTATCTGCCTAGGGTTAGGGTTAGGGTTCAGCCTAGGGCTTGGATTTCTTTAACCAGGAAGCCCTGAGTTCCAGGCTTACTTCATCTGCCAAAGGCATCCCAAGGGAGTGCAGAAGTGCCACAACATGGCTGCTTTCACGGCTTTTTCCTTGGCAAGAAGCCTAACATCAGGCTGATTTACTTTCCCAGGGTTACTGTTAGGCTTAGGCCTAGGGCTAGGATTTTTGAAACTAGGAAGCCCTTAGCTCCAGGCACACTGCAGCTGTTCAAGGCATCCCAAGGGGAGTACAAAAGTGCAACAACATGGCAGCTTTCACAGCTTTTTCCTTGGCACCATCCCTATACCTAGGCTGATTTATCTGCCTAGGGTTAGGGTTAGGGTTCAGCCTAGGGCTTGGATTTCTTTAACCAGGAAGCCCTGAGTTCCAGGCTTACTTCATCTGCCAAAGGCATCCCAAAGGGAGTGCAGAAGTGCCACAACATGGCTGCTTTCACGGCTTTTTCCTTGGCAAGACGCCTAACACCAGGCTGACTTACCTTCCCAGGGTTACTGTTAGGCTTAGGCCTAGGGCTAGGATTTTTAAAACTAGGAAGCCCTTAGCTCCAGGCACACTGCAGCTGTTCAAGGCATCCCAAGGGGAGTACAAAAGTGCAACAACATGGCAGCTTTCACAGCTTTTTCCTTGGCACCATCCCTATACCTAGGCTGATTTATCTGCCTAGGGTTAGGGTTAGGGTTCAGCCTAGGGCTTGAATTTCTTTAACCAGGAAGCCCTGAGTTCCAGGCTTACTTCATCTGCCAAAGGCATCCCAAAGGGAGTGCAGAAGTGCCACAACATGGCTGCTTTCATGTTGTTGTTATCTTATTGTATTTCATATTTCTGGAGTCCCATCTTAAAGTCCATACCTTCTTGCTGGTCCTATTATGCAGCTCCTCTCTGCAGCACAGTTCCTCATGGCTTCCATAGGGGCTCCTCCTGGGCTCTCGACCCAACCCCCTTTTATCCCAGAGGCCTTCATGAGCTACAGCTGCTACCCAACCAAGGATCCCACAGCTGTAGCTCATCCAGAGCAACAGGACCCACCTATCTAATACATAGGACTCTCACTACATATATATATTCACAAGGACTCCTTTATAACAATACATATATTCAGGCCCCTACATTTCCCCCCTTTTCTTTTAACAATTTCTCAATTACACAGTTACAATATCCATATCTGTCCCAGCTCCCAGGCTGCCACAGCTCTCGGCTGTCCTATCTTCCACTGTCCCAGCTCTCCAGCTGCCACAGCTCTCGGCTGTCCGGGGGATTCCATACCTAATACATATATTCAGGCCCCTACATTTCCCCCCTTTTCTTTTAACAATTTCTCCATTACACAGTTACAATATCCATATCTGTCCCAGCTCTCAGGCTGCCACAGCTCTCAGCTGTCCTATCTTCATCTGTCCCAGCTCTCAGGCTGCCACAGCTCTCGGCTGTCCTATATTCCACTGTCCCAGCTCTCCGGCTGCCACAGCTCTCGGCTGTCCGGGGGATTCCATACCTAATACATATATTCAGGCCCCTACATTATTGTTGTTGTTATCTTATTGTATTTCATATTTCTGGAGTCCCATCTTAAAGTCCATACCTTCTTGCTGGTCCTATTATGCAGCTCCTCTCTGCAGCACAGTTCCTCATGGCTTCCATAGGGGCTCCTTCTGGGCTCTCGACCCAACCCCCTTTTATCCCAGAGGCCTTCATGAGCTACAGCTGCTACCCAACCAAGGATCCCACAGCTGTAGCTCATCCAGAGCAACAGGACCCACCTATCTAATACATAGGACTCTCACTACATATATATATATTCACAAGGACTCCTTTATAACAATACATATATTCAGGCCCCTACACTTTCACGGCTTTTCCCTTAGGAAGAACCCTAATACCCGGCTGATTTACCTTCCTAGGGTTACTGTTAGGCTTAGGCCTAGGACTTTTAAAACCAGGAAGCCCTGGGCTCCAGGCACACTGCAGCTGCGAAAGGCATCCCAAGGGGAGCGCAAAAGTGACGCAACTTGGCTGCCACCACTGATATTTCCATGAGAGCATCCCGAACCATAGGTTGATTTTCCTTCCTAGGGTTAAGGTTTGAGTTACGCCTAGGGTAAGGGTTCTATTAACCAGAAAGCCCTGAGTTCCAAGAACACAGCAGCTGCGAAGGACTAGCCAAGAAGAGCGCAAAAGTAGCACAACATGCCTGCCTCCACAGCTTTTTCCTTGGGGACATGCCTAATTCCTGGCTGATTTGCCTTTCTCGTCTTAGGGTTGGGGTTCGGCCTAGGGCTAGGATTTTTAAAATCAGGAAGCCCTGAGTTCCAGGCACACTGGAGCTGTGAAAGGCATCCAAAAGGGAGTGCAAAAGTGCCACAACATGGCTGCTTTCACGGCTTTTTCCTTGGCAAGACGCCTAACACCAGGCTGATTTACCTTCCCAGGGTTACTGTTAGGCTTAGGCCTAGGGCTAGGATTTTTAAAACTAGGAAGCCCTTAGCTCCAGGCACACTGCAGCTGTTCAAGGCATCCCAAGGGGAGTACAAAAGTGCAACAACATGGCAGCTTTCACAGCTTTTTCCTTGGCACCATCCCTATACCTAGGCTGATTTATCTGCCTAGGGTTAGGGTTAGGGTTCAGCCTAGGGCTTGAATTTCTTTAACCAGGAAGCCCTGAGTTCCAGGCTTACTTCATCTGCCAAAGGCATCCCAAAGGGAGTGCAGAAGTGCCACAACATGGCTGCTTTCACGGCTTTTCCCTTAGGAAGAACCCTAATACCCGGCTGATTTACCTTCCTAGGGTTACTGTTAGGCTTAGGCCTAGGACTTTTAAAACCAGGAAGCCCTGGGCTCCAGGCACACTGCAGCTGCAAAAGGCATCCCAAGGGGAGCGCAAAAGTGACGCAACTTGGCTGCCACCACTGATATTTCCATGAGACCATCCCGAACCATAGGTTGATTTTCCTTCCTAGGGTTAAGGTTTGAGTTACGCCTAGGGTAAGGGCTCTATTAACCAGAAAGCCCTGAGTTCCAAGAACACAGCAGCTGCGAAGGACTAGCCAAGAAGAGCGCAAAAGTACCACAACATGCCTGCCTCCACAGCTTTTTCCTTGGGGACATGCCTAATTCCTGGCTGATTTGCCTTTCTCGTCTTAGGGTTGGGGTTCGGCCTAGGGCTAGGATTTTTAAAATCAGGAAGCCCTGAGTTCCAGGCACACTGGACCTGTGAAAGGCATCCAAAAGGGAGTGCAAAAGTGCCACAACATGGCTGCTTTCACGGCTTTTTCCTTGGCAAGAAGCCTAACACCAGGCTGATTTACTTTCCCAGGGTTACTGTTAGGCTTAGGCCTAGGGCTAGGATTTTTGAAACTAGGAAGCCCTTAGCTCCAGGCACACTGCAGCTGTTCAAGGCATCCCAAGGGGAGTACAAAAGTGCAACAACATGGCAGCTTTCACAGCTTTTTCCTTGGCAAGAAGCCTAACATCAGGCTGATTTACTTTCCCAGGGTTACTGTTAGGCTTAGGCCTAGGGCTAGGATTTTTAAAACTAGGAAGCCCTTAGCTCCAGGCACACTGCAGCTGTTCAAGGCATCCCAAGGGGAGTACAAAAGTGCAACAACATGGCAGCTTTCACAGCTTTTTCCTTGGCACCATCCCTATACCTAGGCTGATTTATCTGCCTAGGGTTAGGGTTAGGGTTCAGCCTAGGGCTTGGATTTCTTTAACCAGGAAGCCCTGAGTTCCAGGCTTACTTCATCTGCCAAAGGCATCCCAAAGGGAGTGCAGAAGTGCCACAACATGGCTGCTTTCACGGCTTTTTCCTTGGCAAGAAGCCTAACATCAGGCTGATTTACCTTCCCAGGGTTACTGTTAGGCTTAGGCCTAGGGCTAGGATTTTTGAAACTAGGAAGCCCTTAGCTCCAGGCACACTGCAGCTGTTCAAGGCATCCCAAGGGGACTACAAAAGTGCAACAACATGGCAGCTTTCACAGCTTTTTCCTTGGCACCATCCCTATACCTAGGCTGATTTATCTGCCTAGGGTTAGGGTTAGGGTTCAGCCTAGGGCTTGAATTTTTTTAACCAGGAAGCCCTGAGTTCCAGGCTTACTTCATCTGCCAAAGGCATCCCAAGGGAGTGCAGAAGTGCCACAACATGGCTGCTTTCACGGCTTTTCCCTTAGGAAGAACCCTAATACCTGGCTGATTTACCTTCCTAGGGTTACTGTTAGGCTTAGGCCTAGGACTTTTAAAACCAGGAAGCCCTGGGCTCCAGGCACACTGCAGCTGCGAAAGGCATCCCAAGGGGAGCGCAAAAGTGACGCAACTTGGCTGCCACCACTGATATTTCCATGAGACCATCCCGAACCATAGGTTGATTTTCCTTCCTAGGGTTAAGGTTTGAGTTACGCCTAGGGTAAGGGTTCTATTAACCAGAAAGCCCTGAGTTCCAAGAACACAGCAGCTGCGAAGGACTAGCCAAGAAGAGCGCAAAAGTACCACAACATGCCTGCCTCCACAGCTTTTTCCTTGGGGACATGCCTAATTCCTGGCTGATTTGCCTTTCTCGTCATAGGGTTGGGGTTCGGCCTAGGGCTAGGATTGTTAAAAGCAGGAAGCCCTGAGTTCCAGGCACACTGGAGCTGTGAAAGGCATCCAAAAGGGAGTGCAAAAGTGCCACAACATGGCTGCTTTCACGGCTTTTTCCTTGGCAAGACGCCTAACACCAGGCTGATTTACCTTCCCAGGGTTACTGTTAGGCTTAGGCCTAGGGCTAGGATTTTTAAAACTAGGAAGCCCTTAGCTCCAGGCACACTGCAGCTGTTCAAGGCATCCCAAGGGGAGTACAAAAGTGCAACAACATGGCAGCTTTCACAGCTTTTTCCTTGGCACCATCCCTATACCTAGGCTGATTTATCTGCCTAGGGTTAGGGTTAGGGTTCAGCCTAGGGCTTGAATTTCTTTAACCAGGAAGCCCTGAGTTCCAGGCTTACTTCATCTGCCAAAGGCATCCCAAAGGGAGTGCAGAAGTGCCACAACATGGCTGCTTTAACGGCTTTTCCCTTAGGAAGAACCCTAATACCCGGCTGATTTACCTTCCTAGGGTTACTGTTAGGCTTAGGCCTAGGACTTGTAAAACCAGGAAGCCCTGGGCTCCAGGCACACTGCAGCTGCAAAAGGCATCCCAAGGGGAGCGCAAAAGTGACGCAACTTGGCTGCCACCACTGATATTTCCATGAGAGCATCCCGAACCATAGGCTGATTTCCCTTCCTAGGGTTAAGGTTTGAGTTACGCCTAGGGTAAGGGCTCTATTAACCAGAAAGCCCTGAGTTCCAAGAACACAGCAGCTGCGAAGGACTAGCCAAGAAGAGCGCAAAAGTAGCACAACATGCCTGCCTCCACAGCTTTTTCCTTGGGGACATGCCTAATTCCTGGCTGATTTGCCTTTCTCGTCTTAGGGTTGGGGTTCGGCCTAGGGCTAGGATTTTTAAAATCAGGAAGCCCTGAGTTCCAGGCACACTGGAGCTGTGAAAGGCATCCAAAAGGGAGTGCAAAAGTGCCACAATATGGCTGTTTCACGGCTTTTTCCTTGGCAAGAAGCCTAACATCAGGCTGATTTACTTTCCCAGGGTTACTGTTAGGCTTAGGCCTAGGGCTAGGATTTTTAAAACTAGGAAGCCCTTAGCTCCAGGCACACTGCAGCTGTTCAAGGCATCCCAAGGGGAGTACAAAAGTGCAACAACATGGCAGCTTTCACAGCTTTTTCCTTGGCACCATCCCTATACCTAGGCTGATTTATCTGCCTAGGGTTAGGGTTAGGGTTCAGCCTAGGGCTTGGATTTCTTTAACCAGGAAGCCCTGAGTTCCAGGCTTACTTCATCTGCCAAAGGCATCCCAAAGGGAGTGCAGAAGTGCCACAACATGGCTGCTTTCACGGCTTTTTCCTTGGCAAGAAGCCTAACATCAGGCTGATTTACTTTCCCAGGGTTACTGTTAGGCTTAGGCCTAGGGCTAGGATTTTTGAAACTAGGAAGCCCTTAGCTCCAGGCACACTGCAGCTGTTCAAGGCATCCAAGGGGAGTACAAAAGTGCAACAACATGGCAGCTTTCACAGCTTTTTCCTTGGCACCATCCCTATACCTAGGCTGATTTATCTGCCTAGGGTTAGGGTTAGGGTTCAGCCTAGGGCTTGGATTTCTTTAACCAGGAAGCCCTGAGTTCCAGGCTTACTTCATCTGCCAAAGGCATCCCAAAGGGAGTGCAGAAGTGCCACAACATGGCTGCTTTCATGTTGTTGTTATCTTATTGTATTTCATATTTCTGGAGTCCCATCTTAAAGTCCATACCTTCTTGCTGGTCCTATTATGCAGCTCCTCTCTGCAGCACAGTTCCTCATGGCTTCCATAGGGGCTCCTCCTGGGCTCTCGACCCAACCCCCTTTTATCCCAGAGGCCTTCATGAGCTACAGCTGCTACCCAACCAAGGATCCCACAGCTGTAGCTCATCCAGAGCAACAGGACCCACCTATCTAATACATAGGACTCTCACTACATATATATATTCACAAGGACTCCTTTATAACAATACATATATTCAGGCCCCTACATTTCCCCCCTTTTCTTTTAACAATTTCTCAATTACACAGTTACAATATCCATATCTGTCCCAGCTCCCAGGCTGCCACAGCTCTCGGCTGTCCTATCTTCCACTGTCCCAGCTCTCCAGCTGCCACAGCTCTCGGCTGTCCGGGGGATTCCATACCTAATACATATATTCAGGCCCCTACATTTCCCCCCTTTTCTTTTAACAATTTCTCCATTACACAGTTACAATATCCATATCTGTCCCAGCTCTCAGGCTGCCACAGCTCTCAGCTGTCCTATCTTCATCTGTCCCAGCTCTCAGGCTGCCACAGCTCTCGGCTGTCCTATATTCCACTGTCCCAGCTCTCCGGCTGCCACAGCTCTCGGCTGTCCGGGGGATTCCATACCTAATACATATATTCAGGCCCCTACATTATTGTTGTTGTTATCTTATTGTATTTCATATTTCTGGAGTCCCATCTTAAAGTCCATACCTTCTTGCTGGTCCTATTATGCAGCTCCTCTCTGCAGCACAGTTCCTCATGGCTTCCATAGGGGCTCCTTCTGGGCTCTCGACCCAACCCCCTTTTATCCCAGAGGCCTTCATGAGCTACAGCTGCTACCCAACCAAGGATCCCACAGCTGTAGCTCATCCAGAGCAACAGGACCCACCTATCTAATACATAGGACTCTCACTACATATATATATATTCACAAGGACTCCTTTATAACAATACATATATTCAGGCCCCTACATTTCCCCCCTTTTCTTTTAACAATTTCTCAATTACACAGTTACAATATCCATATCTGTCCCAGCTCCCAGGCTGCCACAGCTCTCGGCTGTCCTATCTTCCACTGTCCCAGCTCTCCGGCTGCCACAGCTCTCAGCTGTCCGGGGGATTCCATACCTAATACATATATTCAGGCCCCTACATTTCCCCCCTTTTCTTTTAACAATTTCTCAATTACACAGTTACAATATCCATATCTGTCCCAGCTCTCAGGCTGCCACAGCTCTCAGCTGTCCTATCTTCCACTGTCCCAGCTCTCCGGCTGCCACAGCTCTCGGCTGTCCAGGGGAGTCCATACCTTCTCCTTGGCTGCATGTTCTTTATCACGTCGCGGTCACCAATTGTTGTTGTTATCTTATTGTATTTCATATTTCTGGAGTCCCATCTTAAAGTCCATACCTTCTTGCTGGTCCTATTATGCAGCTCCTCTCTGCAGCACAGTTCCTCATGGCTTCCATAGGGGCTCCTTCTGGGCTCTCGACCCAACCCCCTTTTATCCCAGAGGCCTTCATGAGCTACAGCTGCTACCCAACCAAGGATCCCACAGCTGTAGCTCATCCAGAGCAACAGGACCCACCTATCTAATACATAGGACTCTCACTACATATATATATATTCACAAGGACTCCTTTATAACAATACATATATTCAGGCCCCTACACTTTCACGGCTTTTCCCTTAGGAAGAACTCTAATACCCGGCTGATTTACCTTCCTAGGGTTACTGTTAGGCTTAGGCCTAGGACTTTTAAAACCAGGAAGCCCTGGGCTCCAGGCACACTGCAGCTGCAAAAGGCATCCCAAGGGGAGCGCAAAAGTGACGCAACTTGGCTGCCACCACTGATATTTCCATGAGACCATCCCGAAACATAGGTTGATTTTCCTTCCTAGGGTTAAGGTTTGAGTTACGCCTAGGGTAAGGGTCTATTAACCAGAAAGCCCTGAGTTCCAAGAACACAGCAGCTGCGAAGGACTAGCCAAGAAGAGCGCAAAAGTACCACAACATGCCTGCCTCCACAGCTTTTTCCTTGGGGACATGCCTAATTCCTGGCTGATTTGCCTTTCTCGTCTTAGGGTTGGGGTTCGGCCTAGGGCTAGGATTTTTAAAAGCAGGAAGCCCTGAGTTCCAGGCACACTGGAGCTGTGAAAGGCATCCAAAAGGGAGTGCAAAAGTGCCACAACATGGCTGCTTTCACAGCTTTTTCCTTGGCAAGAAGCCTAACACCAGGCTGACATACTTTCCCAGGGTTACTGTTAGGCTTAGGCCTAGGGCTAGGATTTTTGAAACTAGGAAGCCCTGGGCTCCAGGCACACTGCAGCTGTTCAAGGCATCCCAAGGGGAGTACAAAAGTGCAACAACATGGCAGCTTTCACAGCTTTTTCCTTGGCAAGAAGCCTAACACCAGGCTGATTTACTTTCCCAGGGTTACTGTTAGGCTTAGGCCTAGGGCTAGGATTTTTGAAACTAGGAAGCCCTTAGCTCCAGGCACACTGCAGCTGTTCAAGGCATCCCAAGGGGAGTACAAAAGTGCAACAACATGGCAGCTTTCACAGCTTTTTCCTTGGCACCATCCCTATACCTAGGCTGATTTATCTGCCTAGGGTTAGGGTTAGGGTTCAGCCTAGGGCTTGGATTTCTTTAACCAGGAAGCCCTGAGTTCCAGGCTTACTTCATCTGCCAAAGGCATCCCAAGGGAGTGCAGAAGTGCCACAACATGGCTGCTTTCACGGCTTTTTCCTTGGCAAGAAGCCTAACATCAGGCTGATTTACTTTCCCAGGGTTACTGTTAGGCTTAGGCCTAGGGCTAGGATTTTTGAAACTAGGAAGCCCTTAGCTCCAGGCACACTGCAGCTGTTCAAGGCATCCCAAGGGGAGTACAAAAGTGCAACAACATGGCAGCTTTCACAGCTTTTTCCTTGGCACCATCCCTATACCTAGGCTGATTTATCTGCCTAGGGTTAGGGTTAGGGTTCAGCCTAGGGCTTGGATTTCTTTAACCAGGAAGCCCTGAGTTCCAGGCTTACTTCATCTGCCAAAGGCATCCCAAAGGGAGTGCAGAAGTGCCACAACATGGCTGCTTTCACGCCTTTTTCCTTGGCAAGACGCCTAACACCAGGCTGACTTACCTTCCCAGGGTTACTGTTAGGCTTAGGCCTAGGGCTAGGATTTTTAAAACTAGGAAGCCCTTAGCTCCAGGCACACTGCAGCTGTTCAAGGCATCCCAAGGGGAGTACAAAAGTGCAACAACATGGCAGCTTTCACAGCTTTTTCCTTGGCACCATCCCTATACCTAGGCTGATTTATCTGCCTAGGGTTAGGGTTAGGGTTCAGCCTAGGGCTTGAATTTCTTTAACCAGGAAGCCCTGAGTTCCAGGCTTACTTCATCTGCCAAAGGCATCCCAAAGGGAGTGCAGAAGTGCCACAACATGGCTGCTTTCATGTTGTTGTTATCTTATTGTATTTCATATTTCTGGAGTCCCATCTTAAAGTCCATACCTTCTTGCTGGTCCTATTATGCAGCTCCTCTCTGCAGCACAGTTCCTCATGGCTTCCATAGGGGCTCCTCCTGGGCTCTCGACCCAACCCCCTTTTATCCCAGAGGCCTTCATGAGCTACAGCTGCTACCCAACCAAGGATCCCACAGCTGTAGCTCATCCAGAGCAACAGGACCCACCTATCTAATACATAGGACTCTCACTACATATATATATTCACAAGGACTCCTTTATAACAATACATATATTCAGGCCCCTACATTTCCCCCCTTTTCTTTTAACAATTTCTCAATTACACAGTTACAATATCCATATCTGTCCCAGCTCCCAGGCTGCCACAGCTCTCGGCTGTCCTATCTTCCACTGTCCCAGCTCTCCAGCTGCCACAGCTCTCGGCTGTCCGGGGGATTCCATACCTAATACATATATTCAGGCCCCTACATTTCCCCCCTTTTCTTTTAACAATTTCTCCATTACACAGTTACAATATCCATATCTGTCCCAGCTCTCAGGCTGCCACAGCTCTCAGCTGTCCTATCTTCATCTGTCCCAGCTCTCAGGCTGCCACAGCTCTCGGCTGTCCTATATTCCACTGTCCCAGCTCTCCGGCTGCCACAGCTCTCGGCTGTCCGGGGGATTCCATACCTAATACATATATTCAGGCCCCTACATTATTGTTGTTGTTATCTTATTGTATTTCATATTTCTGGAGTCCCATCTTAAAGTCCATACCTTCTTGCTGGTCCTATTATGCAGCTCCTCTCTGCAGCACAGTTCCTCATGGCTTCCATAGGGGCTCCTTCTGGGCTCTCGACCCAACCCCCTTTTATCCCAGAGGCCTTCATGAGCTACAGCTGCTACCCAACCAAGGATCCCACAGCTGTAGCTCATCCAGAGCAACAGGACCCACCTATCTAATACATAGGACTCTCACTACATATATATATATTCACAAGGACTCCTTTATAACAATACATATATTCAGGCCCCTACACTTTCACGGCTTTTCCCTTAGGAAGAACCCTAATACCCGGCTGATTTACCTTCCTAGGGTTACTGTTAGGCTTAGGCCTAGGACTTTTAAAACCAGGAAGCCCTGGGCTCCAGGCACACTGCAGCTGCGAAAGGCATCCCAAGGGGAGCGCAAAAGTGACGCAACTTGGCTGCCACCACTGATATTTCCATGAGAGCATCCCGAACCATAGGTTGATTTTCCTTCCTAGGGTTAAGGTTTGAGTTACGCCTAGGGTAAGGGTTCTATTAACCAGAAAGCCCTGAGTTCCAAGAACACAGCAGCTGCGAAGGACTAGCCAAGAAGAGCGCAAAAGTACCACAACATGCCTGCCTCCACAGCTTTTTCCTTGGGGACATGCCTAATTCCTGGCTGATTTGCCTTTCTCGTCTTAGGGTTGGGGTTCGGCCTAGGGCTAGGATTTTTAAAAGCAGGAAGCCCTGAGTTCCAGGCACACTGGAGCTGTGAAAGGCATCCAAAAGGGAGTGCAAAAGTGCCACAACATGGCTGCTTTCACGGCTTGTTCCTTGGCAAGACGCCTAACACCAGGCTGATTTACCTTCCCAGGGTTACTGTTAGGCTTAGGCCTAGGGCTAGGATTTTTAAAACTAGGAAGCCCTTAGCTCCAGGCACACTGCAGCTGTTCAAGGCATCCCAAGGGGAGTACAAAAGTGCAACAACATGGCAGCTTTCACAGCTTTTTCCTTGGCACCATCCCTATACCTAGGCTGATTTATCTGCCTAGGGTTAGGGTTAGGGTTCAGCCTAGGGCTTGAATTTCTTTAACCAGGAAGCCCTGAGTTCCAGGCTTACTTCATCTGCCAAAGGCATCCCAAAGGGAGTGCAGAAGTGCCACAACATGGCTGCTTTCACGGCTTTTCCCTTAGGAAGAACCCTAATACCCGGCTGATTTACCTTCCTAGGGTTACTGTTAGGCTTAGGCCTAGGACTTTTAAAACCAGGAAGCCCTGGGCTCCAGGCACACTGCAGCTGCAAAAGGCATCCCAAGGGGAGCGCAAAAGTGACGCAACTTGGCTGCCACCACTGATATTTCCATGAGACCATCCCGAACCATAGGTTGATTTTCCTTCCTAGGGTTAAGGTTTGAGTTACGCCTAGGGTAAGGGCTCTATTAACCAGAAAGCCCTGAGTTCCAAGAACACAGCAGCTGCGAAGGACTAGCCAAGAAGAGCGCAAAAGTACCACAACATGCCTGCCTCCACAGCTTTTTCCTTGGGGACATGCCTAATTCCTGGCTGATTTGCCTTTCTCGTCTTAGGGTTGGGGTTCGGCCTAGGGCTAGGATTTTTAAAATCAGGAAGCCCTGAGTTCCAGGCACACTGGACCTGTGAAAGGCATCCAAAAGGGAGTGCAAAAGTGCCACAACATGGCTGTTTCACGGCTTTTTCCTTGGCAAGAAACCTAACATCAGGCTGATTTACTTTCCCAGGGTTACTGTTAGGCTTAGGCCTAGGGCTAGGATTTTTGAAACTAGGAAGCCCTTAGCTCCAGGCACACTGCAGCTGTTCAAGGCATCCCAAGGGGAGTACAAAAGTGCAACAACATGGCAGCTTTCACAGCTTTTTCCTTGGCACCATCCCTATACCTAGGCTGATTTATCTGCCTAGGGTTAGGGTTAGGGTTCAGCCTAGGGCTTGGATTTCTTTAACCAGGAAGCCCTGAGTTCCAGGCTTACTTCATCTGCCAAAGGCATCCCAAAGGGAGTGCAAAAGTGCCACAACATGGCTGCTTTCACGGCTTTTTCCTTGGCAAGAAGCCTAACACCAGGCTGATTTACTTTCCCAGGGTTACTGTTAGGCTTAGGCCTAGGGCTAGGATTTTAGAAACTAGGAAGCCCTTAGCTCCAGGCACACTGCAGCTGTTCAAGGCATCCCAAGGGGAGTACAAAAGTGCAACAACATGGCAGCTTTCACAGCTTTTTCCTTGGCACCATCCCTATACCTAGGCTGATTTATCTGCCTAGGGTTAGGGTTAGGGTTCAGCCTAGGGCTAGGATTTTTAAAATCAGGAAGCCCTGAGTTCCAGGCACACTGGAGCTGTGAAAGGCATCCAAAAGGGAGTGCAAAAGTGCCACAACATGGCTGCTTTCACGGCTTTTTCCTTGTCGAAAAGAAACTTGTCCAAAACAGCTTCCAATCGAATGTTCATGTGATCGGAAAAGTCAGGAAAGTGCAAAGGTACTGTTTTCTAGAATTTGGCAAGCTGCGCACACAATCCCAGTGTTGTACAGCTTCCTTCTTCACCTTTCCGATGGTCCCGCTGTCTCCGTCTCCCGGAGGCGAAGAAGCGGCTTCTTCGCGCAAAGACAATTGTGCCGCTCACTGTGCTCTCCTTAGCGAAGCTTTTGCCGAAAGACGCCCGGGAGCGGCTCTTAGCTCCGGAGAGCGTCGTACCTTCGTCTTTAGCGTCTCTTCTCGTCTACATCTTAGCAAAAAGGTTTTCCACTGTTTGCCTAGGAAAAACTTTGCCAGCACAGAAAACATCTCCCATCGTGTTCTAGACGTTGCACGGAGGTCTTCCAAGTGTTTGGCATGAAGAAAAGAAAAGTTGTCCAAAACAGCTTCCAATCGAATGTTCATGTGATTGGAAAAGTCAGGAGAGTGCAAAGGTACTGTTTTCTAGCAGTTGGCAAGCTGCGCACACAATCCCAGTGTTGTACAGCTTCCTTCTTCACCTCACCGAAGGTGCCGCTCTCTCCGGCTCCCGGAGGCGAAGAAGCGGCTTCATCGCGCATAGACGATTGTGCCGCTCACTGTGCACTCCTTAGCGCGGCTTCTGCCGAAAGACGCCTGGGAGCGGCTCTTAGCTCCGTAGAGCATCGTACCTTCGTCTTTAGCGTCTCTTCTCGTCTACATCTTAACAAAAAGCTTTTCAACTATGTTTGCCTAGGAAAAACTTTTCCAGAACAGAAAACATCTCCCATCGTGTTCTAGACGTTGCACGGAGGTCTTCCAAGTGTTTGGCATGAAGAAAAGAAAAGTTGTCCAAAACAGCTTCCAATCGAATGTTCATATGATTGGAAAAGTCAGGAGAGTTTAAAGATACTGTTTTCTATCGGTTGGCAGGCTGCGCACACAATCGCAGTGTTGTACAGCTTCCTTCTTCACCTTTCCGAAGGTGCCGCTGTCTCCGGCTCGCGGAGGCGAAGAAGCGGCTTCTTCGCGCAAAGACGATTGTGCCGCTCACTGTGCTCTGCTGAGCGCGGCTTCTGCCGAAAGACGCCCGGGAGCGGCTCTTAGCCCCGGAGAGCATCGTACCTTCGTCTTTAGCGTCTCTTCTCCTCTACATCTTAGCAGAAAGCTTTTCCACTATGTTTGCCTAGGAAAAACTTTGCCAGCACAGAAAACATCTCCCATCATGTTCTAGACGTTGCTCGCAGGTCTTCCAAGTGTTTGGCAGGAAGAAAAGAAAAGTTGTCCAAAACAGCTTCCTATCGAATGTTCATATGATTGGAAAAGTCAGGAAAGTGCAAAGGTACTGTTTCCAATCAGTTTACAAGCTGCGCACACAATCCCAGTGTTGTACAGCTTTCTTCTTCACCTGTCCGAAGGTGCCGCTCTCTCCGGCTCCCGGAGGCGAAGAAGCGGCTTCTTCGCGCAAAGACGATTGTGCCGCTCACTGTGCTCTCCATAGGGCGGCTTCTGCCGAAAGAGGCCCGGGAGCGGCTCTTAGCTCCGGAGAGCATCGTACCTTCGTCTTTAGCGTCTCTTCTCGTCTACATCTTAGCAGAAAGCTTTTCAACTATGTCTGGTGAAGAAAAACTGTGCCAGCACAGAAAACATCTCCCATCGTGTTCTAGACGTAGCACGGAGGTCTTCCAAGTGTTTGGCATGAAGAAAAGAAAAGTTGTCCAAATCAGCTTCCAATCGAATGTTCATATGATTGGAAAATCAGGAGAGTGCAAATTTACTGTTTTCTTGCAGTTGGCAAGCTGCGCACAAAATCCCAGTGTTGTGCTGGTTCCTTCTTCACATTTCCGGAGTTGCCGCTCTCTCCGGCTCCCGGAGCCGAAGAAGCCGCTTCTTCGCGCACAGACGATTGTGCCGCTCCCAGTGCTCTGCTGAGCGCGTCATCTGAAGAAAGACGACCAGGAGCGGCGCTTAGCCCCGGAGAGTATCGTACCTTCGTCTTTAGCGTCTCTTCTCGTCTCCATCTTAGCAAAAAGCTTTTCCACGGTGTCTGGCTAGGAAAAACTGTGCCGGCACAGAAAACAACACCCATCGTGATCGAGAAGTTGCAGAGAAGTCGGGCAAGTGTTTGGCAGGAAGAAAAGAAAAGTTGTCCAAAACAGCTTCCAATCGAATGTTCATGTGTTTGCAGGAGAGTGCAAAGGTACTGTTTTCTATCAGCTGGAGAGCTGCCCACAAAATCCCAGTGTTGTACAGCTTCCTTCTTCACCTTTCCGAAGCTGCCACTCTGTCCGGCTCTTGGAGCAGAAGAAGCCGCTACTTTGCGCTAAGACGATTGTGCCGCTCACAGTGATCTGCTGAGCGCGGCTTCTGCAGAACGACGCCCGAGAGCTGCGCATAGCTCCGGAGAGCATCGTACCTTCGTCTTTACAGTCTCTTCTCGTCTACATCTTAGACGAAAGCTTTTCCACTATGTCTGGCTATGAAAAACCGTGCCAGCACAGAAAACCACACCTATCGTGACCGGGAAGTAGCAGAGAGGTCTGTAAAGTGTTTGGCTGGAAGAAAAGTTGTCCAAAAGAGCTTCCAATCGAATGTTCATGTGATTGGAAAAGGCAGGAGAGTGCAGAGGTACTGTTTTCTATCAGGTGGCAAGCTGCGCACAGAATCCCAGTGTTGTACAGCTTCCTTCTTCACCTGTCCGAAGGTGCCGCTCTCTCCGGCTCCCGGAGGCGAAGAAGCGGCTTCTTCGCGCAAAGACGATTGTGCCGCTCACTGTTCTCTCCATAGCGCGGCTTCTGCCGAAAGAGGCCCGGGAGCGGCTCTTAGCTCCGGAGAGCATCGTACCTTCGTCTTTAGCGTCTCTTCTCGTCTACATCTTAGCAAAAAGCTTTTCAACTATGTCTGGTGAGGAAAAACTGTGCCAGCACAGAAAACATCTCCCATCGTGTTCTGGACGTTGCACGGAGGTCTTCCAAGTGTTTGACATGAAGAAAAGAAAAGTTGTCCAAAACAGCTTCCAATCGAATGTTCATGTGATTGGAAAAGGCAGGAGAGTGCAGAGGTACTGTTTTCTATCAGGTGGCAAGCTGCGCACACAATCCCAGTGTTGTACAGCTTCCTTCTTCACCTTTCCGAAGGTGCCGCTCTCTCCGGCTCCCGGAGGCGAAGAAGCGGCTTCTTCGCGCAAAGACGATTGTGCCGCTCACTGTGCTCTCCTTAGCGCGGCTTCTGCCGAAAGACGCCCGAGAGCGGCTCTTAGCTCCGGAGAGCATCGTACCTTCGTCTTTAGCGTCTTTTGTGGTCTACATCCTAGCAGAAAGATTTTCCACTCTGTCTGGCTATGAAAAACCGTGCCAGCGCAGAAAACAACTCCCATCGTGACAGGGAAGTTGCAGAGAGGTCTGTAAAGTGTTTGGCTGGAAGAAAAGTTGTCCAAAACAGCTTCCAATCGAATGTTCATGTGATTGAAAAAGTCAGGAGAGTGCAAAGGCACTGTTTTCTATCAGGTGGCAAGCTGCGCACACAATCCCAGTGTTGTACAGCTTCCTTCTTCACCTTTCCGAAGGTGCCGCTCTCTCCGGCTCTTGGAGCAGTAGAAGCCGCTTCTTCGCGCAAACACGATTGTGCTGCTCAAAGTGCTGTGCTGAGCGCGGCTTTTGCCAATAGACGCCCGGGAGCGGCTCTTAGCACCGGAGAGCATCGTACCTTCGTCTTTAGCGTCTCTTCTCGTCTACATCTTAGAGGAAAGGTTTTCCACTATGTCGTGCTAGGAAAAACAGTGCCAGCACAGAAAACATCTCCCATCGTGATCGAGAAGTTGCATAGAAGTCTGGCAAGGGTTTGGCTGGAAGAAAAGTTGTCCAAAACAGCTTCCAATCGAATGTTCATGTGATTGGAAAAGTCAGGAGAGTGCAAAGGTACTGTTTTCTATCATCTGGCAAGCTGGGCACAGAATCCCAGTGTTGTACAGCTTCCTTCTTCACCTTTTCGAAACTGCCGCTCTCTCCGGCTCAAGGAGCCGAAGAAGCGGCTTCTTCGCGCAAAGACGATTGTGCCGCTCACTGTGCTCTCCATAGCGCGGCTTCTGCCGAAAGAGGCCCGGGAGCGGCTCTTAGCTCCGGAGAGCATCGTACCTTCGTCTTTAGCGTCTCTTCTCGTCTACAGCTTAGCAAAAAGCTTTTCCACTATGTCTGCTAGGAAAAACCATGCCAACAAAGAAAACAACTCCCATCGTGACCGAGAAGTTGCACGGAGGCCTGGAAAGTGTTTGGCTGGAAGAAAAGAAAAGAAACTTGTCCAAAAGAGCTTCCAATCGAATGTTCATGTGTTTGGAAAAGTCAGGAGAGGGCAAAGCTACTGTTTTCTATCAGGTGGCAAGCTGCGCACAGAATCCCAGTGTTGTACAGCTTCCTTCTTCACCTGTCCGAAGGTGCCGCTCTCTCCGGCTCCCGGAGGCGAAGAAGCGGCTTCTTCGCGCAAAGACGATTGTGCCGCTCACTGTGCTCTCCATAGCGCGGCTTCTGCCGAAAGAGGCCCGGGAGCGGCTCTTAGCTCCGGAGAGCATCGTACCTTCGTCTTTAGCGTCTCTTCTCGTCTACATCTTAGCAAAAAGCTTTTCAACTATGTCTGGTGAGGAAAAACTGTGCCAGCACAGAAAACATCTCCCATCGTGTTCTGGACGTTGCACGGAGGTCTTCCAAGTGTTTGACATGAAGAAAAGAAAAGTTGTCCAAAACAGCTTCCAATCGAATGTTCATGTGATTGGAAAAGGCAGGAGAGTGCAGAGGTACTGTTTTCTATCAGGTGGCAAGCTGCGCACACAATCCCAGTGTTGTACAGCTTCCTTCTTCACCTTTCCGAAGGTGCCGCTCTCTCCGGCTCCCGGAGGCGAAGAAGCGGCTTCTTCGCGCAAAGACGATTGTGCCGCTCACTGTGCTCTCCTTAGCGCGGCTTCTGCCGAAAGACGCCCGGGAGCGGCTCTTAGCTCCGGAGAGCATCGTACCTTCGTCTTTAGCGTCTTTTGTGGTCTACATCCTAGCAGAAAGATTTTCCACTCTGTCTGGCTATGAAAAACCGTGCCAGCGCAGAAAACAACTCCCATCGTGACAGGGAAGTTGCAGAGAGGTCTGTAAAGTGTTTGGCTGGAAGAAAAGTTGTCCAAAACAGCTTCCAATCGAATGTTCATGTGATTGAAAAAGTCAGGAGAGTGCAAAGGCACTGTTTTCTATCAGCTGGAGAGCTGCCCACAAAATCCCAGTGTTGTACAGCTTCCTTCTTCACCTTTCCGAAGGTGCCGCTCTCTCCGGCTCTTGGAGCAGTAGAAGCCGCTTCTTCGCGCAAAGACGATTGTGCTGCTCACAGTGCTGTGCTGAGCGCGGCTTTTGCCAATAGACGCCCGGGAGCGGCTCTTAGCACCGGAGAGCATCGTACCTTCGTCTTTAGCGTCTCTTCTCGTCTACATCTTAGAGGAAAGGTTTTCCACTATGTCGTGCTAGGAAAAACAGTGCCAGCACAGAAAACATCTCCCATCGTGATCGAGAAGTTGCATAGAAGTCTGGCAAGGGTTTGGCTGGAAGAAAAGTTGTCCAAAACAGCTTCCAATCGAATGTTCATGTGATTGGAAAAGTCAGGAGAGTGCAAAGGTACTGTTTTCTATCATCTGGCAAGCTGGGCACAGAATCCCAGTGTTGTACAGCTTCCTTCTTCACCTTTTCGAAACTGCCGCTCTCTCCGGCTCAAGGAGCCGAAGAAGCGGCTTCTTCGCGCAAAGACGATTGTGCCGCTCACTGTGCTCTCCTTAGAGCGGCTTCTGCCGAAAGAGGCCCGGGAGCGGCTCTTAGCTCCGGAGAGCATCGTACCTTCGTCTTTAGCGTCTCTTCTCGTCTACATTTTAGTCGAAAGCTTTTCCACTATGTCTGCTAGGAAAAACCATGCCAACAAAGAAAACAACTCCCATCGTGACCGAGAAGTTGCACGGAGGCCTGGAAAGTGTTTGGCTGGAAGAAAAGAAAAGTTGTCCAAAAGAGCTTCCAATCGAATGTTCATGTGTTTGGAAAAGTCAGGAGAGGGCAAAGCTACTGTTTTCTATCAGGTGGCAAGCTGCGCACACAATCCCAGTGTTGTACAGCTTCCTTCTTCACCTGTCCGAAGGTGCCGCTCTCTCCGGCTCCCGGAGGCGAAGAAGCGGCTTCTTCGCGCAAAGACGATTGTGCCGCTCACTGTGCTCTCCATAGGGCGGCTTCTGCCGAAAGAGGCCCGGGAGCGGCTCTTAGCTCCGGAGAGCGTCGTACCTTCGTCTTTAGCGTCTCTTCTCGTCTACATCTTAGCAAAAAGCTTTTCAACTATGTCTGGTGAGGAAAAACTGTGCCAGCACAGAAAACATCTCCCATCGTGTTCTGGACGTTGCACGGAGGTCTTCCAAGTGTTTGACATGAAGAAAAGAAAAGTTGTCCAAAACAGCTTCCAATCGAATGTTCATGTGATTGGAAAATCAGGAGAGTGCAAAGGTACTGTTTTCTATCAGGTGGCAAGCTGCGCACACAATCCCAGTGTTGTACAGCTTCCTTCTTCACCTTTCCGAAGGTGCCGCTCTCTCCGGCTCCCGGAGGCGAAGAAGCGGCTTCTTCGCGCAAAGACGATTGTGCCGCTCACTGTGCTCTCTTAGCGCGGCTTCTGCTAAAAGAAGCCCGGGAGCGGCACTTAGCTCCGGAGAGTATCGTAACTTCGTCTTTAGCGTCTTTTGGTCTACATCTTAGCAAAAAGCTTTTCCACTATGTCTATCTAGGAAAAACCGTGACAGCTTAGAAAACATCACCCATCGTGATCGAGAAGTTGGCAAGCTGGGCACACAATCCCAGTGCTGTACAGCTTCATTCTTCACCTTTCCGAAGCTGCCGCTCTCTCCGGCTGCCCGAGGCGAAGAAGTGGCTTCTTCGCGCAAAGACGATTGTGCCGCTCACTGTGCTCTCCATAGCGCGGCTTCTGCCGAAAGAGGCCCGGGAGCGGCGCTTAGCTCAGGAGAGCATCGTACCTTCGTCTTTAGCGTCTCTTCTCCTCTACATCTTAGCAGAAAACTTTTCCACTATGATTTCCTAGGAAAAACTTTGCCAGCACTGAAAACACCTCCTATCGTGCTCTAGACGTTGCACGGAGGTGTGCCGAGTGTTTCGGAAGAAGGGAAAGAAACTTGTCCAAAACAGCTTCCAATCGAATGTTCATATTATTGGAAAAGTCAGGAAAGTGCAAAGGTACTATTTCCTATCAGTTGGCAAGCTGCGCACACAATCCCAGTGTTGTACAGCTTCCTTCTTCACCTGTCCGAAGGTGCCACTCTCTCCGGCTCCCGGAGGCGAAAAAGCGGCTTCTTCGCGCAAAGACGATTGTGCCGCTCACTCTGCTCTCCTAAGCGCGGCTACTGCCGAAAGAGGCCCGGAAGCGGCTCTAAGCTCCGGAGGGCATCGTACCTTCGTCTTTAGCGTCTCTTCTCGTCTACAGCTTAGCAAAAAGCTTTTCCACTATGTCTGTCGAGGAAAAACTTTGCCAGCACAGAAAACATCTCCTAACGTGTTCTAGACGTTCCTCGGAGGTGTGCCGAGTGTTTCGGAAGAAGGGAAAGAAACTTGTCCAAAACAGCTTCCAATCGAATGTTCATGTGATTGGAAAAGTCAGGAAAGTGCAAAGGTACTATTTCCTGTCAGTTGGCAAGCTGCGCACAGAATCCCAGTGTTGTACAGCTTCCTTCTTCACCTGTCCGAAGGTGCCACTCTCTCCGGCTCCCGGAGGCGAAAAAGCGGCTTCTTCGCGCAAAGACGAATGTGCCGCTCACTCTGCTCTCCTAAGCGCGGCTACTGCCGAAAGACGCCCGGGAGCGGCTCTTAGCTCCGGAGAGCATCGTACCTTCGTCTTTAGCGTCTCTTCTCGTCTACATCTTAGCAAAAAGCATTTCCGCTATGTCTGGCGAGGAAAAACTTTGCCACCACTGAAACACCTACTATCGTGTTCTAGACCTAGCACCGAGGTGTGCCGAGTGTTATGGAAGAAGGGAACGAAACTTGTCCAAAACAGCTTCCAATCGAATGTTCATGTGATTGGAAAAGTCAGAAGAGTGCAAATGTACTGTTTTCTATCAGATGGCAAGCTGCGCACACAATCCCAGTGTTGTACGGCTTTCTTCTTCACCTGTCCGAAGGTGCCACTCTCTCCGGCTCCCGAAGGCGAAAAAGCGGCTTCTTCGCGCAAAGACGATTGTGCCGCTCACTGTGCTCTCCTTAGAGCGGCTTCTGCCGAAAGAGGCCCGGGAGCGGCTCTTAGCTCCGGAGAGCATTGTACCTTCTTCTTTAGCGTCTCTTCTCGTCTACATCTTAGACGAAAGCTTTTCCACTCTGTCTGGCTATGAAAAACCGTGCCAGCGCAGAAAACAACTCCCATCGTGTTCTAGAGGTTGCACGATCCCTATACTTAGGCTGATTTTCCTTCCTGGAAATAAAGTTAGGTTTCAGCCTAGGGCTTGGGTTTCTTTAACCAGGAAGCCCTGAGTTCCAGGCTTACTTCATCTGCCAAAGGCATCCCAAAGGGAGTGCAGAAGTGCCACAACATGGCTGCTTTCACGGCTTTTCCCTTAGGAAGAACCCTAATACCCGGCTGATTTACCTTCCTAGGGTTACTGTTAGGCTTAGGCCTAGGACTTTTAAAACCAGGAAGCCCTGGGCTCCAGGCACACTGCAGCTGCGAAAGGCATCCCAAGGGGAGCGCAAAAGTGACGCAACTTGGCTGCCTCCACAGCTTTTTCCTTGGGGACATGCCTAATTCCTGGCTGATTTGCCTTTCTCGTCTTAGGGTTGGGGTTCGGCCTAGGGCTAGGATTTTTAAAATCAGGAAGCCCTGAGTTCCAGGCACCCTGCAGCTGTGAAAGGCATCCAAAAGGGAGTGCAAAAGTGCCACAACATGGCTGCTTTCACGGCTTTTTCCTTGGCAAGAAGCCTAACACCAGGCTGATTTGCTTTCCAAGGGTTACTGTTAGGCTTAGGCCTAGGGCTAGGATTTTTAAAACTAGGAAGCCCTGGGCTCCAGGCACACTGCAGCTGTTCAAGGCATCCCAAGGGGAGTACAAAAGTGCAACAACATGGCAGCTTTCACAGCTTTTTCCTTGGCACCATCCCTATACCTAGGCTGATTTATCTGCCTAGGGTTAGGGTTAGGCTTCAGCCTAGGGCTGTGATTTCTTTAACCAGGAAGCCCTGAGTTCCAGGCTTACTTCATCTGCCAAAGGCATCCCAAAGGGAGTGCAGAAGTGCCACAACATGGCTGCTTTCACGGCTTTTCCCTTAGGAAGAACCCTAATACCCGGCTGATTTACCTTCCTAGGGTTACTGTTAGGCTTAGGCCTAGGACTTTTAAAACCAGGAAGCCCTGGGCTCCAGGCACACTGCAGCTGCAAAAGGCATCCCAAGGGGAGCGCAAAAGTGACGCAACTTGGCTGCCACCACTGATATTTCCATGAGACCATCCCGAACCATAGGCTGATTTTCCTTCCTAGGGTTAAGGTTTGAGTTACGCCTAGGGTAAGGGTCTATTAACCAGAAAGCCCTGAGTTCCAAGAACACAGCAGCTGCGAAGGACTAGCCAAGAAGAGCGCAAAAGTACCACAACATGCCTGCCTCCACAGCTTTTTCCTTGGGGACATGCCTAATTCCTGGCTGATTTGCCTTTCTCGTCTTAGGGTTGGGGTTCGGCCTAGGGCTAGGATTTTTAAAAGCAGGAAGCCCTGAGTTCCAGGCACACTGGAGCTGTGAAAGGCATCCAAAAGGGAGTGCAAAAGTGCCACAACATGGCTGCTTTCACGGCTTTTTCCTTGGCAAGAAGCCTAACACCAGGCTGATTTACTTTCCCAGTGTTACTGTTAGGCTTAGGCCTAGGGCTAGGATTTTTGAAACTAGGAAGCCCTTAGCTCCAGGCACACTGCAGCTGTTCAAGGCATCCCAAGGGGAGTACAAAAGTGCAACAACATGGCAGCTTTCACAGCTTTTTCCTTGGCACCATCCCTATACCTAGGCTGATTTATCTGCCTAAGGTTAGGGTTAGGGTTCAGCCTAGGGCTTGGATTTCTTTAACCAGGAAGCCCTGAGTTCCAGGCTTACTTCATCTGCCAAAGGCATCCCAAAGGGAGTGCAGAAGTGCCACAACATGGCTGCTTTCACGCCTTTTTCCTTGGCAAGACGCCTAACACCAGGCTGACTTACCTTCCCAGGGTTACTGTTAGGCTTAGGCCTAGGGCTAGGATTTTTAAAACTAGGAAGCCCTTAGCTCCAGGCACACTGCAGCTGTTCAAGGCATCCCAAGGGGAGTACAAAAGTGCAACAACATGGCAGCTTTCACAGCTTTTTCCTTGGCACCATCCCTATACCTAGGCTGATTTATCTGCCTAGGGTTAGGGTTCAGCCTAGGGCTTGAATTTCTTTAACCAGGAAGCCCTGAGTTCCAGGCTTACTTCATCTGCCAAAGGCATCCCAAAGGGAGTGCAGAAGTGCCACAACATGGCTGCTTTCATGTTGTTGTTATCTTATTGTATTTCATATTTCTGGAGTCCCATCTTAAAGTCCATACCTTCTTGCTGGTCCTATTATGCAGCTCCTCTCTGCAGCACAGTTCCTCATGGCTTCCATAGGGGCTCCTCCTGGGCTCTCGACCCAACCCCCTTTTATCCCAGAGGCCTTCATGAGCTACAGCTGCTACCCAACCAAGGATCCCACAGCTGTAGCTCATCCAGAGCAACAGGACCCACCTATCTAATACATAGGACTCTCACTACATATATATATTCACAAGGACTCCTTTATAACAATACATATATTCAGGCCCCTACATTTCCCCCCTTTTCTTTTAACAATTTCTCAATTACACAGTTACAATATCCATATCTGTCCCAGCTCCCAGGCTGCCACAGCTCTCGGCTGTCCTATCTTCCACTGTCCCAGCTCTCCAGCTGCCACAGCTCTCGGCTGTCCGGGGGATTCCATACCTAATACATATATTCAGGCCCCTACATTTCCCCCCTTTTCTTTTAACAATTTCTCCATTACACAGTTACAATATCCATATCTGTCCCAGCTCTCAGGCTGCCACAGCTCTCAGCTGTCCTATCTTCATCTGTCCCAGCTCTCAGGCTGCCACAGCTCTCGGCTGTCCTATATTCCACTGTCCCAGCTCTCCGGCTGCCACAGCTCTCGGCTGTCCGGGGGATTCCATACCTAATACATATATTCAGGCCCCTACATTATTGTTGTTGTTATCTTATTGTATTTCATATTTCTGGAGTCCCATCTTAAAGTCCATACCTTCTTGCTGGTCCTATTATGCAGCTCCTCTCTGCAGCACAGTTCCTCATGGCTTCCATAGGGGCTCCTTCTGGGCTCTCGACCCAACCCCCTTTTATCCCAGAGGCCTTCATGAGCTACAGCTGCTACCCAACCAAGGATCCCACAGCTGTAGCTCATCCAGAGCAACAGGACCCACCTATCTAATACATAGGACTCTCACTACATATATATATATTCACAAGGACTCCTTTATAACAATACATATATTCAGGCCCCTACACTTTCACGGCTTTTCCCTTAGGAAGAACCCTAATACCCGGCTGATTTACCTTCCTAGGGTTACTGTTAGGCTTAGGCCTAGGACTTTTAAAACCAGGAAGCCCTGGGCTCCAGGCACACTGCAGCTGCGAAAGGCATCCCAAGGGGAGCGCAAAAGTGACGCAACTTGGCTGCCACCACTGATATTTCCATGAGACCATCCCGAAACATAGGTTGATTTTCCTTCCTAGGCTTAAGGTTTGAGTTACGCCTAGGGTAAGGGTCTATTAACCAGAAAGCCCTGAGTTCCAAGAACACAGCAGCTGCGAAGGACTAGCCAAGAAGAGCGCAAAAGTACCACAACATGCCTGCCTCCACAGCTTTTTCCTTGGGGACATGCCTAATTCCTGGCTGATTTGCCTTTCTCGTCTTAGGGTTGGGGTTCGGCCTAGGGCTAGGATTTTTAAAATCAGGAAGCCCTGAGTTCCAGGCACACTGGAGCTGTGAAAGGCATCCAAAAGGGAGTGCAAAAGTGCCACACCATGGCTGCTTTCACAGCTTTTTCCTTGGCACCATCCCTATACCTAGGCTGATTTATCTGCCTAGGGTTAGGGTTAGGGTTCAGCCTAGGGCTTGGATTTCTTTAACCAGGAAGCCCTGAGTTCCAGGCTTACTTCATCTGCCAAAGGCATCCCAAAGGGAGTGCAGAAGTGCCACAACATGGCTGCTTTCACGCCTTTTTCCTTGGCAAGACGCCTAACACCAGGCTGACTTACCTTCCCAGGGTTACTGTTAGGCTTAGGCCTAGGGCTAGGATTTTTAAAACTAGGAAGCCCTTAGCTCCAGGCACACTGCAGCTGTTCAAGGCATCCCAAGGGGAGTACAAAAGTGCAACAACATGGCAGCTTTCACAGCTTTTTCCTTGGCACCATCCCTATACCTAGGCTGATTTATCTGCCTAGGGTTAGGGTTCAGCCTAGGGCTTGAATTTCTTTAACCAGGAAGCCCTGAGTTCCAGGCTTACTTCATCTGCCAAAGGCATCCCAAAGGGAGTGCAGAAGTGCCACAACATGGCTGCTTTCATGTTGTTGTTATCTTATTGTATTTCATATTTCTGGAGTCCCATCTTAAAGTCCATACCTTCTTGCTGGTCCTATTATGCAGCTCCTCTCTGCAGCACAGTTCCTCATGGCTTCCATAGGGGCTCCTCCTGGGCTCTCGACCCAACCCCCTTTTATCCCAGAGGCCTTCATGAGCTACAGCTGCTACCCAACCAAGGATCCCACAGCTGTAGCTCATCCAGAGCAACAGGACCCACCTATCTAATACATAGGACTCTCACTACATATATATATTCACAAGGACTCCTTTATAACAATACATATATTCAGGCCCCTACATTTCCCCCCTTTTCTTTTAACAATTTCTCAATTACACAGTTACAATATCCATATCTGTCCCAGCTCCCAGGCTGCCACAGCTCTCGGCTGTCCTATCTTCCACTGTCCCAGCTCTCCAGCTGCCACAGCTCTCGGCTGTCCGGGGGATTCCATACCTAATACATATATTCAGGCCCCTACATTTCCCCCCTTTTCTTTTAACAATTTCTCCATTACACAGTTACAATATCCATATCTGTCCCAGCTCTCAGGCTGCCACAGCTCTCAGCTGTCCTATCTTCATCTGTCCCAGCTCTCAGGCTGCCACAGCTCTCGGCTGTCCTATATTCCACTGTCCCAGCTCTCCGGCTGCCACAGCTCTCGGCTGTCCGGGGGATTCCATACCTAATACATATATTCAGGCCCCTACATTATTGTTGTTGTTATCTTATTGTATTTCATATTTCTGGAGTCCCATCTTAAAGTCCATACCTTCTTGCTGGTCCTATTATGCAGCTCCTCTCTGCAGCACAGTTCCTCATGGCTTCCATAGGGGCTCCTTCTGGGCTCTCGACCCAACCCCCTTTTATCCCAGAGGCCTTCATGAGCTACAGCTGCTACCCAACCAAGGATCCCACAGCTGTAGCTCATCCAGAGCAACAGGACCCACCTATCTAATACATAGGACTCTCACTACATATATATATATTCACAAGGACTCCTTTATAACAATACATATATTCAGGCCCCTACACTTTCACGGCTTTTCCCTTAGGAAGAACCCTAATACCCGGCTGATTTACCTTCCTAGGGTTACTGTTAGGCTTAGGCCTAGGACTTTTAAAACCAGGAAGCCCTGGGCTCCAGGCACACTGCAGCTGCGAAAGGCATCCCAAGGGGAGCGCAAAAGTGACGCAACTTGGCTGCCACCACTGATATTTCCATGAGACCATCCCGAAACATAGGTTGATTTTCCTTCCTAGGGTTAAGGTTTGAGTTACGCCTAGGGTAAGGGTCTATTAACCAGAAAGCCCTGAGTTCCAAGAACACAGCAGCTGCGAAGGACTAGCCAAGAAGAGCGCAAAAGTACCACAACATGCCTGCCTCCACAGCTTTTTCCTTGGGGACATGCCTAATTCCTGGCTGATTTGCCTTTCTCGTCTTAGGGTTGGGGTTCGGCCTAGGGCTAGGATTTTTAAAATCAGGAAGCCGTGAGTTCCAGGCACACTGGAGCTGTGAAAGGCATCCAAAAGGGAGTGCAAAAGTGCCACAACATGGCTGCTTTCACGGCTTTTTCCTTGGCAAGAAGCCTAACACCAGGCTGACATACTTTCCCAGGGTTACTGTTAGGCTTAGGCCTAGGGCTAGGAAAACTAGGAAGCCCTGGGCTCCAGGCACACTGCAGCTGTTCAAGGCATCCCAAGGGGAGTACAAAAGTGCAACAACATGGCAGCTTTCACAGCTTTTTCCTTGGCAAGAAGCCTAACATCAGGCTGATTTACTTTCCCAGGGTTACTGTTAGGCTTAGGCCTAGGGCTAGGATTTTTGAAACTAGGAAGCCCTTAGCTCCAGGCACACTGCAGCTGTTCAAGGCATCCCAAGGGGAGTACAAAAGTGCAACAACATGGCAGCTTTCACAGCTTTTTCCTTGGCACCATCCCTATACCTAGGCTGATTTATCTGCCTAGGGTTAGGGTTAGGGTTCAGCCTAGGGCTTGGATTTCTTTAACCAGGAAGCCCTGAGTTCCAGGCTTACTTCATCTGCCAAAGGCATCCCAAAGGGAGTGCAGAAGTGCCACAACATGGCTGCTTTCACGGCTTTTTTCCTTGGCAAGAAGCCTAACATCAGGCTGATTTACTTTCCCAGGGTTACTGTTAGGCTTAGGCCTAGGGCTAGGATTTTTGAAACTAGGAAGCCCTTAGCTCCAGGCACACTGCAGCTGTTCAAGGCATCCCAAGGGGAGTACAAAAGTGCAACAACATGGCAGCTTTCACAGCTTTTTCCTTGGCACCATCCCTATACCTAGGCTGATTTATCTGCCTAGGGTTAGGGTTAGGGTTCAGCCTAGGGCTTGGATTTCTTTAACCAGGAAGCCCTGAGTTCCAGGCTTACTTCATCTGCCAAAGGCATCCCAAAGGGAGTGCAGAAGTGCCACAACATGGCTGCTTTCACGCCTTTTTTCCTTGGCAAGACGCCTAACACCAGGCTGACTTACCTTCCCAGGGTTACTGTTAGGCTTAGGCCTAGGGCTAGGATTTTTAAAACTAGGAAGCCCTTAGCTCCAGGCACACTGCAGCTGTTCAAGGCATCCCAAGGGGAGTACAAAAGTGCAACAACATGGCAGCTTTCACAGCTTTTTCCTTGGCACCATCCCTATACCTAGGCTGATTTATCTGCCTAGGGTTAGGGTTAGGGTTCAGCCTAGGGCTTGAATTTCTTTAACCAGGAAGCCCTGAGTTCCAGGCTTACTTCATCTGCCAAAGGCATCCCAAAGGAGTGCAGAAGTGCCACAACATGGCTGCTTTCATGTTGTTGTTATCTTATTGTAGTTTCATATTTCTGGAGTCCCATCTTAAAGTCCATACCTTCTTGCTGGTCCTATTATGCAGCTCCTCTCTGCAGCACAGTTCCTCATGGCTTCCATAGGGGCTCCTCCTGGGCTCTCGACCCAACCCCCTTTTATCCCAGAGGCCTTCATGAGCTACAGCTGCTACCCAACCAAGGATCCCACAGCTGTAGCTCATCCAGAGCAACAGGACCCACCTATCTAATACATAGGACTCTCACTACATATATATATTCACAAGGACTCCTTTATAACAATACATATATTCAGGCCCCCTACATTTCCCCCCTTTTCTTTTAACAATTTCTCAATTACACAGTTACAATATCCATATCTGTCCCAGCTCCCAGGCTGCCACAGCTCTCGGCTGTCCTATCTTCCACTGTCCCAGCTCTCCAGCTGCCACAGCTCTCGGCTGTCCGGGGGATTCCATACCTAATACATATATTCAGGCCCCTACATTTCCCCCCTTTTCTGTTAACAATTTCTCCATTACACAGTTACAATATCCATATCTGTCCCAGCTCTCAGGCTGCCACAGCTCTCAGCTGTCCTATCTTCATCTGTCCCAGCTCTCAGGCTGCCACAGCTCTCGGCTGTCCTATATTCCACTGTCCCAGCTCTCCGGCTGCCACAGCTCTCGGCTGTCCGGGGGATTCCATACCTAATACATATATTCAGGCCCCTACATTATTGTTGTTGTTATCTTATTGTATTTCATATTTCTGGAGTCCCATCTTAAAGTCCATACCTTCTTTGCTGGTCCTATTATGCAGCTCCTCTCTGCAGCACAGTTCCTCATGGCTTCCATAGGGGCTCCTTCTGGGCTCTCGACCCAACCCCCTTTTATCCCAGAGGCCTTCATGAGCTACAGCTGCTACCCAACCAAGGATCCCACAGCTGTAGCTCATCCAGAGCAACAGGACCCACCTATCTAATACATAGGACTCTCACTACATATATATATATTCACAAGGACTCCTTTATAACAATACATATATTCAGGCCCCTACACTTTCACGGCTTTTCCCCTTAGGAAGAACCCTAATACCCGGCTGATTTACCTTCCTAGGGTTACTGTTAGGCTTAGGCCTAGGACTTTTAAAACCAGGAAGCCCTGGGCTCCAGGCACACTGCAGCTGCGAAAGGCATCCCAAGGGGAGCGCAAAAGTGACGCAACTTGGCTGCCACCACTGATATTTCCATGAGACCATCCCGAAACATAGGTTGATTTTCCTTCCTAGGCTTAAGGTTTGAGTTACGCCTAGGGTAAGGGTCTATTAACCAGAAAGCCCTGAGTTCCAAGAACACAGCAGCTGCGAAGGACTAGCCAAGAAGAGCGCAAAAGTACCACAACATGCCTGCCTCCACAGCTTTTTCCTTGGGGACATGCCTAATTCCTGGCTGATTTGCCTTTCTCGTCTTAGGGTTGGGGTTCGGCCTAGGGCTAGGATTTTTAAAATCAGGAAGCCCTGAGTTCCAGGCACACTGGAGCTGTGAAAGGCATCCAAAAGGGAGTGCAAAAGTGCCACACCATGGCTGCTTTCACAGCTTTTTCCTTGGCACCATCCCTATACCTAGGCTGATTTATCTGCCTAGGGTTAGGGTTAGGGTTCAGCCTAGGGCTTGGATTTCTTTAACCAGGAAGCCCTGAGTTCCAGGCTTACTTCATCTGCCAAAGGCATCCCAAAGGGAGTGCAGAAGTGCCACAACATGGCTGCTTTCACGCCTTTTTCCTTGGCAAGAAGCCTAACACCAGGCTGACTTACCTTCCCAGGGTTACTGTTAGGCTTAGGCCTAGGGCTAGGATTTTTAAAACTAGGAAGCCCTTAGCTCCAGGCACACTGCAGCTGTTCAAGGCATCCCAAGGGGAGTACAAAAGTGCAACAACATGGCAGCTTTCACAGCTTTTTCCTTGGCACCATCCCTATACCTAGGCTGATTTATCTGCCTAGGGTTAGGGTTCAGCCTAGGGCTTGAATTTCTTTAACCAGGAAGCCCTGAGTTCCAGGCTTACTTCATCTGCCAAAGGCATCCCAAAGGGAGTGCAGAAGTGCCACAACATGGCTGCTTTCATGTTGTTGTTATCTTATTGTATTTCATATTTCTGGAGTCCCATCTTAAAGTCCATACCTTCTTGCTGGTCCTATTATGCAGCTCCTCTCTGCAGCACAGTTCCTCATGGCTTCCATAGGGGCTCCTCCTGGGCTCTCGACCCAACCCCCTTTTATCCCAGAGGCCTTCATGAGCTACAGCTGCTACCCAACCAAGGATCCCACAGCTGTAGCTCATCCAGAGCAACAGGACCCACCTATCTAATACATAGGACTCTCACTACATATATATATTCACAAGGACTCCTTTATAACAATACATATATTCAGGCCCCTACATTTCCCCCCTTTTCTTTTAACAATTTCTCAATTACACAGTTACAATATCCATATCTGTCCCAGCTCCCAGGCTGCCACAGCTCTCGGCTGTCCTATCTTCCACTGTCCCAGCTCTCCAGCTGCCACAGCTCTCGGCTGTCCGGGGGATTCCATACCTAATACATATATTCAGGCCCCTACATTTCCCCCCTTTTCTTTTAACAATTTCTCCATTACACAGTTACAATATCCATATCTGTCCCAGCTCTCAGGCTGCCACAGCTCTCAGCTGTCCTATCTTCATCTGTCCCAGCTCTCAGGCTGCCACAGCTCTCGGCTGTCCTATATTCCACTGTCCCAGCTCTCCGGCTGCCACAGCTCTCGGCTGTCCGGGGGATTCCATACCTAATACATATATTCAGGCCCCTACATTATTGTTGTTGTTATCTTATTGTATTTCATATTTCTGGAGTCCCATCTTAAAGTCCATACCTTCTTGCTGGTCCTATTATGCAGCTCCTCTCTGCAGCACAGTTCCTCATGGCTTCCATAGGGGCTCCTTCTGGGCTCTCGACCCAACCCCCTTTTATCCCAGAGGCCTTCATGAGCTACAGCTGCTACCCAACCAAGGATCCCACAGCTGTAGCTCATCCAGAGCAACAGGACCCACCTATCTAATACATAGGACTCTCACTACATATATATATATTCACAAGGACTCCTTTATAACAATACATATATTCAGGCCCCTACACTTTCACGGCTTTTCCCTTAGGAAGAACCCTAATACCCGGCTGATTTACCTTCCTAGGGTTACTGTTAGGCTTAGGCCTAGGACTTTTAAAACCAGGAAGCCCTGGGCTCCAGGCACACTGCAGCTGCGAAAGGCATCCCAAGGGGAGCGCAAAAGTGACGCAACTTGGCTGCCACCACTGATATTTCCATGAGACCATCCCGAAACATAGGTTGATTTTCCTTCCTAGGCTTAAGGTTTGAGTTACGCCTAGGGTAAGGGTCTATTAACCAGAAAGCCCTGAGTTCCAAGAACACAGCAGCTGCGAAGGACTAGCCAAGAAGAGCGCAAAAGTACCACAACATGCCTGCCTCCACAGCTTTTTCCTTGGGGACATGCCTAATTCCTGGCTGATTTGCCTTTCTCGTCTTAGGGTTGGGGTTCGGCCTAGGGCTAGGATTTTTAAAATCAGGAAGCCGTGAGTTCCAGGCACACTGGAGCTGTGAAAGGCATCCAAAAGGGAGTGCAAAAGTGCCACAACATGGCTGCTTTCACGGCTTTTTCCTTGGCAAGAAGCCTAACACCAGGCTGACATACTTTCCCAGGGTTACTGTTAGGCTTAGGCCTAGGGCTAGGATTTTTGAAACTAGGAAGCCCTGGGCTCCAGGCACACTGCAGCTGTTCAAGGCATCCCAAGGGGAGTACAAAAGTGCAACAACATGGCAGCTTTCACAGCTTTTTCCTTGGCAAGAAGCCTAACATCAGGCTGATTTACTTTCCCAGGGTTACTGTTAGGCTTAGGCCTAGGGCTAGGATTTTTGAAACTAGGAAGCCCTTAGCTCCAGGCACACTGCAGCTGTTCAAGGCATCCCAAGGGGAGTACAAAAGTGCAACAACATGGCAGCTTTCACAGCTTTTTCCTTGGCACCATCCCTATACCTAGGCTGATTTATCTGCCTAGGGTTAGGGTTAGGGTTCAGCCTAGGGCTTGGATTTCTTTAACCAGGAAGCCCTGAGTTCCAGGCTTACTTCATCTGCCAAAGGCATCCCAAAGGGAGTGCAGAAGTGCCACAACATGGCTGCTTTCACGGCTTTTTCCTTGGCAAGAAGCCTAACATCAGGCTGATTTACTTTCCCAGGGTTACTGTTAGGCTTAGGCCTAGGGCTAGGATTTTTGAAACTAGGAAGCCCTTAGCTCCAGGCACACTGCAGCTGTTCAAGGCATCCCAAGGGGAGTACAAAAGTGCAACAACATGGCAGCTTTCACAGCTTTTTCCTTGGCACCATCCCTATACCTAGGCTGATTTATCTGCCTAGGGTTAGGGTTAGGGTTCAGCCTAGGGCTTGGATTTCTTTAACCAGGAAGCCCTGAGTTCCAGGCTTACTTCATCTGCCAAAGGCATCCCAAAGGGAGTGCAGAAGTGCCACAACATGGCTGCTTTCACGCCTTTTTCCTTGGCAAGACGCCTAACACCAGGCTGACTTACCTTCCCAGGGTTACTGTTAGGCTTAGGCCTAGGGCTAGGATTTTTAAAACTAGGAAGCCCTTAGCTCCAGGCACACTGCAGCTGTTCAAGGCATCCCAAGGGGAGTACAAAAGTGCAACAACATGGCAGCTTTCACAGCTTTTTCCTTGGCACCATCCCTATACCTAGGCTGATTTATCTGCCTAGGGTTAGGGTTAGGGTTCAGCCTAGGGCTTGAATTTCTTTAACCAGGAAGCCCTGAGTTCCAGGCTTACTTCATCTGCCAAAGGCATCCCAAAGGGAGTGCAGAAGTGCCACAACATGGCTGCTTTCATGTTGTTGTTATCTTATTGTATTTCATATTTCTGGAGTCCCATCTTAAAGTCCATACCTTCTTGCTGGTCCTATTATGCAGCTCCTCTCTGCAGCACAGTTCCTCATGGCTTCCATAGGGGCTCCTCTTGGGCTCTCGACCCAACCCCCTTTTATCCCAGAGGCCTTCATGAGCTACAGCTGCTACCCAACCAAGGATCCCACAGCTGTAGCTCATCCAGAGCAACAGGACCCACCTATCTAATACATAGGACTCTCACTACATATATATATTCACAAGGACTCCTTTATAACAATACATATATTCAGGCCCCTACATTTCCCCCCTTTTCTTTTAACAATTTCTCAATTACACAGTTACAATATCCATATCTGTCCCAGCTCCCAGGCTGCCACAGCTCTCGGCTGTCCTATCTTCCACTGTCCCAGCTCTCCAGCTGCCACAGCTCTCGGCTGTCCGGGGGATTCCATACCTAATACATATATTCAGGCCCCTACATTTCCCCCCTTTTCTTTTAACAATTTCTCCATTACACAGTTACAATATCCATATCTGTCCCAGCTCTCAGGCTGCCACAGCTCTCAGCTGTCCTATCTTCATCTGTCCCAGCTCTCAGGCTGCCACAGCTCTCGGCTGTCCTATATTCCACTGTCCCAGCTCTCCGGCTGCCACAGCTCTCGGCTGTCCAGGGGAGTCCATACCTAATACATATATTCAGGCCCCTACATTATTGTTGTTGTTATCTTATTGTATTTCATATTTCTGGAGTCCCATCTTAAAGTCCATACCTTCTTGCTGGTCCTATTATGCAGCTCCTCTCTGCAGCACAGTTCCTCATGGCTTCCATAGGGGCTCCTTCTGGGCTCTCGACCCAACCCCCTTTTATCCCAGAGGCCTTCATGAGCTACAGCTGCTACCCAACCAAGGATCCCACAGCTGTAGCTCATCCAGAGCAACAGGACCCACCTATCTAATACATAGGACTCTCACTACATATATATATATTCACAAGGACTCCTTTATAACAATACATATATTCAGGCCCCTACACTTTCACGGCTTTTCCCTTAGGAAGAACCCTAATACCCGGCTGATTTACCTTCCTAGGGTTACTGTTAGGCTTAGGCCTAGGACTTTTAAAACCAGGAAGCCCTGGGCTCCAGGCACACTGCAGCTGCGAAAGGCATCCCAAGGGGAGCGCAAAAGTGACGCAACTTGGCTGCCACCACTGATATTTCCATGAGACCATCCCGAAACATAGGTTGATTTTCCTTCCTAGGCTTAAGGTTTGAGTTACGCCTAGGGTAAGGGTCTATTAACCAGAAAGCCCTGAGTTCCAAGAACACAGCAGCTGCGAAGGACTAGCCAAGAAGAGCGCAAAAGTACCACAACATGCCTGCCTCCACAGCTTTTTCCTTGGGGACATGCCTAATTCCTGGCTGATTTGCCTTTCTCGTCTTAGGGTTGGGGTTCGGCCTAGGGCTAGGATTTTTAAAATCAGGAAGCCCTGAGTTCCAGGCACACTGGAGCTGTGAAAGGCATCCAAAAGGGAGTGCAAAAGTGCCACACCATGGCTGCTTTCACAGCTTTTTCCTTGGCACCATCCCTATACCTAGGCTGATTTATCTGCCTAGGGTTAGGGTTAGGGTTCAGCCTAGGGCTTGGATTTCTTTAACCAGGAAGCCCTGAGTTCCAGGCTTACTTCATCTGCCAAAGGCATCCCAAAGGGAGTGCAGAAGTGCCACAACATGGCTGCTTTCACGCCTTTTTCCTTGGCAAGACGCCTAACACCAGGCTGACTTACCTTCCCAGGGTTACTGTTAGGCTTAGGCCTAGGGCTAGGATTTTTAAAACTAGGAAGCCCTTAGCTCCAGGCACACTGCAGCTGTTCAAGGCATCCCAAGGGGAGTACAAAAGTGCAACAACATGGCAGCTTTCACAGCTTTTTCCTTGGCACCATCCCTATACCTAGGCTGATTTATCTGCCTAGGGTTAGGGTTCAGCCTAGGGCTTGAATTTCTTTAACCAGGAAGCCCTGAGTTCCAGGCTTACTTCATCTGCCAAAGGCATCCCAAAGGGAGTGCAGAAGTGCCACAACATGGCTGCTTTCATGTTGTTGTTATCTTATTGTATTTCATATTTCTGGAGTCCCATCTTAAAGTCCATACCTTCTTGCTGGTCCTATTATGCAGCTCCTCTCTGCAGCACAGTTCCTCATGGCTTCCATAGGGGCTCCTCCTGGGCTCTCGACCCAACCCCCTTTTATCCCAGAGGCCTTCATGAGCTACAGCTGCTACCCAACCAAGGATCCCACAGCTGTAGCTCATCCAGAGCAACAGGACCCACCTATCTAATACATAGGACTCTCACTACATATATATATTCACAAGGACTCCTTTATAACAATACATATATTCAGGCCCCTACATTTCCCCCCTTTTCTTTTAACAATTTCTCAATTACACAGTTACAATATCCATATCTGTCCCAGCTCCCAGGCTGCCACAGCTCTCGGCTGTCCTATCTTCCACTGTCCCAGCTCTCCAGCTGCCACAGCTCTCGGCTGTCCGGGGGATTCCATACCTAATACATATATTCAGGCCCCTACATTTCCCCCCTTTTCTTTTAACAATTTCTCCATTACACAGTTACAATATCCATATCTGTCCCAGCTCTCAGGCTGCCACAGCTCTCAGCTGTCCTATCTTCATCTGTCCCAGCTCTCAGGCTGCCACAGCTCTCGGCTGTCCTATATTCCACTGTCCCAGCTCTCCGGCTGCCACAGCTCTCGGCTGTCCGGGGGATTCCATACCTAATACATATATTCAGGCCCCTACATTATTGTTGTTGTTATCTTATTGTATTTCATATTTCTGGAGTCCCATCTTAAAGTCCATACCTTCTTGCTGGTCCTATTATGCAGCTCCTCTCTGCAGCACAGTTCCTCATGGCTTCCATAGGGGCTCCTTCTGGGCTCTCGACCCAACCCCCTTTTATCCCAGAGGCCTTCATGAGCTACAGCTGCTACCCAACCAAGGATCCCACAGCTGTAGCTCATCCAGAGCAACAGGACCCACCTATCTAATACATAGGACTCTCACTACATATATATATATTCACAAGGACTCCTTTATAACAATACATATATTCAGGCCCCTACACTTTCACGGCTTTTCCCTTAGGAAGAACCCTAATACCCGGCTGATTTACCTTCCTAGGGTTACTGTTAGGCTTAGGCCTAGGACTTTTAAAACCAGGAAGCCCTGGGCTCCAGGCACACTGCAGCTGCGAAAGGCATCCCAAGGGGAGCGCAAAAGTGACGCAACTTGGCTGCCACCACTGATATTTCCATGAGACCATCCCGAAACATAGGTTGATTTTCCTTCCTAGGGTTAAGGTTTGAGTTACGCCTAGGGTAAGGGTCTATTAACCAGAAAGCCCTGAGTTCCAAGAACACAGCAGCTGCGAAGGACTAGCCAAGAAGAGCGCAAAAGTACCACAACATGCCTGCCTCCACAGCTTTTTCCTTGGGGACATGCCTAATTCCTGGCTGATTTGCCTTTCTCGTCTTAGGGTTGGGGTTCGGCCTAGGGCTAGGATTTTTAAAATCAGGAAGCCGTGAGTTCCAGGCACACTGGAGCTGTGAAAGGCATCCAAAAGGGAGTGCAAAAGTGCCACAACATGGCTGCTTTCACGGCTTTTTCCTTGGCAAGAAGCCTAACACCAGGCTGACATACTTTCCCAGGGTTACTGTTAGGCTTAGGCCTAGGGCTAGGATTTTTGAAACTAGGAAGCCCTGGGCTCCAGGCACACTGCAGCTGTTCAAGGCATCCCAAGGGGAGTACAAAAGTGCAACAACATGGCAGCTTTCACAGCTTTTTCCTTGGCAAGAAGCCTAACATCAGGCTGATTTACTTTCCCAGGGTTACTGTTAGGCTTAGGCCTAGGGCTAGGATTTTTGAAACTAGGAAGCCCTTAGCTCCAGGCACACTGCAGCTGTTCAAGGCATCCCAAGGGGAGTACAAAAGTGCAACAACATGGCAGCTTTCACAGCTTTTTCCTTGGCACCATCCCTATACCTAGGCTGATTTATCTGCCTAGGGTTAGGGTTAGGGTTCAGCCTAGGGCTTGGATTTCTTTAACCAGGAAGCCCTGAGTTCCAGGCTTACTTCATCTGCCAAAGGCATCCCAAAGGGAGTGCAGAAGTGCCACAACATGGCTGCTTTCACGGCTTTTTCCTTGGCAAGAAGCCTAACATCAGGCTGATTTACTTTCCCAGGGTTACTGTTAGGCTTAGGCCTAGGGCTAGGATTTTTGAAACTAGGAAGCCCTTAGCTCCAGGCACACTGCAGCTGTTCAAGGCATCCCAAGGGGAGTACAAAAGTGCAACAACATGGCAGCTTTCACAGCTTTTTCCTTGGCACCATCCCTATACCTAGGCTGATTTATCTGCCTAGGGTTAGGGTTAGGGTTCAGCCTAGGGCTTGGATTTCTTTAACCAGGAAGCCCTGAGTTCCAGGCTTACTTCATCTGCCAAAGGCATCCCAAAGGGAGTGCAGAAGTGCCACAACATGGCTGCTTTCACGCCTTTTTCCTTGGCAAGACGCCTAACACCAGGCTGACTTACCTTCCCAGGGTTACTGTTAGGCTTAGGCCTAGGGCTAGGATTTTTAAAACTAGGAAGCCCTTAGCTCCAGGCACACTGCAGCTGTTCAAGGCATCCCAAGGGGAGTACAAAAGTGCAACAACATGGCAGCTTTCACAGCTTTTTCCTTGGCACCATCCCTATACCTAGGCTGATTTATCTGCCTAGGGTTAGGGTTAGGGTTCAGCCTAGGGCTTGAATTTCTTTAACCAGGAAGCCCTGAGTTCCAGGCTTACTTCATCTGCCAAAGGCATCCCAAAGGGAGTGCAGAAGTGCCACAACATGGCTGCTTTCATGTTGTTGTTATCTTATTGTATTTCATATTTCTGGAGTCCCATCTTAAAGTCCATACCTTCTTGCTGGTCCTATTATGCAGCTCCTCTCTGCAGCACAGTTCCTCATGGCTTCCATAGGGGCTCCTCTTGGGCTCTCGACCCAACCCCCTTTTATCCCAGAGGCCTTCATGAGCTACAGCTGCTACCCAACCAAGGATCCCACAGCTGTAGCTCATCCAGAGCAACAGGACCCACCTATCTAATACATAGGACTCTCACTACATATATATATTCACAAGGACTCCTTTATAACAATACATATATTCAGGCCCCTACATTTCCCCCCTTTTCTTTTAACAATTTCTCAATTACACAGTTACAATATCCATATCTGTCCCAGCTCCCAGGCTGCCACAGCTCTCGGCTGTCCTATCTTCCACTGTCCCAGCTCTCCAGCTGCCACAGCTCTCGGCTGTCCGGGGGATTCCATACCTAATACATATATTCAGGCCCCTACATTTCCCCCTTTTCTTTTAACAATTTCTCCATTACACAGTTACAATATCCATATCTGTCCCAGCTCTCAGGCTGCCACAGCTCTCAGCTGTCCTATCTTCATCTGTCCCAGCTCTCAGGCTGCCACAGCTCTCGGCTGTCCTATATTCCACTGTCCCAGCTCTCCGGCTGCCACAGCTCTCGGCTGTCCAGGGGAGTCCATACCTAATACATATATTCAGGCCCCTACATTATTGTTGTTGTTATCTTATTGTATTTCATATTTCTGGAGTCCCATCTTAAAGTCCATACCTTCTTGCTGGTCCTATTATGCAGCTCCTCTCTGCAGCACAGTTCCTCATGGCTTCCATAGGGGCTCCTTCTGGGCTCTCGACCCAACCCCCTTTTATCCCAGAGGCCTTCATGAGCTACAGCTGCTACCCAACCAAGGATCCCACAGCTGTAGCTCATCCAGAGCAACAGGACCCACCTATCTAATACATAGGACTCTCACTACATATATATATATTCACAAGGACTCCTTTATAACAATACATATATTCAGGCCCCTACACTTTCACGGCTTTTCCCTTAGGAAGAACCCTAATACCCGGCTGATTTACCTTCCTAGGGTTACTGTTAGGCTTAGGCCTAGGACTTTTAAAACCAGGAAGCCCTGGGCTCCAGGCACACTGCAGCTGCGAAAGGCATCCCAAGGGGAGCGCAAAAGTGACGCAACTTGGCTGCCACCACTGATATTTCCATGAGACCATCCCGAAACATAGGTTGATTTTCCTTCCTAGGGTTAAGGTTTGAGTTACGCCTAGGGTAAGGGTCTATTAACCAGAAAGCCCTGAGTTCCAAGAACACAGCAGCTGCGAAGGACTAGCCAAGAAGAGCGCAAAAGTAGCACAACATGCCTGCCTCCACAGCTTTTTCCTTGGGGACATGCCTAATTCCTGGCTGATTTGCCTTTCTCGTCTTAGGGTTGGGGTTCGGCCTAGGGCTAGGATTTTTAAAATCAGGAAGCCCTGAGTTCCAGGCACACTGGAGCTGTGAAAGGCATCCAAAAGGGAGTGCAAAAGTGCCACAACATGGCTGCTTTCACGGCTTTTTCCTTGGCAAGAAGCCTAACACCAGGCTGACATACTTTCCCAGGGTTACTGTTAGGCTTAGGCCTAGGGCTAGGATTTTTGAAACTAGGAAGCCCTGGGCTCCAGGCACACTGCAGCTGTTCAAGGCATCCCAAGGGGAGTACAAAAGTGCAACAACATGGCAGCTTTCACAGCTTTTTCCTTGGCAAGAAGCCTAACACCAGGCTGATTTACTTTCCCAGGGTTACTGTTAGGCTTAGGCCTAGGGCTAGGATTTTTGAAACTAGGAAGCCCTTAGCTCCAGGCACACTGCAGCTGTTCAAGGCATCCCAAGGGGAGTACAAAAGTGCAACAACATGGCAGCTTTCACAGCTTTTTCCTTGGCACCATCCCTATACCTAGGCTGATTTATCTGCCTAGGGTTAGGGTTAGGGTTCAGCCTAGGGCTTGGATTTCTTTAACCAGGAAGCCCTGAGTTCCAGGCTTACTTCATCTGCCAAAGGCATCCCAAGGGAGTGCAGAAGTGCCACAACATGGCTGCTTTCACGGCTTTTTCCTTGGCAAGAAGCCTAACATCAGGCTGATTTACCTTCCCAGGGTTACTGTTAGGCTTAGGCCTAGGGCTAGGATTTTTGAAACTAGGAAGCCCTTAGCTCCAGGCACACTGCAGCTGTTCAAGGCATCCCAAGGGGAGTACAAAAGTGCAACAACATGGCAGCTTTCACAGCTTTTTCCTTGGCACCATCCCTATACCTAGGCTGATTTATCTGCCTAGGGTTAGGGTTAGGGTTCAGCCTAGGGCTTGGATTTCTTTAACCAGGAAGCCCTGAGTTCCAGGCTTACTTCATCTGCCAAAGGCATCCCAAAGGGAGTGCAGAAGTGCCACAACATGGCTGCTTTCACGGCTTTTTCCTTGGCAAGACGCCTAACACCAGGCTGACTTACCTTCCCAGGGTTACTGTTAGGCTTAGGCCTAGGGCTAGGATTTTTAAAACTAGGAAGCCCTTAGCTCCAGGCACACTGCAGCTGTTCAAGGCATCCCAAGGGGAGTACAAAAGTGCAACAACATGGCAGCTTTCACAGCTTTTTCCTTGGCACCATCCCTATACCTAGGCTGATTTATCTGCCTAGGGTTAGGGTTAGGGTTCAGCCTAGGGCTTGAATTTCTTTAACCAGGAAGCCCTGAGTTCCAGGCTTACTTCATCTGCCAAAGGCATCCCAAAGGGAGTGCAGAAGTGCCACAACATGGCTGCTTTCATGTTGTTGTTATCTTATTGTATTTCATATTTCTGGAGTCCCATCTTAAAGTCCATACCTTCTTGCTGGTCCTATTATGCAGCTCCTCTCTGCAGCACAGTTCCTCATGGCTTCCATAGGGGCTCCTCCTGGGCTCTCGACCCAACCCCCTTTTATCCCAGAGGCCTTCATGAGCTACAGCTGCTACCCAACCAAGGATCCCACAGCTGTAGCTCATCCAGAGCAACAGGACCCACCTATCTAATACATAGGACTCTCACTACATATATATATTCACAAGGACTCCTTTATAACAATACATATATTCAGGCCCCTACATTTCCCCCCTTTTCTTTTAACAATTTCTCAATTACACAGTTACAATATCCATATCTGTCCCAGCTCCCAGGCTGCCACAGCTCTCGGCTGTCCTATCTTCCACTGTCCCAGCTCTCCAGCTGCCACAGCTCTCGGCTGTCCGGGGGATTCCATACCTAATACATATATTCAGGCCCCTACATTTCCCCCCTTTTCTTTTAACAATTTCTCCATTACACAGTTACAATATCCATATCTGTCCCAGCTCTCAGGCTGCCACAGCTCTCAGCTGTCCTATCTTCATCTGTCCCAGCTCTCAGGCTGCCACAGCTCTCGGCTGTCCTATATTCCACTGTCCCAGCTCTCCGGCTGCCACAGCTCTCGGCTGTCCAGGGGAGTCCATACCTAATACATATATTCAGGCCCCTACATTATTGTTGTTGTTATCTTATTGTATTTCATATTTCTGGAGTCCCATCTTAAAGTCCATACCTTCTTGCTGGTCCTATTATGCAGCTCCTCTCTGCAGCACAGTTCCTCATGGCTTCCATAGGGGCTCCTTCTGGGCTCTCGACCCAACCCCCTTTTATCCCAGAGGCCTTCATGAGCTACAGCTGCTACCCAACCAAGGATCCCACAGCTGTAGCTCATCCAGAGCAACAGGACCCACCTATCTAATACATAGGACTCTCACTACATATATATATATTCACAAGGACTCCTTTATAACAATACATATATTCAGGCCCCTACACTTTCACGGCTTTTCCCTTAGGAAGAACCCTAATACCCGGCTGATTTACCTTCCTAGGGTTACTGTTAGGCTTAGGCCTAGGACTTTTAAAACCAGGAAGCCCTGGGCTCCAGGCACACTGCAGCTGCGAAAGGCATCCCAAGGGGAGCGCAAAAGTGACGCAACTTGGCTGCCACCACTGATATTTCCATGAGACCATCCCGAAACATAGGTTGATTTTCCTTCCTAGGCTTAAGGTTTGAGTTACGCCTAGGGTAAGGGTCTATTAACCAGAAAGCCCTGAGTTCCAAGAACACAGCAGCTGCGAAGGACTAGCCAAGAAGAGCGCAAAAGTACCACAACATGCCTGCCTCCACAGCTTTTTCCTTGGGGACATGCCTAATTCCTGGCTGATTTGCCTTTCTCGTCTTAGGGTTGGGGTTCGGCCTAGGGCTAGGATTTTTAAAATCAGGAAGCCCTGAGTTCCAGGCACACTGGAGCTGTGAAAGGCATCCAAAAGGGAGTGCAAAAGTGCCACAACATGGCTGCTTTCACGGCTTTTTCCTTGGCAAGAAGCCTAACACCAGGCTGACATACTTTCCCAGGGTTACTGTTAGGCTTAGGCCTAGGGCTAGGATTTTTGAAACTAGGAAGCCCTTAGCTCCAGGCACACTGCAGCTGTTCAAGGCATCCCAAGGGGAGTACAAAAGTGCAACAACATGGCAGCTTTCACAGCTTTTTCCTTGGCAAGAAGCCTAACACCAGGCTGATTTACTTTCCCAGGGTTACTGTTAGGCTTAGGCCTAGGGCTAGGATTTTTGAAACTAGGAAGCCCTTAGCTCCAGGCACACTGCAGCTGTTCAAGGCATCCCAAGGGGAGTACAAAAGTGCAACAACATGGCAGCTTTCACAGCTTTTTCCTTGGCACCATCCCTATACCTAGGCTGATTTATCTGCCTAGGGTTAGGGTTAGGGTTCAGCCTAGGGCTTGAATTTCTTTAACCAGGAAGCCCTGAGTTCCAGGCTTACTTCATCTGCCAAAGGCATCCCAAAGGGAGTGCAGAAGTGCCACAACATGGCTGCTTTCACGGCTTTTTCCTTGGCAAGAAGCCTAACATCAGGCTGATTTACCTTCCCAGGGTTACTGTTAGGCTTAGGCCTAGGGCTAGGATTTTTGAAACTAGGAAGCCCTGGGCTCCAGGCACACTGCAGCTGTTCAAGGCATCCCAAGGGGAGTACAAAAGTGCAACAACATGGCAGCTTTCACAGCTTTTTCCTTGGCACCATCCCTATACCTAGGCTGATTTATCTGCCTAGGGTTAGGGTTAGGGTTCAGCCTAGGGCTTGAATTTTTTTAACCAGGAAGCCCTGAGTTCCAGGCTTACTTCATCTGCCAAAGGCATCCCAAAGGGAGTGCAGAAGTGCCACAACATGGCTGCTTTCACGGCTTTTCCCTTAGGAAGAACCCTAATACCCGGCTGATTTACCTTCCTAGGGTTACTGTTAGGCTTAGGCCTAGGACTTTTAAAACCAGGAAGCCCTGGGCTCCAGGCACACTGCAGCTGCGAAAGGCATCCCAAGGGGAGCGCAAAAGTGACGCAACTTGGCTGCCACCACTGATATTTCCATGAGAGCATCCCGAACCATAGGTTGATTTTCCTTCCTAGGGTTAAGGTTTGAGTTACGCCTAGGGTAAGGGTTCTATTAACCAGAAAGCCCTGAGTTCCAAGAACACAGCAGCTGCGAAGGACTAGCCAAGAAGAGCGCAAAAGTACCACAACATGCCTGCCTCCACAGCTTTTTCCTTGGGGACATGCCTAATTCCTGGCTGATTTGCCTTTCTCGTCTTAGGGTTGGGGTTCGGCCTAGGGCTAGGATTTTTAAAAGCAGGAAGCCCTGAGTTCCAGGCACACTGGAGCTGTGAAAGGCATCCAAAAGGGAGTGCAAAAGTGCCACAACATGGCTGCTTTCACGGCTTTTTCCTTGGCAAGACGCCTAACACCAGGCTGATTTACCTTCCCAGGGTTACTGTTAGGCTTAGGCCTAGGGCTAGGATTTTTAAAACTAGGAAGCCCTTAGCTCCAGGCACACTGCAGCTGTTCAAGGCATCCCAAGGGGAGTACAAAAGTGCAACAACATGGCAGCTTTCACAGCTTTTTCCTTGGCACCATCCCTATACCTAGGCTGATTTATCTGCCTAGGGTTAGGGTTAGGGTTCAGCCTAGGGCTTGAATTTCTTTAACCAGGAAGCCCTGAGTTCCAGGCTTACTTCATCTGCCAAAGGCATCCCAAAGGGAGTGCAGAAGTGCCACAACATGGCTGCTTTCACGGCTTTTCCCTTAGGAAGAACCCTAATACCCGGCTGATTTACCTTCCTAGGGTTACTGTTAGGCTTAGGCCTAGGACTTTTAAAACCAGGAAGCCCTGGGCTCCAGGCACACTGCAGCTGCGAAAGGCATCCCAAGGGGAGCGCAAAAGTGACGCAACTTGGCTGCCACCACTGATATTTCCATGAGACCATCCCGAACCATAGGCTGATTTTCCTTCCTAGGGTTAAGGTTTGAGTTACGCCTAGGGTAAGGGTTCTATTAACCAGAAAGCCCTGAGTTCCAAGAACACAGCAGCTGCGAAGGACTAGCCAAGAAGAGCGCAAAAGTACCACAACATGCCTGCCTCCACAGCTTTTTCCTTGGGGACATGCCTAATTCCTGGCTGATTTGCCTTTCTCGTCTTAGGGTTGGGGTTCGGCCTAGGGCTAGGATTTTTAAAATCAGGAAGCCCTGAGTTCCAGGCACACTGGAGCTGTGAAAGGCATCCAAAAGGGAGTGCAAAAGTGCCACACCATGGCTGCTTTCACAGCTTTTTCCTTGGCACCATCCCTATACCTAGGCTGATTTATCTGCCTAGGGTTAGGGTTAGGGTTCAGCCTAGGGCTTGGATTTCTTTAACCAGGAAGCCCTGAGTTCCAGGCTTACTTCATCTGCCAAAGGCATCCCAAAGGGAGTGCAGAAGTGCCACAACATGGCTGCTTTCACGCCTTTTTCCTTGGCAAGACGCCTAACACCAGGCTGACTTACCTTCCCAGGGTTACTGTTAGGCTTAGGCCTAGGGCTAGGATTTTTAAAACTAGGAAGCCCTTAGCTCCAGGCACACTGCAGCTGTTCAAGGCATCCCAAGGGGAGTACAAAAGTGCAACAACATGGCAGCTTTCACAGCTTTTTCCTTGGCACCATCCCTATACCTAGGCTGATTTATCTGCCTAGGGTTAGGGTTCAGCCTAGGGCTTGAATTTCTTTAACCAGGAAGCCCTGAGTTCCAGGCTTACTTCATCTGCCAAAGGCATCCCAAAGGGAGTGCAGAAGTGCCACAACATGGCTGCTTTCATGTTGTTGTTATCTTATTGTATTTCATATTTCTGGAGTCCCATCTTAAAGTCCATACCTTCTTGCTGGTCCTATTATGCAGCTCCTCTCTGCAGCACAGTTCCTCATGGCTTCCATAGGGGCTCCTCCTGGGCTCTCGACCCAACCCCCTTTTATCCCAGAGGCCTTCATGAGCTACAGCTGCTACCCAACCAAGGATCCCACAGCTGTAGCTCATCCAGAGCAACAGGACCCACCTATCTAATACATAGGACTCTCACTACATATATATATTCACAAGGACTCCTTTATAACAATACATATATTCAGGCCCCTACATTTCCCCCCTTTTCTTTTAACAATTTCTCAATTACACAGTTACAATATCCATATCTGTCCCAGCTCCCAGGCTGCCACAGCTCTCGGCTGTCCTATCTTCCACTGTCCCAGCTCTCCAGCTGCCACAGCTCTCGGCTGTCCGGGGGATTCCATACCTAATACATATATTCAGGCCCCTACATTTCCCCCCTTTTCTTTTAACAATTTCTCCATTACACAGTTACAATATCCATATCTGTCCCAGCTCTCAGGCTGCCACAGCTCTCAGCTGTCCTATCTTCATCTGTCCCAGCTCTCAGGCTGCCACAGCTCTCGGCTGTCCTATATTCCACTGTCCCAGCTCTCCGGCTGCCACAGCTCTCGGCTGTCCGGGGGATTCCATACCTAATACATATATTCAGGCCCCTACATTATTGTTGTTGTTATCTTATTGTATTTCATATTTCTGGAGTCCCATCTTAAAGTCCATACCTTCTTGCTGGTCCTATTATGCAGCTCCTCTCTGCAGCACAGTTCCTCATGGCTTCCATAGGGGCTCCTTCTGGGCTCTCGACCCAACCCCCTTTTATCCCAGAGGCCTTCATGAGCTACAGCTGCTACCCAACCAAGGATCCCACAGCTGTAGCTCATCCAGAGCAACAGGACCCACCTATCTAATACATAGGACTCTCACTACATATATATATATTCACAAGGACTCCTTTATAACAATACATATATTCAGGCCCCTACACTTTCACGGCTTTTCCCTTAGGAAGAACCCTAATACCCGGCTGATTTACCTTCCTAGGGTTACTGTTAGGCTTAGGCCTAGGACTTTTAAAACCAGGAAGCCCTGGGCTCCAGGCACACTGCAGCTGCGAAAGGCATCCCAAGGGGAGCGCAAAAGTGACGCAACTTGGCTGCCACCACTGATATTTCCATGAGACCATCCCGAAACATAGGTTGATTTTCCTTCCTAGGGTTAAGGTTTGAGTTACGCCTAGGGTAAGGGTCTATTAACCAGAAAGCCCTGAGTTCCAAGAACACAGCAGCTGCGAAGGACTAGCCAAGAAGAGCGCAAAAGTACCACAACATGCCTGCCTCCACAGCTTTTTCCTTGGGGACATGCCTAATTCCTGGCTGATTTGCCTTTCTCGTCTTAGGGTTGGGGTTCGGCCTAGGGCTAGGATTTTTAAAATCAGGAAGCCGTGAGTTCCAGGCACACTGGAGCTGTGAAAGGCATCCAAAAGGGAGTGCAAAAGTGCCACAACATGGCTGCTTTCACGGCTTTTTCCTTGGCAAGAAGCCTAACACCAGGCTGACATACTTTCCCAGGGTTACTGTTAGGCTTAGGCCTAGGGCTAGGATTTTTGAAACTAGGAAGCCCTGGGCTCCAGGCACACTGCAGCTGTTCAAGGCATCCCAAGGGGAGTACAAAAGTGCAACAACATGGCAGCTTTCACAGCTTTTTCCTTGGCAAGAAGCCTAACATCAGGCTGATTTACTTTCCCAGGGTTACTGTTAGGCTTAGGCCTAGGGCTAGGATTTTTGAAACTAGGAAGCCCTTAGCTCCAGGCACACTGCAGCTGTTCAAGGCATCCCAAGGGGAGTACAAAAGTGCAACAACATGGCAGCTTTCACAGCTTTTTCCTTGGCACCATCCCTATACCTAGGCTGATTTATCTGCCTAGGGTTAGGGTTAGGGTTCAGCCTAGGGCTTGGATTTCTTTAACCAGGAAGCCCTGAGTTCCAGGCTTACTTCATCTGCCAAAGGCATCCCAAAGGGAGTGCAGAAGTGCCACAACATGGCTGCTTTCACGGCTTTTTCCTTGGCAAGAAGCCTAACATCAGGCTGATTTACTTTCCCAGGGTTACTGTTAGGCTTAGGCCTAGGGCTAGGATTTTTGAAACTAGGAAGCCCTTAGCTCCAGGCACACTGCAGCTGTTCAAGGCATCCCAAGGGGAGTACAAAAGTGCAACAACATGGCAGCTTTCACAGCTTTTTCCTTGGCACCATCCCTATACCTAGGCTGATTTATCTGCCTAGGGTTAGGGTTAGGGTTCAGCCTAGGGCTTGGATTTCTTTAACCAGGAAGCCCTGAGTTCCAGGCTTACTTCATCTGCCAAAGGCATCCCAAAGGGAGTGCAGAAGTGCCACAACATGGCTGCTTTCACGCCTTTTTCCTTGGCAAGACGCCTAACACCAGGCTGACTTACCTTCCCAGGGTTACTGTTAGGCTTAGGCCTAGGGCTAGGATTTTTAAAACTAGGAAGCCCTTAGCTCCAGGCACACTGCAGCTGTTCAAGGCATCCCAAGGGGAGTACAAAAGTGCAACAACATGGCAGCTTTCACAGCTTTTTCCTTGGCACCATCCCTATACCTAGGCTGATTTATCTGCCTAGGGTTAGGGTTAGGGTTCAGCCTAGGGCTTGAATTTCTTTAACCAGGAAGCCCTGAGTTCCAGGCTTACTTCATCTGCCAAAGGCATCCCAAAGGGAGTGCAGAAGTGCCACAACATGGCTGCTTTCATGTTGTTGTTATCTTATTGTATTTCATATTTCTGGAGTCCCATCTTAAAGTCCATACCTTCTTGCTGGTCCTATTATGCAGCTCCTCTCTGCAGCACAGTTCCTCATGGCTTCCATAGGGGCTCCTCTTGGGCTCTCGACCCAACCCCCTTTTATCCCAGAGGCCTTCATGAGCTACAGCTGCTACCCAACCAAGGATCCCACAGCTGTAGCTCATCCAGAGCAACAGGACCCACCTATCTAATACATAGGACTCTCACTACATATATATATTCACAAGGACTCCTTTATAACAATACATATATTCAGGCCCCTACATTTCCCCCCTTTTCTTTTAACAATTTCTCAATTACACAGTTACAATATCCATATCTGTCCCAGCTCCCAGGCTGCCACAGCTCTCGGCTGTCCTATCTTCCACTGTCCCAGCTCTCCAGCTGCCACAGCTCTCGGCTGTCCGGGGGATTCCATACCTAATACATATATTCAGGCCCCTACATTTCCCCCCTTTTCTTTTAACAATTTCTCCATTACACAGTTACAATATCCATATCTGTCCCAGCTCTCAGGCTGCCACAGCTCTCAGCTGTCCTATCTTCATCTGTCCCAGCTCTCAGGCTGCCACAGCTCTCGGCTGTCCTATATTCCACTGTCCCAGCTCTCCGGCTGCCACAGCTCTCGGCTGTCCAGGGGAGTCCATACCTAATACATATATTCAGGCCCCTACATTATTGTTGTTGTTATCTTATTGTATTTCATATTTCTGGAGTCCCATCTTAAAGTCCATACCTTCTTGCTGGTCCTATTATGCAGCTCCTCTCTGCAGCACAGTTCCTCATGGCTTCCATAGGGGCTCCTTCTGGGCTCTCGACCCAACCCCCTTTTATCCCAGAGGCCTTCATGAGCTACAGCTGCTACCCAACCAAGGATCCCACAGCTGTAGCTCATCCAGAGCAACAGGACCCACCTATCTAATACATAGGACTCTCACTACATATATATATATTCACAAGGACTCCTTTATAACAATACATATATTCAGGCCCCTACACTTTCACGGCTTTTCCCTTAGGAAGAACCCTAATACCCGGCTGATTTACCTTCCTAGGGTTACTGTTAGGCTTAGGCCTAGGACTTTTAAAACCAGGAAGCCCTGGGCTCCAGGCACACTGCAGCTGCGAAAGGCATCCCAAGGGGAGCGCAAAAGTGACGCAACTTGGCTGCCACCACTGATATTTCCATGAGACCATCCCGAAACATAGGTTGATTTTCCTTCCTAGGCTTAAGGTTTGAGTTACGCCTAGGGTAAGGGTCTATTAACCAGAAAGCCCTGAGTTCCAAGAACACAGCAGCTGCGAAGGACTAGCCAAGAAGAGCGCAAAAGTACCACAACATGCCTGCCTCCACAGCTTTTTCCTTGGGGACATGCCTAATTCCTGGCTGATTTGCCTTTCTCGTCTTAGGGTTGGGGTTCGGCCTAGGGCTAGGATTTTTAAAATCAGGAAGCCCTGAGTTCCAGGCACACTGGAGCTGTGAAAGGCATCCAAAAGGGAGTGCAAAAGTGCCACACCATGGCTGCTTTCACAGCTTTTTCCTTGGCACCATCCCTATACCTAGGCTGATTTATCTGCCTAGGGTTAGGGTTAGGGTTCAGCCTAGGGCTTGGATTTCTTTAACCAGGAAGCCCTGAGTTCCAGGCTTACTTCATCTGCCAAAGGCATCCCAAAGGGAGTGCAGAAGTGCCACAACATGGCTGCTTTCACGCCTTTTTCCTTGGCAAGACGCCTAACACCAGGCTGACTTACCTTCCCAGGGTTACTGTTAGGCTTAGGCCTAGGGCTAGGATTTTTAAAACTAGGAAGCCCTTAGCTCCAGGCACACTGCAGCTGTTCAAGGCATCCCAAGGGGAGTACAAAAGTGCAACAACATGGCAGCTTTCACAGCTTTTTCCTTGGCACCATCCCTATACCTAGGCTGATTTATCTGCCTAGGGTTAGGGTTCAGCCTAGGGCTTGAATTTCTTTAACCAGGAAGCCCTGAGTTCCAGGCTTACTTCATCTGCCAAAGGCATCCCAAAGGGAGTGCAGAAGTGCCACAACATGGCTGCTTTCATGTTGTTGTTATCTTATTGTATTTCATATTTCTGGAGTCCCATCTTAAAGTCCATACCTTCTTGCTGGTCCTATTATGCAGCTCCTCTCTGCAGCACAGTTCCTCATGGCTTCCATAGGGGCTCCTCCTGGGCTCTCGACCCAACCCCCTTTTATCCCAGAGGCCTTCATGAGCTACAGCTGCTACCCAACCAAGGATCCCACAGCTGTAGCTCATCCAGAGCAACAGGACCCACCTATCTAATACATAGGACTCTCACTACATATATATATTCACAAGGACTCCTTTATAACAATACATATATTCAGGCCCCTACATTTCCCCCCTTTTCTTTTAACAATTTCTCAATTACACAGTTACAATATCCATATCTGTCCCAGCTCCCAGGCTGCCACAGCTCTCGGCTGTCCTATCTTCCACTGTCCCAGCTCTCCAGCTGCCGCAGCTCTCGGCTGTCCGGGGGATTCCATACCTAATACATATATTCAGGCCCCTACATTTCCCCCCTTTTCTTTTAACAATTTCTCCATTACACAGTTACAATATCCATATCTGTCCCAGCTCTCAGGCTGCCACAGCTCTCAGCTGTCCTATCTTCATCTGTCCCAGCTCTCAGGCTGCCACAGCTCTCGGCTGTCCTATATTCCACTGTCCCAGCTCTCCGGCTGCCACAGCTCTCGGCTGTCCGGGGGATTCCATACCTAATACATATATTCAGGCCCCTACATTATTGTTGTTGTTATCTTATTGTATTTCATATTTCTGGAGTCCCATCTTAAAGTCCATACCTTCTTGCTGGTCCTATTATGCAGCTCCTCTCTGCAGCACAGTTCCTCATGGCTTCCATAGGGGCTCCTTCTGGGCTCTCGACCCAACCCCCTTTTATCCCAGAGGCCTTCATGAGCTACAGCTGCTACCCAACCAAGGATCCCACAGCTGTAGCTCATCCAGAGCAACAGGACCCACCTATCTAATACATAGGACTCTCACTACATATATATATATTCACAAGGACTCCTTTATAACAATACATATATTCAGGCCCCTACACTTTCACGGCTTTTCCCTTAGGAAGAACCCTAATACCCGGCTGATTTACCTTCCTAGGGTTACTGTTAGGCTTAGGCCTAGGACTTTTAAAACCAGGAAGCCCTGGGCTCCAGGCACACTGCAGCTGCGAAAGGCATCCCAAGGGGAGCGCAAAAGTGACGCAACTTGGCTGCCACCACTGATATTTCCATGAGACCATCCCGAAACATAGGTTGATTTTCCTTCCTAGGGTTAAGGTTTGAGTTACGCCTAGGGTAAGGGTCTATTAACCAGAAAGCCCTGAGTTCCAAGAACACAGCAGCTGCGAAGGACTAGCCAAGAAGAGCGCAAAAGTACCACAACATGCCTGCCTCCACAGCTTTTTCCTTGGGGACATGCCTAATTCCTGGCTGATTTGCCTTTCTCGTCTTAGGGTTGGGGTTCGGCCTAGGGCTAGGATTTTTAAAATCAGGAAGCCGTGAGTTCCAGGCACACTGGAGCTGTGAAAGGCATCCAAAAGGGAGTGCAAAAGTGCCACAACATGGCTGCTTTCACGGCTTTTTCCTTGGCAAGAAGCCTAACACCAGGCTGACATACTTTCCCAGGGTTACTGTTAGGCTTAGGCCTAGGGCTAGGATTTTTGAAACTAGGAAGCCCTGGGCTCCAGGCACACTGCAGCTGTTCAAGGCATCCCAAGGGGAGTACAAAAGTGCAACAACATGGCAGCTTTCACAGCTTTTTCCTTGGCAAGAAGCCTAACATCAGGCTGATTTACTTTCCCAGGGTTACTGTTAGGCTTAGGCCTAGGGCTAGGATTTTTGAAACTAGGAAGCCCTTAGCTCCAGGCACACTGCAGCTGTTCAAGGCATCCCAAGGGGAGTACAAAAGTGCAACAACATGGCAGCTTTCACAGCTTTTTCCTTGGCACCATCCCTATACCTAGGCTGATTTATCTGCCTAGGGTTAGGGTTAGGGTTCAGCCTAGGGCTTGGATTTCTTTAACCAGGAAGCCCTGAGTTCCAGGCTTACTTCATCTGCCAAAGGCATCCCAAAGGGAGTGCAGAAGTGCCACAACATGGCTGCTTTCACGGCTTTTTCCTTGGCAAGAAGCCTAACATCAGGCTGATTTACTTTCCCAGGGTTACTGTTAGGCTTAGGCCTAGGGCTAGGATTTTTGAAACTAGGAAGCCCTTAGCTCCAGGCACACTGCAGCTGTTCAAGGCATCCCAAGGGGAGTACAAAAGTGCAACAACATGGCAGCTTTCACAGCTTTTTCCTTGGCACCATCCCTATACCTAGGCTGATTTATCTGCCTAGGGTTAGGGTTAGGGTTCAGCCTAGGGCTTGGATTTCTTTAACCAGGAAGCCCTGAGTTCCAGGCTTACTTCATCTGCCAAAGGCATCCCAAAGGGAGTGCAGAAGTGCCACAACATGGCTGCTTTCACGCCTTTTTCCTTGGCAAGACGCCTAACACCAGGCTGACTTACCTTCCCAGGGTTACTGTTAGGCTTAGGCCTAGGGCTAGGATTTTTAAAACTAGGAAGCCCTTAGCTCCAGGCACACTGCAGCTGTTCAAGGCATCCCAAGGGGAGTACAAAAGTGCAACAACATGGCAGCTTTCACAGCTTTTTCCTTGGCACCATCCCTATACCTAGGCTGATTTATCTGCCTAGGGTTAGGGTTAGGGTTCAGCCTAGGGCTTGAATTTCTTTAACCAGGAAGCCCTGAGTTCCAGGCTTACTTCATCTGCCAAAGGCATCCCAAAGGGAGTGCAGAAGTGCCACAACATGGCTGCTTTCATGTTGTTGTTATCTTATTGTATTTCATATTTCTGGAGTCCCATCTTAAAGTCCATACCTTCTTGCTGGTCCTATTATGCAGCTCCTCTCTGCAGCACAGTTCCTCATGGCTTCCATAGGGGCTCCTCTTGGGCTCTCGACCCAACCCCCTTTTATCCCAGAGGCCTTCATGAGCTACAGCTGCTACCCAACCAAGGATCCCACAGCTGTAGCTCATCCAGAGCAACAGGACCCACCTATCTAATACATAGGACTCTCACTACATATATATATTCACAAGGACTCCTTTATAACAATACATATATTCAGGCCCCTACATTTCCCCCCTTTTCTTTTAACAATTTCTCAATTACACAGTTACAATATCCATATCTGTCCCAGCTCCCAGGCTGCCACAGCTCTCGGCTGTCCTATCTTCCACTGTCCCAGCTCTCCAGCTGCCACAGCTCTCGGCTGTCCGGGGGATTCCATACCTAATACATATATTCAGGCCCCTACATTTCCCCCCTTTTCTTTTAACAATTTCTCCATTACACAGTTACAATATCCATATCTGTCCCAGCTCTCAGGCTGCCACAGCTCTCAGCTGTCCTATCTTCATCTGTCCCAGCTCTCAGGCTGCCACAGCTCTCGGCTGTCCTATATTCCACTGTCCCAGCTCTCCGGCTGCCACAGCTCTCGGCTGTCCAGGGGAGTCCATACCTAATACATATATTCAGGCCCCTACATTATTGTTGTTGTTATCTTATTGTATTTCATATTTCTGGAGTCCCATCTTAAAGTCCATACCTTCTTGCTGGTCCTATTATGCAGCTCCTCTCTGCAGCACAGTTCCTCATGGCTTCCATAGGGGCTCCTTCTGGGCTCTCGACCCAACCCCCTTTTATCCCAGAGGCCTTCATGAGCTACAGCTGCTACCCAACCAAGGATCCCACAGCTGTAGCTCATCCAGAGCAACAGGACCCACCTATCTAATACATAGGACTCTCACTACATATATATATATTCACAAGGACTCCTTTATAACAATACATATATTCAGGCCCCTACACTTTCACGGCTTTTCCCTTAGGAAGAACCCTAATACCCGGCTGATTTACCTTCCTAGGGTTACTGTTAGGCTTAGGCCTAGGACTTTTAAAACCAGGAAGCCCTGGGCTCCAGGCACACTGCAGCTGCGAAAGGCATCCCAAGGGGAGCGCAAAAGTGACGCAACTTGGCTGCCACCACTGATATTTCCATGAGACCATCCCGAAACATAGGTTGATTTTCCTTCCTAGGGTTAAGGTTTGAGTTACGCCTAGGGTAAGGGTCTATTAACCAGAAAGCCCTGAGTTCCAAGAACACAGCAGCTGCGAAGGACTAGCCAAGAAGAGCGCAAAAGTAGCACAACATGCCTGCCTCCACAGCTTTTTCCTTGGGGACATGCCTAATTCCTGGCTGATTTGCCTTTCTCGTCTTAGGGTTGGGGTTCGGCCTAGGGCTAGGATTTTTAAAATCAGGAAGCCCTGAGTTCCAGGCACACTGGAGCTGTGAAAGGCATCCAAAAGGGAGTGCAAAAGTGCCACAACATGGCTGCTTTCACGGCTTTTTCCTTGGCAAGAAGCCTAACACCAGGCTGACATACTTTCCCAGGGTTACTGTTAGGCTTAGGCCTAGGGCTAGGATTTTTGAAACTAGGAAGCCCTGGGCTCCAGGCACACTGCAGCTGTTCAAGGCATCCCAAGGGGAGTACAAAAGTGCAACAACATGGCAGCTTTCACAGCTTTTTCCTTGGCAAGAAGCCTAACACCAGGCTGATTTACTTTCCCAGGGTTACTGTTAGGCTTAGGCCTAGGGCTAGGATTTTTGAAACTAGGAAGCCCTTAGCTCCAGGCACACTGCAGCTGTTCAAGGCATCCCAAGGGGAGTACAAAAGTGCAACAACATGGCAGCTTTCACAGCTTTTTCCTTGGCACCATCCCTATACCTAGGCTGATTTATCTGCCTAGGGTTAGGGTTAGGGTTCAGCCTAGGGCTTGGATTTCTTTAACCAGGAAGCCCTGAGTTCCAGGCTTACTTCATCTGCCAAAGGCATCCCAAGGGAGTGCAGAAGTGCCACAACATGGCTGCTTTCACGGCTTTTTCCTTGGCAAGAAGCCTAACATCAGGCTGATTTACCTTCCCAGGGTTACTGTTAGGCTTAGGCCTAGGGCTAGGATTTTTGAAACTAGGAAGCCCTTAGCTCCAGGCACACTGCAGCTGTTCAAGGCATCCCAAGGGGAGTACAAAAGTGCAACAACATGGCAGCTTTCACAGCTTTTTCCTTGGCACCATCCCTATACCTAGGCTGATTTATCTGCCTAGGGTTAGGGTTAGGGTTCAGCCTAGGGCTTGGATTTCTTTAACCAGGAAGCCCTGAGTTCCAGGCTTACTTCATCTGCCAAAGGCATCCCAAAGGGAGTGCAGAAGTGCCACAACATGGCTGCTTTCACGGCTTTTTCCTTGGCAAGACGCCTAACACCAGGCTGACTTACCTTCCCAGGGTTACTGTTAGGCTTAGGCCTAGGGCTAGGATTTTTAAAACTAGGAAGCCCTTAGCTCCAGGCACACTGCAGCTGTTCAAGGCATCCCAAGGGGAGTACAAAAGTGCAACAACATGGCAGCTTTCACAGCTTTTTCCTTGGCACCATCCCTATACCTAGGCTGATTTATCTGCCTAGGGTTAGGGTTAGGGTTCAGCCTAGGGCTTGAATTTCTTTAACCAGGAAGCCCTGAGTTCCAGGCTTACTTCATCTGCCAAAGGCATCCCAAAGGGAGTGCAGAAGTGCCACAACATGGCTGCTTTCATGTTGTTGTTATCTTATTGTATTTCATATTTCTGGAGTCCCATCTTAAAGTCCATACCTTCTTGCTGGTCCTATTATGCAGCTCCTCTCTGCAGCACAGTTCCTCATGGCTTCCATAGGGGCTCCTCCTGGGCTCTCGACCCAACCCCCTTTTATCCCAGAGGCCTTCATGAGCTACAGCTGCTACCCAACCAAGGATCCCACAGCTGTAGCTCATCCAGAGCAACAGGACCCACCTATCTAATACATAGGACTCTCACTACATATATATATTCACAAGGACTCCTTTATAACAATACATATATTCAGGCCCCTACATTTCCCCCCTTTTCTTTTAACAATTTCTCAATTACACAGTTACAATATCCATATCTGTCCCAGCTCCCAGGCTGCCACAGCTCTCGGCTGTCCTATCTTCCACTGTCCCAGCTCTCCAGCTGCCACAGCTCTCGGCTGTCCGGGGGATTCCATACCTAATACATATATTCAGGCCCCTACATTTCCCCCCTTTTCTTTTAACAATTTCTCCATTACACAGTTACAATATCCATATCTGTCCCAGCTCTCAGGCTGCCACAGCTCTCAGCTGTCCTATCTTCATCTGTCCCAGCTCTCAGGCTGCCACAGCTCTCGGCTGTCCTATATTCCACTGTCCCAGCTCTCCGGCTGCCACAGCTCTCGGCTGTCCAGGGGAGTCCATACCTAATACATATATTCAGGCCCCTACATTATTGTTGTTGTTATCTTATTGTATTTCATATTTCTGGAGTCCCATCTTAAAGTCCATACCTTCTTGCTGGTCCTATTATGCAGCTCCTCTCTGCAGCACAGTTCCTCATGGCTTCCATAGGGGCTCCTTCTGGGCTCTCGACCCAACCCCCTTTTATCCCAGAGGCCTTCATGAGCTACAGCTGCTACCCAACCAAGGATCCCACAGCTGTAGCTCATCCAGAGCAACAGGACCCACCTATCTAATACATAGGACTCTCACTACATATATATATATTCACAAGGACTCCTTTATAACAATACATATATTCAGGCCCCTACACTTTCACGGCTTTTCCCTTAGGAAGAACCCTAATACCCGGCTGATTTACCTTCCTAGGGTTACTGTTAGGCTTAGGCCTAGGACTTTTAAAACCAGGAAGCCCTGGGCTCCAGGCACACTGCAGCTGCGAAAGGCATCCCAAGGGGAGCGCAAAAGTGACGCAACTTGGCTGCCACCACTGATATTTCCATGAGACCATCCCGAAACATAGGTTGATTTTCCTTCCTAGGGTTAAGGTTTGAGTTACGCCTAGGGTAAGGGTCTATTAACCAGAAAGCCCTGAGTTCCAAGAACACAGCAGCTGCGAAGGACTAGCCAAGAAGAGCGCAAAAGTAGCACAACATGCCTGCCTCCACAGCTTTTTCCTTGGGGACATGCCTAATTCCTGGCTGATTTGCCTTTCTCGTCTTAGGGTTGGGGTTCGGCCTAGGGCTAGGATTTTTAAAATCAGGAAGCCCTGAGTTCCAGGCACACTGGAGCTGTGAAAGGCATCCAAAAGGGAGTGCAAAAGTGCCACAACATGGCTGCTTTCACGGCTTTTTCCTTGGCAAGAAGCCTAACACCAGGCTGACATACTTTCCCAGGGTTACTGTTAGGCTTAGGCCTAGGGCTAGGATTTTTGAAACTAGGAAGCCCTTAGCTCCAGGCACACTGCAGCTGTTCAAGGCATCCCAAGGGGAGTACAAAAGTGCAACAACATGGCAGCTTTCACAGCTTTTTCCTTGGCAAGAAGCCTAACACCAGGCTGATTTACTTTCCCAGGGTTACTGTTAGGCTTAGGCCTAGGGCTAGGATTTTTGAAACTAGGAAGCCCTTAGCTCCAGGCACACTGCAGCTGTTCAAGGCATCCCAAGGGGAGTACAAAAGTGCAACAACATGGCAGCTTTCACAGCTTTTTCCTTGGCACCATCCCTATACCTAGGCTGATTTATCTGCCTAGGGTTAGGGTTAGGGTTCAGCCTAGGGCTTGAATTTCTTTAACCAGGAAGCCCTGAGTTCCAGGCTTACTTCATCTGCCAAAGGCATCCCAAAGGGAGTGCAGAAGTGCCACAACATGGCTGCTTTCACGGCTTTTTCCTTGGCAAGAAGCCTAACATCAGGCTGATTTACCTTCCCAGGGTTACTGTTAGGCTTAGGCCTAGGGCTAGGATTTTTGAAACTAGGAAGCCCTGGGCTCCAGGCACACTGCAGCTGTTCAAGGCATCCCAAGGGGAGTACAAAAGTGCAACAACATGGCAGCTTTCACAGCTTTTTCCTTGGCACCATCCCTATACCTAGGCTGATTTATCTGCCTAGGGTTAGGGTTAGGGTTCAGCCTAGGGCTTGAATTTTTTTAACCAGGAAGCCCTGAGTTCCAGGCTTACTTCATCTGCCAAAGGCATCCCAAAGGGAGTGCAGAAGTGCCACAACATGGCTGCTTTCACGGCTTTTCCCTTAGGAAGAACCCTAATACCCGGCTGATTTACCTTCCTAGGGTTACTGTTAGGCTTAGGCCTAGGACTTTTAAAACCAGGAAGCCCTGGGCTCCAGGCACACTGCAGCTGCGAAAGGCATCCCAAGGGGAGCGCAAAAGTGACGCAACTTGGCTGCCACCACTGATATTTCCATGAGAGCATCCCGAACCATAGGTTGATTTTCCTTCCTAGGGTTAAGGTTTGAGTTACGCCTAGGGTAAGGGTTCTATTAACCAGAAAGCCCTGAGTTCCAAGAACACAGCAGCTGCGAAGGACTAGCCAAGAAGAGCGCAAAAGTACCACAACATGCCTGCCTCCACAGCTTTTTCCTTGGGGACATGCCTAATTCCTGGCTGATTTGCCTTTCTCGTCTTAGGGTTGGGGTTCGGCCTAGGGCTAGGATTTTTAAAAGCAGGAAGCCCTGAGTTCCAGGCACACTGGAGCTGTGAAAGGCATCCAAAAGGGAGTGCAAAAGTGCCACAACATGGCTGCTTTCACGGCTTTTTCCTTGGCAAGACGCCTAACACCAGGCTGATTTACCTTCCCAGGGTTACTGTTAGGCTTAGGCCTAGGGCTAGGATTTTTAAAACTAGGAAGCCCTTAGCTCCAGGCACACTGCAGCTGTTCAAGGCATCCCAAGGGGAGTACAAAAGTGCAACAACATGGCAGCTTTCACAGCTTTTTCCTTGGCACCATCCCTATACCTAGGCTGATTTATCTGCCTAGGGTTAGGGTTAGGGTTCAGCCTAGGGCTTGAATTTCTTTAACCAGGAAGCCCTGAGTTCCAGGCTTACTTCATCTGCCAAAGGCATCCCAAAGGGAGTGCAGAAGTGCCACAACATGGCTGCTTTCACGGCTTTTCCCTTAGGAAGAACCCTAATACCCGGCTGATTTACCTTCCTAGGGTTACTGTTAGGCTTAGGCCTAGGACTTTTAAAACCAGGAAGCCCTGGGCTCCAGGCACACTGCAGCTGCGAAAGGCATCCCAAGGGGAGCGCAAAAGTGACGCAACTTGGCTGCCACCACTGATATTTCCATGAGACCATCCCGAACCATAGGCTGATTTTCCTTCCTAGGGTTAAGGTTTGAGTTACGCCTAGGGTAAGGGTTCTATTAACCAGAAAGCCCTGAGTTCCAAGAACACAGCAGCTGCGAAGGACTAGCCAAGAAGAGCGCAAAAGTACCACAACATGCCTGCCTCCACAGCTTTTTCCTTGGGGACATGCCTAATTCCTGGCTGATTTGCCTTTCTCGTCTTAGGGTTGGGGTTCGGCCTAGGGCTAGGATTTTTAAAATCAGGAAGCCCTGAGTTCCAGGCACACTGGACCTGTGAAAGGCATCCAAAAGGGAGTGCAAAAGTGCCACAACATGGCTGTTTCACGGCTTTTTCCTTGGCAAGAAACCTAACATCAGGCTGATTTACTTTCCCAGGGTTACTGTTAGGCTTAGGCCTAGGGCTAGGATTTTTAAAACTAGGAAGCCCTTAGCTCCAGGCACACTGCAGCTGTTCAAGGCATCCCAAGGGGAGTACAAAAGTGCAACAACATGGCAGCTTTCACAGCTTTTTCCTTGGCACCATCCCTATACCTAGGCTGATATATCTGCCTAGGGTTAGGGTTAGGGTTCAGCCTAGGGCTTGGATTTCTTTAACCAGGAAGCCCTGAGTTCCAGGCTTACTTCATCTGCCAAAGGCATCCCAAAGGGAGTGCAGAAGTGCCACAACATGGCTGCTTTCACGGCTTTTTCCTTGGCAAGAAGCCTAACATCAGGCTGATTTACTTTCCCAGGGTTACTGTTTAGGCTTAGGCCTAGGGCTAGGATTTTTGAAACTAGGAAGCCCTTAGCTCCAGGCACACTGCAGCTGTTCAAGGCATCCCAAGGGGAGTACAAAAGTGCAACAACATGGCAGCTTTCACAGCTTTTTCCTTGGCACCATCCCTATACCTAGGCTGATTTATCTGCCTAGGGTTAGGGTTAGGGTTCAGCCTAGGGCTTGGATTACTTTAACCAGGAAGCCCTGAGTTCCAGGCACACTGGAGCTGTGAAAGGCATCCAAAAGGGAGTGCAAAAATGCCACAACATGGCTGCTTTCACGGCTTTTTCCTTGGCAAGACGCCTAACACCAGGCTGATTTACCTTCCCAGGGTTACTGTTAGGCTTAAGCCTAGGGCTAGGATTTTTAAAACTAGGAAGCCCTGGGCTCCAGGCACACTGCAGCTGTTCAAGGCATCCCAAGGGGAGTACAAAAGTGCAACAACATGGCAGCTTTCACAGCTTTTTCCTTGGCACCATCCCTATACCTAGGCTGATTTATCTGCCTAGGGTTAGGGTTAGGGTTCAGCCTAGGGCTTGGATTTTTTTAACCAGGAAGCCCTGAGTTCCAGGCTTACTTCATCTGCCAAAGGCATCCCAAAGGGAGTGCAGAAGTGCCACAACATGGCTGCTTTCACGGCTTTTCCCTTAGGAAGAACCCTAATACCCGGCTGATTTACCTTCCTAGGGTTACTGTTAGGCTTAGGCCTAGGACTTTTAAAACCAGGAAGCCCTGGGCTCCAGGCACACTGCAGCTGCGAAAGGCATCCCAAGGGGAGCGCAAAAGTGACGCAACTTGGCTGCCACCACTGATATTTCCATGAGACCATCCCGAACCATAGGCTGATTTTCCTTCCTAGGGTTAAGGTTTGAGTTACGCCTAGGGTAAGGGTCTATTAACCAGAAAGCCCTGAGTTCCAAGAACACAGCAGCTGCGAAGGACTAGCCAAGAAGAGCGCAAAAGTACCACAACATGCCTGCCTCCACAGCTTTTTCCTTGGGGACATGCCTAATTCCTGGCTGATTTGCCTTTCTCGTCTTAGGGTTGGGGTTCGGCCTAGGGCTAGGATTTTTAAAATCAGGAAGCCCTGAGTTCCAGGCACACTGGAGCTGTGAAAGGCATCCAAAAGGGAGTGCAAAAGTGCCACAACATGGCTGCTTTCACGGCTTTTTCCTTGGCAAGACGCCTAACACCAGGCTGATTTACCTTCCCAGGGTTACTGTTAGGCTTAGGCCTAGGGCTAGGATTTTTAAAACTAGGAAGCCCTTAGCTCCAGGCACACTGCAGCTGTTCAAGGCATCCCAAGGGGAGTACAAAAGTGCAACAACATGGCAGCTTTCACAGCTTTTTCCTTGGCACCATCCCTATACCTAGGCTGATTTATCTGCCTAGGGTTAGGGTTAGGGTTCAGCCTAGGGCTTGGATTTTTTTAACCAGGAAGCCCTGAGTTCCAGGCTTACTTCATCTGCCAAAGGCATCCCAAAGGGAGTGCAGAAGTGCCACAACATGGCTGCTTTCACGGCTTTTCCCTTAGGAAGAACCCTAATACCCGGCTGATTTACCTTCCTAGGGTTACTGTTAGGCTTAGGCCTAGGACTTTTAAAACCAGGAAGCCCTGGGCTCCAGGCACACTGCAGCTGCGAAAGGCATCCCAAGGGGAGCGCAAAAGTGACGCAACTTGGCTGCCACCACTGATATTTCCTAGAGACCATCCCGAACCATAAGCTGATTTTCCTTCCTAGGGTTAAGGTTGTAGTTACGCCTAGGGTAAGGGTCTATTAACCGGAAAGCCCTGAGTTCTAAGAACACAGCAGCTGCGAAGGACTACCCAAGAAGAGCGCAAAAGTACCACAACATGCCTGCCTCCACAGCTTTTTCCTTGGGGACATGCCTAATTCCTGGCTGATTTGCCTTTCTCGTCTTAGGGTTGGGGTTCGGCCTAGGGCTAGGATTTTTAAAAGCAGGAAGCCCTGAGTTCCAGGCACACTGGAGCTGTGAAAGGCATCCAAAAGGGAGTGCAAAAGTGCCACAACATGGCTGCTTTCACGGCTTTTTCCTTGGCAAGACGCCTAACACCAGGCTGATTTACCTTCCCAGGGTTACTGTTAGGCTTAGGCCTAGGGCTAGGATTTTTAAAACTAGGAAGCCCTTAGCTCCAGGCACACTGCAGCTGTTCAAGGCATCCCAAGGGGAGTACAAAAGTGCAACAACATGGCAGCTTTCACAGCTTTTTCCTTGGCACCATCCCTATACCTAGGCTGATTTATCTGCCTAGGGTTAGGGTTAGGGTTCAGCCTAGGGCTTGGATTTTTTTAACCAGGAAGCCCTGAGTTCCAGGCTTACTTCATCTGCCAAAGGCATCCCAAAGGGAGTGCAGAAGTGCCACAACATGGCTGCTTTCACGGCTTTTCCCTTAGGAAGAACCCTAATACCCGGCTGATTTACCTTCCTAGGGTTACTGTTAGGCTTAGGCCTAGGACTTTTAAAACCAGGAAGCCCTGGGCTCCAGGCACACTGCAGCTGCGAAATGCATCCCAAGGGGAGCGCAAAAGTGACGCAACTTGGCTGCCACCACTCATATTTCCTAGAGACCATCCAGAACCATAAGCTGATTTTCCTTCCTAGGGTTAAGGTTTGAGTTACGCCTATGGTAAGGGTCAATTAACCGGAAAGCCCTGAGTTCTAAGAACACAGCAGCTGCGAAGGACTACCCAAGAAGAGCGCAAAAGTACCACAACATGCCTGCCTCCACAGCTTTTTCCTTGGGGACATGCCTAATTCCTGGCTGATTTGCCTTTCTCGTCTTAGGGTTGGGGTTCGGCCTAGGGCTAGGATTTTTAAAAGCAGGAAGCCCTGAGTTCCAGGCACACTGGAGCTGTGAAAGGCATCCAAAAGGGAGTGCAAAAGTGCCACAACATGGCTGCTTTCACGGCTTTTTCCTTGGCAAGACGCCTAACACCAGGCTGATTTACCTTCCCAGGGTTACTGTTAGGCTTAGGCCTAGGGCTAGGATTTTTAACACTAGGAAGCCCTTAGCTCCAGGCACACTGCAGCTGTTCAAGGCATCCCAAGGGGAGTACAAAAGTGCAGCAACATGGCAGCTTTCACAGCTTTTTCCTTGGCACCATCCCTATACCTAGGCTGATTTATCTGCCTAGGGTTAGGGTTAGGGTTCAGCCTAGGGCTTGGATTTCTTTAACCAGGAAGCCCTGAGTTCCAGGCTTACTTCATCTGCCAAAGGCATCCCAAAGGGAGTGCAAAAGTGCCACAACATGGCTGCTTTCACGGCTTTTTCCTTGGCAAGAAGCCTAACATCAGGCTGATTTACTTTCCCAGGGTTACTGTTAGGCTTAGGCCTAGGGCTAGGATTTTAGAAACTAGGAAGCCCTTAGCTCCAGGCACACTGCAGCTGTTCAAGGCATCCAAGGGGAGTACAAAAGTGCAACAACATGGCAGCTTTCACAGCTTTTTCCTTGGCACCATCCCTATACCTAGGCTGATTTATCTGCCTAGGGTTAGGGTTAGGGTTCAGCCTAGGGCTAGGATTTTTAAAATCAGGAAGCCCTGAGTTCCAGGCACACTGGAGCTGTGAAAGGCATCCAAAAGGGAGTGCAAAAGTGCCACAACATGGCTGCTTTCACGGCTTTTTCCTTGTCGAAAAGAAACTTGTCCAAAACAGCTTCCAATCGAATGCTCATGTGACCGGAAAAGTCAGAAGAGTGCAAAGGTACTGTTTTCTAGAATTTGGCAAGCTGCGCACACAATCCCAGTGTTGTACAGCTTCCTTCTTCACCTTTCCGATGGTCCCGCTGTCTCCGTCTCCCGGAGGCGAAGAAGCGGCTTCTTCGCGCAAAGACAATTGTGCCGCTCACTGTGCTCTCCTTAGCGAGGCTTTTGCCGAAAGACGCCCGGGAGCGGCTCTTAGCTCCGGAGAGCGTCGTACCTTCGTCTTTAGCGTCTCTTCTCGTCTACATCTTAGCAAAAAGGTTTTCCACTGTTTGCCTAGGAAAAACTTTGCCAGCACAGAAAACATCTCCCATCGTGTTCTAGACGTTGCACGGAGGTCTTCCAAGTGTTTGGCATGAAGAAAAGAAAAGTTGTCCAAAACAGCTTCCAATCGAATGTTCATGTGATTGGAAAAGTCAGGAGAGTGCAAAGGTACTGTTTTCTAGCAGTTGGCAAGCTGCGCACACAATCCCAGTGTTGTACAGCTTCCTTCTTCACCTCACCGAAGGTGCCGCTCTCTCCGGCTCCCGGAGGCGAAGAAGCGGCTTCATCGCGCATAGACGATTGTGCCGCTCACTGTGCACTCCTTAGCGCGGCTTCTGCCGAAAGACGCCTGGGAGCGGCTCTTAGCTCCGTAGAGCATCGTACCTTCGTCTTTAGCGTCTCTTCTCGTCTACATCTTAACAAAAAGCTTTTCAACTATGTTTGCCTAGGAAAAACTTTTCCAGAACAGAAAACATCTCCCATCGTGTTCTAGACGTTGCACGGAGGTCTTCCAAGTGTTTGGCATGAAGAAAAGAAAAGTTGTCCAAAACAGCTTCCAATCGAATGTTCATATGATTGGAAAAGTCAGGAGAGTTTAAAGATACTGTTTTCTATCGGTTGGCAGGCTGCGCACACAATCGCAGTGTTGTACAGCTTCCTTCTTCACCTTTCCGAAGGTGCCGCTGTCTCCGGCTCGCGGAGGCGAAGAAGCGGCTTCTTCGCGCAAAGACGATTGTGCCGCTCACTGTGCTCTGCTGAGCGCGGCTTCTGCCGAAAGACGCCCGGGAGCGGCTCTTAGCCCCGGAGAGCATCGTACCTTCGTCTTTAGCGTCTCTTCTCCTCTACATCTTAGCAGAAAGCTTTTCCACTATGTTTGCCTAGGAAAAACTTTGCCAGCACAGAAAACATCTCCCATCATGTTCTAGACGTTGCTCGCAGGTCTTCCAAGTGTTTGGCAGGAAGAAAAGAAAAGTTGTCCAAAACAGCTTCCTATCGAATGTTCATATGATTGGAAAAGTCAGGAAAGTGCAAAGGTACTGTTTCCAATCAGTTTACAAGCTGCGCACACAATCCCAGTGTTGTACAGCTTTCTTCTTCACCTGTCCGAAGGTGCCGCTCTCTCCGGCTCCCGGAGGCGAAGAAGCGGCTTCTTCGCGCAAAGACGATTGTGCCGCTCACTGTGCTCTCCATAGGGCGGCTTCTGCCGAAAGAGGCCCGGGAGCGGCTCTTAGCTCCGGAGAGCATCGTACCTTCGTCTTTAGCGTCTCTTCTCGTCTACATCTTAGCAAAAAGCTTTTCAACTATGTCTGGTGAAGAAAAATTGTGCCAGCACAGAAAACATCTCCCATCGTGTTCTAGACGTAGCACGGAGGTCTTCCAAGTGTTTGGCATGAAGAAAAGAAAAGTTGTCCAAATCAGCTTCCAATCGAATGTTCATATGATTGGAAAATCAGGAGAGTGCAAATTTACTGTTTTCTTGCAGTTGGCAAGCTGCGCACAAAATCCCAGTGTTGTGCTGGTTCCTTCTTCACATTTCCGGAGTTGCCGCTCTCTCCGGCTCCCGGAGCCGAAGAAGCCGCTTCTTCGCGCACAGACGATTGTGCCGCTCCCAGTGCTCTGCTGAGCGCGTCATCTGAAGAAAGACGACCAGGAGCGGCGCTTAGCCCCGGAGAGCATCGTACCTTCGTCTTTAGCGTCTCTTCTCGTCTCCATCTTAGCAAAAAGCTTTTCCACGGTGTCTGGCTAGGAAAAACTGTGCCGGCACAGAAAACAACACCCATCGTGATCGAGAAGTTGCAGAGAAGTCGGGCAAGTGTTTGGCAGGAAGAAAAGAAAAGTTGTCCAAAACAGCTTCCAATCGAATGTTCATGTGTTTGCAGGAGAGTGCAAAGGTACTGTTTTCTATCAGCTGGAGAGCTGCCCACAAAATCCCAGTGTTGTACAGCTTCCTTCTTCACCTTTCCGAAGCTGCCACTCTGTCCGGCTCTTGGAGCAGAAGAAGCCGCTACTTTGCGCTAAGACGATTGTGCCGCTCACAGTGATCTGCTGAGCGCGGCTTCTGCAGAACGACGCCCGAGAGCTGCGCATAGCTCCGGAGAGCATCGTACCTTCGTCTTTACAGTCTCTTCTCGTCTACATCTTAGACGAAAGCTTTTCCACTATGTCTGGCTATGAAAAACCGTGCCAGCACAGAAAACCACACCCATCGTGACCAGGAAGTAGCAGAGAGGTCTGTAAAGTGTTTGGCTGGAAGAAAAGTTGTCCAAAAGAGCTTCCAATCGAATGTTCATGTGTTTGGAAAAGTCAGGAGAGTGCAAAGCTACTGTTTTCTATCAGGTGGCAAGCTGCGCACAGAATCCCAGTGTTGTACAGCTTCCTTCTTCACCTGTCCGAAGGTGCCGCTCTCTCCGGCTCCCGGAGCCGAAGAAGCGGCTTCTTCGCGCAAAGACGATTGTGCCGCTCACTGTGCTCTCCATAGCGCGGCTTCTGCCGAAAGAGGCCCGGGAGCGGCTCTTAGCTCCGGAGAGCATCGTACCTTCGTCTTTAGCGTCTCTTCTCGTCTACATCTTAGCAAAAAGCTTTTCAACTATGTCTGGTGAGGAAAAACTGTGCCAGCACAGAAAACATCTCCCATCGTGTTCTGGACGTTGCACGGAGGTCTTCCAAGTGTTTGACATGAAGAAAAGAAAAGTTGTCCAAAACAGCTTCCAATCGAATGTTCATGTGATTGGAAAAGGCAGGAGAGTGCAGAGGTACTGTTTTCTATCAGGTGGCAAGCTGCGCACACAATCCCAGTGTTGTACAGCTTCCTTCTTCACCTTTCCGAAGGTGCCGCTCTCTCCGGCTCCCGGAGGCGAAGAAGCGGCTTCTTCGCGCAAAGACGATTGTGCCGCTCACTGTGCTCTCCTTAGCGCGGCTTCTGCCGAAAGACGCCCGAGAGCGGCTCTTAGCTCCGGAGAGCATCGTACCTTCGTCTTTAGCGTCTTTTGTGGTCTACATCCTAGCAGAAAGATTTTCCACTCTGTCTGGCTATGAAAAACCGTGCCAGCGCAGAAAACAACTCCCATCGTGACAGGGAAGTTGCAGAGAGGTCTGTAAAGTGTTTGGCTGGAAGAAAAGTTGTCCAAAACAGCTTCCAATCGAATGTTCATGTGATTGAAAAAGTCAGGAGAGTGCAAAGGCACTGTTTTCTATCAGGTGGCAAGCTGCGCACACAATCCCAGTGTTGTACAGCTTCCTTCTTCACCTTTCCGAAGGTGCCGCTCTCTCCGGCTCTTGGAGCAGTAGAAGCCGCTTCTTCGCGCAAACACGATTGTGCTGCTCAAAGTGCTGTGCTGAGCGCGGCTTTTGCCAATAGACGCCCGGGAGCGGCTCTTAGCACCGGAGAGCATCGTACCTTCGTCTTTAGCGTCTCTTCTCGTCTACATCTTAGAGGAAAGGTTTTCCACTATGTCGTGCTAGGAAAAACAGTGCCAGCACAGAAAACATCTCCCATCGTGATCGAGAAGTTGCATAGAAGTCTGGCAAGGGTTTGGCTGGAAGAAAAGTTGTCCAAAACAGCTTCCAATCGAATGTTCATGTGATTGGAAAAGTCAGGAGAGTGCAAAGGTACTGTTTTCTATCATCTGGCAAGCTGGGCACAGAATCCCAGTGTTGTACAGCTTCCTTCTTCACCTTTTCGAAACTGCCGCTCTCTCCGGCTCAAGGAGCCGAAGAAGCGGCTTCTTCGCGCAAAGACGATTGTGCCGCTCACTGTGCTCTCCATAGCGCGGCTTCTGCCGAAAGAGGCCCGGGAGCGGCTCTTAGCTCCGGAGAGCATCGTACCTTCGTCTTTAGCGTCTCTTCTCGTCTACAGCTTAGCAAAAAGCTTTTCCACTATGTCTGCTAGGAAAAACCATGCCAACAAAGAAAACAACTCCCATCGTGACCGAGAAGTTGCACGGAGGCCTGGAAAGTGTTTGGCTGGAAGAAAAGAAAAGAAACTTGTCCAAAAGAGCTTCCAATCGAATGTTCATGTGTTTGGAAAAGTCAGGAGAGGGCAAAGCTACTGTTTTCTATCAGGTGGCAAGCTGCGCACAGAATCCCAGTGTTGTACAGCTTCCTTCTTCACCTGTCCGAAGGTGCCGCTCTCTCCGGCTCCCGGAGGCGAAGAAGCGGCTTCTTCGCGCAAAGACGATTGTGCCGCTCACTGTGCTCTCCATAGCGCGGCTTCTGCCGAAAGAGGCCCGGGAGCGGCTCTTAGCTCCGGAGAGCATCGTACCTTCGTCTTTAGCGTCTTTTGTGGTCTACATCCTAGCAGAAAGATTTTCCACTCTGTCTGGCTATGAAAAACCGTGCCAGCGCAGAAAACAACTCCCATCGTGACAGGGAAGTTGCAGAGAGGTCTGTAAAGTGTTTGGCTGGAAGAAAAGTTGTCCAAAACAGCTTCCAATCGAATGTTCATGTGATTGAAAAAGTCAGGAGAGTGCAAAGGCACTGTTTTCTATCAGCTGGAGAGCTGCCCACAAAATCCCAGTGTTGTACAGCTTCCTTCTTCACCTTTCCGAAGGTGCCGCTCTCTCCGGCTCTTGGAGCAGTAGAAGCCGCTTCTTCGCGCAAACACGATTGTGCTGCTCACAGTGCTGTGCTGAGCGCGGCTTTTGCCAATAGACGCCCGGGAGCGGCTCTTAGCACCGGAGAGCATCGTACCTTCGTCTTTAGCGTCTCTTCTCGTCTACATCTTAGAGGAAAGGTTTTCCACTATGTCGTGCTAGGAAAAACAGTGCCAGCACAGAAAACGTCTCCCATCGTGATCGAGAAGTTGCATAGAAGTCTGGCAAGGGTTTGGCTGGAAGAAAAGTTGTCCAAAACAGCTTCCAATCGAATGTTCATGTGATTGGAAAAGTCAGGAGAGTGCAAAGGTACTGTTTTCTATCATCTGGCAAGCTGGGCACAGAATCCCAGTGTTGTACAGCTTCCTTCTTCACCTTTTCGAAACTGCCGCTCTCTCCGGCTCAAGGAGCCGAAGAAGCGGCTTCTTCGCGCAAAGACGATTGTGCCGCTCACTGTGCTCTCCTTAGAGCGGCTTCTGCCGAAAGAGGCCCGGGAGCGGCTCTTAGCTCCGGAGAGCATCGTACCTTCGTCTTTAGCGTCTCTTCTCGTCTACATTTTAGTCGAAAGCTTTTCCACTATGTCTGCTAGGAAAAACCATGCCAACAAAGAAAACAACTCCCATCGTGACCGAGAAGTTGCACGGAGGCCTGGAAAGTGTTTGGCTGGAAGAAAAGAAAAGTTGTCCAAAAGAGCTTCCAATCGAATGTTCATGTGTTTGGAAAAGTCAGGAGAGGGCAAAGCTACTGTTTTCTATCAGGTGGCAAGCTGCGCACACAATCCCAGTGTTGTACAGCTTCCTTCTTCACCTGTCCGAAGGTGCCGCTCTCTCCGGCTCCCGGAGGCGAAGAAGCGGCTTCTTCGCGCAAAGACGATTGTGCCGCTCACTGTGCTCTCCATAGGGCGGCTTCTGCCGAAAGAGGCCCGGGAGCGGCTCTTAGCTCCGGAGAGCATCGTACCTTCGTCTTTAGCGTCTCTTCTCGTCTACATCTTAGCAAAAAGCTTTTCAACTATGTCTGGTGAGGAAAAACTGTGCCAGCACAGAAAACATCTCCCATCGTGTTCTGGACGTTGCACGGAGGTCTTCCAAGTGTTTGACATGAAGAAAAGAAAAGTTGTCCAAAACAGCTTCCAATCGAATGTTCATGTGATTGGAAAATCAGGAGAGTGCAAAGGTACTGTTTTCTATCAGGTGGCAAGCTGCGCACACAATCCCAGTGTTGTACAGCTTCCTTCTTCACCTTTCCGAAGGTGCCGCTCTCTCCGGCTCCCGGAGGCGAAGAAGCGGCTTCTTCGCGCAAAGACGATTGTGCCGCTCACTGTGCTCTCTTAGCGCGGCTTCTGCTAAAAGAAGCCCGGGAGCGGCACTTAGCTCCGGAGAGTATCGTAACTTCGTCTTTAGCGTCTTTTGGTCTACATCTTAGCAAAAAGCTTTTCCACTATGTCTATCTAGGAAAAACCGTGACAGCTTAGAAAACATCACCCATCGTGATCGAGAAGTTGGCAAGCTGGGCACACAATCCCAGTGCTGTACAGCTTCATTCTTCACCTTTCCGAAGCTGCCGCTCTCTCCGGCTGCCCGAGGCGAAGAAGTGGCTTCTTCGCGCAAAGACGATTGTGCCGCTCACTGTGCTCTCCATAGCGCGGCTTCTGCCGAAAGAGGCCCGGGAGCGGCGCTTAGCTCAGGAGAGCATCGTACCTTCGTCTTTAGCGTCTCTTCTCCTCTACATCTTAGCAGAAAACTTTTCCACTATGATTTCCTAGGAAAAACTTTGCCAGCACTGAAAACACCTCCTATCGTGCTCTAGACGTTGCACGGAGGTGTGCCGAGTGTTTCGGAAGAAGGGAAAGAAACTTGTCCAAAACAGCTTCCAATCGAATGTTCATATTATTGGAAAAGTCAGGAAAGTGCAAAGGTACTATTTCCTATCAGTTGGCAAGCTGCGCACACAATCCCAGTGTTGTACAGCTTCCTTCTTCACCTGTCCGAAGGTGCCACTCTCTCCGGCTCCCGGAGGCGAAAAAGCGGCTTCTTCGCGCAAAGACGATTGTGCCGCTCACTCTGCTCTCCTAAGCGCGGCTACTGCCGAAAGAGGCCCGGAAGCGGCTCTAAGCTCCGGAGGGCATCGTACCTTCGTCTTTAGCGTCTCTTCTCGTCTACAGCTTAGCAAAAAGCTTTTCCACTATGTCTGTCGAGGAAAAACTTTGCCAGCACAGAAAACATCTCCTAACGTGTTCTAGACGTTCCTCGGAGGTGTGCCGAGTGTTTCGGAAGAAGGGAAAGAAACTTGTCCAAAACAGCTTCCAATCGAATGTTCATGTGATTGGAAAAGTCAGGAAAGTGCAAAGGTACTATTTCCTGTCTGTTGGCAAGCTGCGCACAGAATCCCAGTGTTGTACAGCTTCCTTCTTCACCTGTCCGAAGGTGCCACTCTCTCCGGCTCCCGGAGGCGAAAAAGCGGCTTCTTCGCGCAAAGACGAATGTGCCGCTCACTCTGCTCTCCTAAGCGCGGCTACTGCCGAAAGACGCCCGGGAGCGGCTCTTAGCTCCGGAGAGCATCGTACCTTCGTCTTTAGCGTCTCTTCTCGTCTACATCTTAGCAAAAAGCATTTCCGTTATGTCTGGCGAGGAAAAACTTTGCCACCACTGAAACACCTACTATCGTGTTCTAGACCTAGCACCGAGGTGTGCCGAGTGTTATGGAAGAAGGGAACGAAACTTGTCCAAAACAGCTTCCAATCGAATGTTCATGTGATTGGAAAAGTCAGAAGAGTGCAAATGTACTGTTTTCTATCAGATGGCAAGCTGCGCACACAATCCCAGTGTTGTACGGCTTTCTTCTTCACCTGTCCGAAGGTGCCACTCTCTCCGGCTCCCGAAGGCGAAAAAGCGGCTTCTTCGCGCAAAGACGATTGTGCCGCTCACTGTGCTCTCCTTAGAGCGGCTTCTGCCGAAAGAGGCCCGGGAGCGGCTCTTAGCTCCGGAGAGCATTGTACCTTCTTCTTTAGCGTCTCTTCTCGTCTACATCTTAGACGAAAGCTTTTCCACTCTGTCTGGCTATGAAAAACCGTGCCAGCGCAGAAAACAACTCCCATCGTGTTCTAGAGGTTGCACGATCCCTATACTTAGGCTGATTTTCCTTCCTGGAAATAAAGTTAGGTTTCAGCCTAGGGCTTGGGTTTCTTTAACCAGGAAGCCCTGAGTTCCAGGCTTACTTCATCTGCCAAAGGCATCCCAAAGGGAGTGCAGAAGTGCCACAACATGGCTGCTTTCACGGCTTTTCCCTTAGGAAGAACCCTAATACCCGGCTGATTTACCTTCCTAGGGTTACTGTTAGGCTTAGGCCTAGGACTTTTAAAACCAGGAAGCCCTGGGCTCCAGGCACACTGCAGCTGCGAAAGGCATCCCAAGGGGAGCGCAAAAGTGACGCAACTTGGCTGCCTCCACAGCTTTTTCCTTGGGGACATGCCTAATTCCTGGCTGATTTGCCTTTCTCGTCTTAGGGTTGGGGTTCGGCCTAGGGCTAGGATTTTTAAAATCAGGAAGCCCTGAGTTCCAGGCACACTGCAGCTGTGAAAGGCATCCAAAAGGGAGTGCAAAAGTGCCACAACATGGCTGCTTTCACGGCTTTTTCCTTGGCAAGAAGCCTAACACCAGGCTGATTTGCCTTCCAAGGGTTACTGTTAGGCTTAGGCCTAGGGCTAGGATTTTTAAAACTAGGAAGCCCTGGGCTCCAGGCACACTGCAGCTGTTCAAGGCATCCCAAGGGGAGTACAAAAGTGCAACAACATGGCAGCTTTCACAGCTTTTTCCTTGGCACCATCCCTATACCTAGGCTGATTTATCTGCCTAGGGTTAGGGTTAGGGTTCAGCCTAGGGCTTGGATTTCTTTAACCAGGAAGCCCTGAGTTCCAGGCTTACTTCATCTGCCAAAGGCATCCCAAAGGGAGTGCAGAAGTGCCACAACATGGCTGCTTTCACGGCTTTTCCCTTAGGAAGAACCCTAATACCCGGCTGATTTACCTTCCTAGGGTTACTGTTAGGCTTAGGCCTAGGACTTTTAAAACCAGGAAGCCCTGGGCTCCAGGCACACTGCAGCTGCAAAAGGCATCCCAAGGGGAGCGCAAAAGTGACGCAACTTGGCTGCCACCACTGATATTTCCATGAGACCATCCCGAACCATAGGCTGATTTTCCTTCCTAGGGTTAAGGTTTGAGTTACGCCTAGGGTAAGGGTCTATTAACCAGAAAGCCCTGAGTTCCAAGAACACGGCAGCTGCGAAGGACTAGCCAAGAAGAGCGCAAAAGTACCACAACATGCCTGCCTCCACAGCTTTTTCCTTGGGGACATGCCTAATTCCTGGCTGATTTGCCTTTCTCGTCTTAGGGTTGGGGTTCGGCCTAGGGCTAGGATTTTTAAAATCAGGAAGCCCTGAGTTCCAGGCACACTGGAGCTGTGAAAGGCATCCAAAAGGGAGTGCAGAAGTGCCACAACATGCCTGCTTTCACGGCTTTTTCCTTGGCAAGAAGCCTAACACCAGGCTGATTTACTTTCCCAGGGTTACTGTTAGGCTTAGGCCTAGGGCTAGGATTTTTAAAACTAGGAAGCCCTTAGCTCCAGGCACACTGCAGCTGTTCAAGGCATCCCAAGGGGAGTACAAAAGTGCAACAACATGGCAGCTTTCACAGCTTTTTCCTTGGCACCATCCCTATACCTAGGCTGATTTATCTGCCTAGGGTTAGGGTTAGGGTTCAGCCTAGGGCTGTGATTTCTTTAACCAGGAAGCCCTGAGTTCCAGGCTTACTTCATCTGCCAAAGGCATCCCAAAGGGAGTGCAGAAGTGCCACAACATGGCTGCTTTCACGGCTTTTCCCTTAGGAAGAACCCTAATACCCGGCTGATTTACCTTCCTAGGGTTACTGTTAGGCTTAGGCCTAGGACTTTTAAAACCAGGAAGCCCTGGGCTCCAGGCACACTGCAGCTGCAAAAGGCATCCCAAGGGGAGCGCAAAAGTGACGCAACTTGGCTGCCACCACTGATATTTCCATGAGACCATCCCGAACCATAGGCTGATTTTCCTTCCTAGGGTTAAGGTTTGAGTTACGCCTAGGGGAAGGGTCTATTAACCAGAAAGCCCTGAGTTCCAAGAACACAGCAGCTGCGAAGGACTAGCCAAGAAGAGCGCAAAAGTACCACAACATGCCTGCCTCCACAGCTTTTTCCTTGGGGACATGCCTAATTCCTGGCTGATTTGCCTTTCTCGTCTTAGGGTTGGGGTTCGGCCTAGGGCTAGGATTTTTAAAAGCAGGAAGCCCTGAGTTCCAGGCACACTGGAGCTGTGAAAGGCATCCAAAAGGGAGTGCAAAAGTGCCACAACATGGCTGCTTTCACGGCTTTTTCCTTGGCAAGAAGCCTAACACCAGGCTGATTTACTTTCCCAGTGTTACTGTTAGGCTTAGGCCTAGGGCTAGGATTTTTGAAACTAGGAAGCCCTTAGCTCCAGGCACACTGCAGCTGTTCAAGGCATCCCAAGGGGAGTACAAAAGTGCAACAACATGGCAGCTTTCACAGCTTTTTCCTTGGCAAGAAGCCTTACACCAGGCTGATTTACTTTCCCAGGGTTACTGTTAGGCTTAGGCCTAGGGCTAGGATTTTTGAAACTAGGAAGCCCTTAGCTCCAGGCACACTGCAGCTGTTCAAGGCATCCCAAGGGGAGTACAAAAGTGCAACAACATGGCAGCTTTCACAGCTTTTTCCTTGGCACCATCCCTATACCTAGGCTGATTTATCTGCCTAGGGTTAGGGTTAGGGTTCAGCCTAGGGCTTGGATTTCTTTAACCAGGAAGCCCTGAGTTCCAGGCTTACTTCATCTGCCAAAGGCATCCCAAAGGGAGTGCAGAAGTGCCACAACATGGCTGCTTTCACGGCTTTTTCCTTGGCAAGAAGCCTAACATCAGGCTGATTTACTTTCCCAGGGTTACTGTTAGGCTTAGGCCTAGGGCTAGGATTTTTGAAACTAGGAAGCCCTTAGCTCCAGGCACACTGCAGCTCTTCAAGGCATCCCAAGGGGAGTACAAAAGTGCAACAACATGGCAGCTTTCACAGCTTTTTCCTTGGCACCATCCCTATACCTAGGCTGATTTATCTGCCTAGGGTTAGGGTTAGGGTTCAGCCTAGGGCTTGGATTTCTTTAACCAGGAAGCCCTGAGTTCCAGGCTTACTTCATCTGCCAAAGGCATCCCAAAGGGAGTGCAGAAGTGCCACAACATGGCTGCTTTCACGCCTTTTTCCTTGGCAAGACGCCTAACACCAGGCTGACTTACCTTCCCAGGGTTACTGTTAGGCTTAGGCCTAGGGCTAGGATTTTTAAAACTAGGAAGCCCTTAGCTCCAGGCACACTGCAGCTGTTCAAGGCATCCCAAGGGGAGTACAAAAGTGCAACAACATGGCAGCTTTCACAGCTTTTTCCTTGGCACCATCCCTATACCTAGGCTGATTTATCTGCCTAGGGTTAGGGTTAGGGTTCAGCCTAGGGCTGTGATTTCTTTAACCAGGAAGCCCTGAGTTCCAGGCTTACTTCATCTGCCAAAGGCATCCCAAAGGGAGTGCAGAAGTGCCACAACATGGCTGCTTTCATGTTGTTGTTATCTTATTGTATTTCATATTTCTGGAGTCCCATCTTAAAGTCCATACCTTCTTGCTGGTCCTATTATGCAGCTCCTCTCTGCAGCACAGTTCCTCATGGCTTCCATAGGGGCTCCTCCTGGGCTCTCGACCCAACCCCCTTTTATCCCAGAGGCCTTCATGAGCTACAGCTGCTACCCAACCAAGGATCCCACAGCTGTAGCTCATCCAGAGCAACAGGACCCACCTATCTAATACATAGGACTCTCACTACATATATATATTCACAAGGACTCCTTTATAACAATACATATATTCAGGCCCCTACATTTCCCCCCTTTTCTTTTAACAATTTCTCAATTACACAGTTACAATATCCATATCTGTCCCAGCTCCCAGGCTGCCACAGCTCTCGGCTGTCCTATCTTCCACTGTCCCAGCTCTCCAGCTGCCACAGCTCTCGGCTGTCCGGGGGATTCCATACCTAATACATATATTCAGGCCCCTACATTTCCCCCCTTTTCTTTTAACAATTTCTCCATTACACAGTTACAATATCCATATCTGTCCCAGCTCTCAGGCTGCCACAGCTCTCAGCTGTCCTATCTTCATCTGTCCCAGCTCTCAGGCTGCCACAGCTCTCGGCTGTCCTATATTCCACTGTCCCAGCTCTCCGGCTGCCACAGCTCTCGGCTGTCCGGGGGATTCCATACCTAATACATATATTCAGGCCCCTACATTATTGTTGTTGTTATCTTATTGTATTTCATATTTCTGGAGTCCCATCTTAAAGTCCATACCTTCTTGCTGGTCCTATTATGCAGCTCCTCTCTGCAGCACAGTTCCTCATGGCTTCCATAGGGGCTCCTTCTGGGCTCTCGACCCAACCCCCTTTTATCCCAGAGGCCTTCATGAGCTACAGCTGCTACCCAACCAAGGATCCCACAGCTGTAGCTCATCCAGAGCAACAGGACCCACCTATCTAATACATAGGACTCTCACTACATATATATATATTCACAAGGACTCCTTTATAACAATACATATATTCAGGCCCCTACACTTTCACGGCTTTTCCCTTAGGAAGAACCCTAATACCCGGCTGATTTACCTTCCTAGGGTTACTGTTAGGCTTAGGCCTAGGACTTTTAAAACCAGGAAGCCCTGGGCTCCAGGCACACTGCAGCTGCGAAAGGCATCCCAAGGGGAGCGCAAAAGTGACGCAACTTGGCTGCCTCCACAGCTTTTTCCTTGGGGACATGCCTAATTCCTGGCTGATTTGCCTTTCTCGTCTTAGGGTTGGGGTTCGGCCTAGGGCTAGGATTTTTAAAATCAGGAAGCCCTGAGTTCCAGGCACCCTGCAGCTGTGAAAGGCATCCAAAAGGGAGTGCAAAAGTGCCACAACATGGCTGCTTTCACGGCTTTTTCCTTGGCAAGAAGCCTAACACCAGGCTGATTTGCCTTCCAAGGGTTACTGTTAGGCTTAGGCCTAGGGCTAGGATTTTTAAAACTAGGAAGCCCTGGGCTCCAGGCACACTGCAGCTGTTCAAGGCATCCCAAGGGGAGTACAAAAGTGCAACAACATGGCAGCTTTCACAGCTTTTTCCTTGGCACCATCCCTATACCTAGGCTGATTTATCTGCCTAGGGTTAGGGTTAGGCTTCAGCCTAGGGCTTGGATTTCTTTAACCAGGAAGCCCTGAGTTCCAGGCTTACTTCATCTGCCAAAGGCATCCCAAAGGGAGTGCAGAAGTGCCACAACATGGCTGCTTTCACGGCTTTTCCCTTAGGAAGAACCCTAATACCCGGCTGATTTACCTTCCTAGGGTTACTGTTAGGCTTAGGCCTAGGACTTTTAAAACCAGGAAGCCCTGGGCTCCAGGCACACTGCAGCTGCAAAAGGCATCCCAAGGGGAGCGCAAAAGTGACGCAACTTGGCTGCCACCACTGATATTTCCATGAGACCATCCCGAACCATAGGCTGATTTTCCTTCCTAGGGTTAAGGTTTGAGTTACGCCTAGGGTAAGGGTCTATTAACCAGAAAGCCCTGAGTTCCAAGAACACAGCAGCTGCGAAGGACTAGCCAAGAAGAGCGCAAAAGTACCACAACATGCCTGCCTCCACAGCTTTTTCCTTGGGGACATGCCTAATTCCTGGCTGATTTGCCTTTCTCGTCTTAGGGTTGGGGTTCGGCCTAGGGCTAGGATTTTTAAAAGCAGGAAGCCCTGAGTTCCAGGCACACTGGAGCTGTGAAAGGCATCCAAAAGGGAGTGCAGAAGTGCCACAACATGCCTGCTTTCACGGCTTTTTCCTTGGCAAGAAGCCTAACACCAGGCTGATTTACTTTCCCAGGGTTACTGTTAGGCTTAGGCCTAGGGCTAGGATTTTTGAAACTAGGAAGCCCTTAGCTCCAGGCACACTGCAGCTGTTCAAGGCATCCCAAGGGGAGTACAAAAGTGCAACAACATGGCAGCTTTCACAGCTTTTTCCTTGGCACCATCCCTATACCTAGGCTGATTTATCTGCCTAGGGTTAGGGTTAGGGTTCAGCCTAGGGCTGTGATTTCTTTAACCAGGAAGCCCTGAGTTCCAGGCTTACTTCATCTGCCAAAGGCATCCCAAAGGGAGTGCAGAAGTGCCACAACATGGCTGCTTTCACGGCTTTTCCCTTAGGAAGAACCCTAATACCCGGCTGATTTACCTTCCTAGGGTTACTGTTAGGCTTAGGCCTAGGACTTTTAAAACCAGGAAGCCCTGGGCTCCAGGCACACTGCAGCTGCAAAAGGCATCCCAAGGGGAGCGCAAAAGTGACGCAACTTGGCTGCCACCACTGATATTTCCATGAGACCATCCCGAACCATAGGCTGATTTTCCTTCCTAGGGTTAAGGTTTGAGTTACGCCTAGGGGAAGGGTCTATTAACCAGAAAGCCCTGAGTTCCAAGAACACAGCAGCTGCGAAGGACTAGCCAAGAAGAGCGCAAAAGTACCACAACATGCCTGCCTCCACAGCTTTTTCCTTGGGGACATGCCTAATTCCTGGCTGATTTGCCTTTCTCGTCTTAGGGTTGGGGTTCGGCCTAGGGCTAGGATTTTTAAAATCAGGAAGCCCTGAGTTCCAGGCACCCTGCAGCTGTGAAAGGCATCCAAAAGGGAGTGCAAAAGTGCCACAACATGGCTGCTTTCACGCCTTTTTCCTTGGCAAGAAGCCTAACACCAGGCTGATTTGCCTTCCAAGGGTTACTGTTAGGCTTAGGCCTAGGGCTAGGATTTTTAAAACTAGGAAGCCCTGGGCTCCAGGCACACTGCAGCTGTTCAAGGCATCCCAAGGGGAGTACAAAAGTGCAACAACATGGCAGCTTTCACAGCTTTTTCCTTGGCACCATCCCTATACCTAGGCTGATTTATCTGCCTAGGGTTAGGGTTAGGCTTCAGCCTAGGGCTTGGATTTCTTTAACCAGGAAGCCCTGAGTTCCAGGCTTACTTCATCTGCCAAAGGCATCCCAAAGGGAGTGCAGAAGTGCCACAACATGGCTGCTTTCACGGCTTTTCCCTTAGGAAGAACCCTAATACCCGGCTGATTTACCTTCCTAGGGTTACTGTTAGGCTTAGGCCTAGGACTTTTAAAACCAGGAAGCCCTGGGCTCCAGGCACACTGCAGCTGCAAAAGGCATCCCAAGGGGAGCGCAAAAGTGACGCAACTTGGCTGCCACCACTGATATTTCCATGAGACCATCCCGAACCATAGGCTGATTTTCCTTCCTAGGGTTAAGGTTTGAGTTACGCCTAGGGTAAGGGTCTATTAACCAGAAAGCCCTGAGTTCCAAGAACACAGCAGCTGCGAAGGACTAGCCAAGAAGAGCGCAAAAGTACCACAACATGCCTGCCTCCACAGCTTTTTCCTTGGGGACATGCCTAATTCCTGGCTGATTTGCCTTTCTCGTCTTAGGGTTGGGGTTCAGCCTAGGGCTAGGATTTTTAAAAGCAGGAAGCCCTGAGTTCCAGGCACACTGGAGCTGTGAAAGGCATCCAAAAGGGAGTGCAGAAGTGCCAAACATGCCTGCTTTCACGGCTTTTTCCTTGGCAAGAAGCCTAACACCAGGCTGATTTACTTTCCCAGGGTTACTGTTAGGCTTAGGCCTAGGGCTAGGATTTTTGAAGCTAGGAAGCCCTTAGCTCCAGGCACACTGCAGCTGTTCAAGGCATCCCAAGGGGAGTACAAAAGTGCAACAACATGGCAGCTTTCACAGCTTTTTCCTTGGCAAGAAGCCTTACACCAGGCTGATTTACTTTCCCAGGGTTACTGTTAGGCTTAGGCCTAGGGCTAGGATTTTTGAAACTAGGAAGCCCTTAGCTCCAGGCACACTGCAGCTGTTCAAGGCATCCCAAGGGGAGTACAAAAGTGCAACAACATGGCAGCTTTCACAGCTTTTTCCTTGGCACCATCCCTATACCTAGGCTGATTTATCTGCCTAGGGTTAGGGTTAGGGTTCAGCCTAGGGCTTGGATTTCTTTAACCAGGAAGCCCTGAGTTCCAGGCTTACTTCATCTGCCAAAGGCATCCCAAAGGGAGTGCAGAAGTGCCACAACATGGCTGCTTTCACGGCTTTTTCCTTGGCAAGAAGCCTAACATCAGGCTGATTTACTTTCCCAGGGTTACTGTTAGGCTTAGGCCTAGGGCTAGGATTTTTGAAACTAGGAAGCCCTTAGCTCCAGGCACACTGCAGCTCTTCAAGGCATCCCAAGGGGAGTACAAAAGTGCAACAACATGGCAGCTTTCACAGCTTTTTCCTTGGCACCATCCCTATACCTAGGCTGATTTATCTGCCTAGGGTTAGGGTTAGGGTTCAGCCTAGGGCTTGGATTTCTTTAACCAGGAAGCCCTGAGTTCCAGGCTTACTTCATCTGCCAAAGGCATCCCAAAGGGAGTGCAGAAGTGCCACAACATGGCTGCTTTCACGCCTTTTTCCTTGGCAAGACGCCTAACACCAGGCTGACTTACCTTCCCAGGGTTACTGTTAGGCTTAGGCCTAGGGCTAGGATTTTTAAAACTAGGAAGCCCTTAGCTCCAGGCACACTGCAGCTGTTCAAGGCATCCCAAGGGGAGTACAAAAGTGCAACAACATGGCAGCTTTCACAGCTTTTTCCTTGGCAAGAAGCCTTACACCAGGCTGATTTACTTTCCCAGGGTTACTGTTAGGCTTAGGCCTAGGGCTAGGATTTTTGAAACTAGGAAGCCCTTAGCTCCAGGCACACTGCAGCTGTTCAAGGCATCCCAAGGGGAGTACAAAAGTGCAACAACATGGCAGCTTTCACAGCTTTTTCCTTGGCACCATCCCTATACCTAGGCTGATTTATCTGCCTAGGGTTAGGGTTAGGGTTCAGCCTAGGGCTTGGATTTCTTTAACCAGGAAGCCCTGAGTTCCAGGCTTACTTCATCTGCCAAAGGCATCCCAAAGGGAGTGCAGAAGTGCCACAACATGGCTGCTTTCACGGCTTTTTCCTTGGCAAGAAGCCTAACATCAGGCTGATTTACTTTCCCAGGGTTACTGTTAGGCTTAGGCCTAGGGCTAGGATTTTTGAAACTAGGAAGCCCTTAGCTCCAGGCACACTGCAGCTCTTCAAGGCATCCCAAGGGGAGTACAAAAGTGCAACAACATGGCAGCTTTCACAGCTTTTTCCTTGGCACCATCCCTATACCTAGGCTGATTTATCTGCCTAGGGTTAGGGTTAGGGTTCAGCCTAGGGCTTGGATTTCTTTAACCAGGAAGCCCTGAGTTCCAGGCTTACTTCATCTGCCAAAGGCATCCCAAAGGGAGTGCAGAAGTGCCACAACATGGCTGCTTTCACGCCTTTTTCCTTGGCAAGACGCCTAACACCAGGCTGACTTACCTTCCCAGGGTTACTGTTAGGCTTAGGCCTAGGGCTAGGATTTTTAAAACTAGGAAGCCCTTAGCTCCAGGCACACTGCAGCTGTTCAAGGCATCCCAAGGGGAGTACAAAAGTGCAACAACATGGCAGCTTTCACAGCTTTTTCCTTGGCACCATCCCTATACCTAGGCTGATTTATCTGCCTAGGGTTAGGGTTAGGGTTCAGCCTAGGGCTGTGATTTCTTTAACCAGGAAGCCCTGAGTTCCAGGCTTACTTCATCTGCCAAAGGCATCCCAAAGGGAGTGCAGAAGTGCCACAACATGGCTGCTTTCATGTTGTTGTTATCTTATTGTATTTCATATTTCTGGAGTCCCATCTTAAAGTCCATACCTTCTTGCTGGTCCTATTATGCAGCTCCTCTCTGCAGCACAGTTCCTCATGGCTTCCATAGGGGCTCCTCCTGGGCTCTCGACCCAACCCCCTTTTATCCCAGAGGCCTTCATGAGCTACAGCTGCTACCCAACCAAGGATCCCACAGCTGTAGCTCATCCAGAGCAACAGGACCCACCTATCTAATACATAGGACTCTCACTACATATATATATTCACAAGGACTCCTTTATAACAATACATATATTCAGGCCCCTACATTTCCCCCCTTTTCTTTTAACAATTTCTCAATTACACAGTTACAATATCCATATCTGTCCCAGCTCCCAGGCTGCCACAGCTCTCGGCTGTCCTATCTTCCACTGTCCCAGCTCTCCAGCTGCCACAGCTCTCGGCTGTCCGGGGGATTCCATACCTAATACATATATTCAGGCCCCTACATTTCCCCCCTTTTCTTTTAACAATTTCTCCATTACACAGTTACAATATCCATATCTGTCCCAGCTCTCAGGCTGCCACAGCTCTCAGCTGTCCTATCTTCATCTGTCCCAGCTCTCAGGCTGCCACAGCTCTCGGCTGTCCTATATTCCACTGTCCCAGCTCTCCGGCTGCCACAGCTCTCGGCTGTCCAGGGGAGTCCATACCTAATACATATATTCAGGCCCCTACATTATTGTTGTTGTTATCTTATTGTATTTCATATTTCTGGAGTCCCATCTTAAAGTCCATACCTTCTTGCTGGTCCTATTATGCAGCTCCTCTCTGCAGCACAGTTCCTCATGGCTTCCATAGGGGCTCCTTCTGGGCTCTCGACCCAACCCCCTTTTATCCCAGAGGCCTTCATGAGCTACAGCTGCTACCCAACCAAGGATCCCACAGCTGTAGCTCATCCAGAGCAACAGGACCCACCTATCTAATACATAGGACTCTCACTACATATATATATATTCACAAGGACTCCTTTATAACAATACATATATTCAGGCCCCTACACTTTCACGGCTTTTCCCTTAGGAAGAACCCTAATACCCGGCTGATTTACCTTCCTAGGGTTACTGTTAGGCTTAGGCCTAGGACTTTTAAAACCAGGAAGCCCTGGGCTCCAGGCACACTGCAGCTGCGAAAGGCATCCCAAGGGGAGCGCAAAAGTGACGCAACTTGGCTGCCACCACTGATATTTCCATGAGACCATCCCGAAACATAGGTTGATTTTCCTTCCTAGGGTTAAGGTTTGAGTTACGCCTAGGGTAAGGGTCTATTAACCAGAAAGCCCTGAGTTCCAAGAACACAGCAGCTGCGAAGGACTAGCCAAGAAGAGCGCAAAAGTAGCACAACATGCCTGCCTCCACAGCTTTTTCCTTGGGGACATGCCTAATTCCTGGCTGATTTGCCTTTCTCGTCTTAGGGTTGGGGTTCGGCCTAGGGCTAGGATTTTTAAAAGCAGGAAGCCCTGAGTTCCAGGCACACTGGAGCTGTGAAAGGCATCCAAAAGGGAGTGCAAAAGTGCCACAACATGCCTGCTTTCACGGCTTTTTCCTTGGCAAGAAGCCTAACACCAGGCTGATTTACTTTCCCAGGGTTACTGTTAGGCTTAGGCCTAGGGCTAGGATTTTTGAAACTAGGAAGCCCTTAGCTCCAGGCACACTGCAGCTGTTCAAGGCATCCCAAGGGGAGTACAAAAGTGCAACAACATGGCAGCTTTCACAGCTTTTTCCTTGGCAAGAAGCCTTACACCAGGCTGATTTACTTTCCCAGGGTTACTGTTAGGCTTAGGCCTAGGGCTAGGATTTTTGAAACTAGGAAGCCCTTAGCTCCAGGCACACTGCAGCTGTTCAAGGCATCCCAAGGGGAGTACAAAAGTGCAACAACATGGCAGCTTTCACAGCTTTTTCCTTGGCACCATCCCTATACCTAGGCTGATTTATCTGCCTAGGGTTAGGGTTAGGGTTCAGCCTAGGGCTTGGATTTCTTTAACCAGGAAGCCCTGAGTTCCAGGCTTACTTCATCTGCCAAAGGCATCCCAAAGGGAGTGCAGAAGTGCCACAACATGGCTGCTTTCACGGCTTTTTCCTTGGCAAGAAGCCTAACATCAGGCTGATTTACTTTCCCAGGGTTACTGTTAGGCTTAGGCCTAGGGCTAGGATTTTTGAAACTAGGAAGCCCTTAGCTCCAGGCACACTGCAGCTCTTCAAGGCATCCCAAGGGGAGTACAAAAGTGCAACAACATGGCAGCTTTCACAGCTTTTTCCTTGGCACCATCCCTATACCTAGGCTGATTTATCTGCCTAGGGTTAGGGTTAGGGTTCAGCCTAGGGCTTGGATTTCTTTAACCAGGAAGCCCTGAGTTCCAGGCTTACTTCATCTGCCAAAGGCATCCCAAAGGGAGTGCAGAAGTGCCACAACATGGCTGCTTTCACGCCTTTTTCCTTGGCAAGACGCCTAACACCAGGCTGACTTACCTTCCCAGGGTTACTGTTAGGCTTAGGCCTAGGGCTAGGATTTTTAAAACTAGGAAGCCCTTAGCTCCAGGCACACTGCAGCTGTTCAAGGCATCCCAAGGGGAGTACAAAAGTGCAACAACATGGCAGCTTTCACAGCTTTTTCCTTGGCACCATCCCTATACCTAGGCTGATTTATCTGCCTAGGGTTAGGGTTAGGGTTCAGCCTAGGGCTGTGATTTCTTTAACCAGGAAGCCCTGAGTTCCAGGCTTACTTCATCTGCCAAAGGCATCCCAAAGGGAGTGCAGAAGTGCCACAACATGGCTGCTTTCATGTTGTTGTTATCTTATTGTATTTCATATTTCTGGAGTCCCATCTTAAAGTCCATACCTTCTTGCTGGTCCTATTATGCAGCTCCTCTCTGCAGCACAGTTCCTCATGGCTTCCATAGGGGCTCCTCCTGGGCTCTCGACCCAACCCCCTTTTATCCCAGAGGCCTTCATGAGCTACAGCTGCTACCCAACCAAGGATCCCACAGCTGTAGCTCATCCAGAGCAACAGGACCCACCTATCTAATACATAGGACTCTCACTACATATATATATTCACAAGGACTCCTTTATAACAATACATATATTCAGGCCCCTACATTTCCCCCCTTTTCTTTTAACAATTTCTCAATTACACAGTTACAATATCCATATCTGTCCCAGCTCCCAGGCTGCCACAGCTCTCGGCTGTCCTATCTTCCACTGTCCCAGCTCTCCAGCTGCCACAGCTCTCGGCTGTCCGGGGGATTCCATACCTAATACATATATTCAGGCCCCTACATTTCCCCCCTTTTCTTTTAACAATTTCTCCATTACACAGTTACAATATCCATATCTGTCCCAGCTCTCAGGCTGCCACAGCTCTCAGCTGTCCTATCTTCATCTGTCCCAGCTCTCAGGCTGCCACAGCTCTCGGCTGTCCTATATTCCACTGTCCCAGCTCTCCGGCTGCCACAGCTCTCGGCTGTCCGGGGGATTCCATACCTAATACATATATTCAGGCCCCTACATTATTGTTGTTGTTATCTTATTGTATTTCATATTTCTGGAGTCCCATCTTAAAGTCCATACCTTCTTGCTGGTCCTATTATGCAGCTCCTCTCTGCAGCACAGTTCCTCATGGCTTCCATAGGGGCTCCTTCTGGGCTCTCGACCCAACCCCCTTTTATCCCAGAGGCCTTCATGAGCTACAGCTGCTACCCAACCAAGGATCCCACAGCTGTAGCTCATCCAGAGCAACAGGACCCACCTATCTAATACATAGGACTCTCACTACATATATATATATTCACAAGGACTCCTTTATAACAATACATATATTCAGGCCCCTACACTTTCACGGCTTTTCCCTTAGGAAGAACCCTAATACCCGGCTGATTTACCTTCCTAGGGTTACTGTTAGGCTTAGGCCTAGGACTTTTAAAACCAGGAAGCCCTGGGCTCCAGGCACACTGCAGCTGCGAAAGGCATCCCAAGGGGAGCGCAAAAGTGACGCAACTTGGCTGCCACCACTGATATTTCCATGAGACCATGCCGAAACATAGGTTGATTTTCCTTCCTAGGCTTAAGGTTTGAGTTACGCCTAGGGTAAGGGTCTATTAACCAGAAAGCCCTGAGTTCCAAGAACACAGCAGCTGCGAAGGACTAGCCAAGAAGAGCGCAAAAGTACCACAACATGCCTGCCTCCACAGCTTTTTCCTTGGGGACATGCCTAATTCCTGGCTGATTTGCCTTTCTCGTCTTAGGGTTGGGGTTCGGCCTAGGGCTAGGATTTTTAAAATCAGGAAGCCCTGAGTTCCAGGCACACTGGAGCTGTGAAAGGCATCCAAAAGGGAGTGCAAAAGTGCCACACCATGGCTGCTTTCACAGCTTTTTCCTTGGCACCATCCCTATACCTAGGCTGATTTATCTGCCTAGGGTTAGGGTTAGGGTTCAGCCTAGGGCTTGGATTTCTTTAACCAGGAAGCCCTGAGTTCCAGGCTTACTTCAGCTGCCAAAGGCATCCCAAAGGGAGTGCAGAAGTGCCACAACATGGCTGCTTTCACGCCTTTTTCCTTGGCAAGACGCCTAACACCAGGCTGACTTACCTTCCCAGGGTTACTGTTAGGCTTAGGCCTAGGGCTAGGATTTTTAAAACTAGGAAGCCCTTAGCTCCAGGCACACTGCAGCTGTTCAAGGCATCCCAAGGGGAGTACAAAAGTGCAACAACATGGCAGCTTTCACAGCTTTTTCCTTGGCACCATCCCTATACCTAGGCTGATTTATCTGCCTAGGGTTAGGGTTAGGGTTCAGCCTAGGGCTTGAATTTCTTTAACCAGGAAGCCCTGAGTTCCAGGCTTACTTCATCTGCCAAAGGCATCCCAAAGGGAGTGCAGAAGTGCCACAACATGGCTGCTTTCATGTTGTTGTTATCTTATTGTATTTCATATTTCTGGAGTCCCATCTTAAAGTCCATACCTTCTTGCTGGTCCTATTATGCAGCTCCTCTCTGCAGCACAGTTCCTCATGGCTTCCATAGGGGCTCCTCCTGGGCTCTCGACCCAACCCCCTTTTATCCCAGAGGCCTTCATGAGCTACAGCTGCTACCCAACCAAGGATCCCACAGCTGTAGCTCATCCAGAGCAACAGGACCCACCTATCTAATACATAGGACTCTCACTACATATATATATTCACAAGGACTCCTTTATAACAATACATATATTCAGGCCCCTACATTTCCCCCCTTTTCTTTTAACAATTTCTCAATTACACAGTTACAATATCCATATCTGTCCCAGCTCCCAGGCTGCCACAGCTCTCGGCTGTCCTATCTTCCACTGTCCCAGCTCTCCAGCTGCCACAGCTCTCGGCTGTCCGGGGGATTCCATACCTAATACATATATTCAGGCCCCTACATTTCCCCCCTTTTCTTTTAACAATTTCTCCATTACACAGTTACAATATCCATATCTGTCCCAGCTCTCAGGCTGCCACAGCTCTCAGCTGTCCTATCTTCATCTGTCCCAGCTCTCAGGCTGCCACAGCTCTCGGCTGTCCTATATTCCACTGTCCCAGCTCTCCGGCTGCCACAGCTCTCGGCTGTCCGGGGGATTCCATACCTAATACATATATTCAGGCCCCTACATTATTGTTGTTGTTATCTTATTGTATTTCATATTTCTGGAGTCCCATCTTAAAGTCCATACCTTCTTGCTGGTCCTATTATGCAGCTCCTCTCTGCAGCACAGTTCCTCATGGCTTCCATAGGGGCTCCTTCTGGGCTCTCGACCCAACCCCCTTTTATCCCAGAGGCCTTCATGAGCTACAGCTGCTACCCAACCAAGGATCCCACAGCTGTAGCTCATCCAGAGCAACAGGACCCACCTATCTAATACATAGGACTCTCACTACATATATATATATTCACAAGGACTCCTTTATAACAATACATATATTCAGGCCCCTACACTTTCACGGCTTTTCCCTTAGGAAGAACCCTAATACCCGGCTGATTTACCTTCCTAGGGTTACTGTTAGGCTTAGGCCTAGGACTTTTAAAACCAGGAAGCCCTGGGCTCCAGGCACACTGCAGCTGCGAAAGGCATCCCAAGGGGAGCGCAAAAGTGACGCAACTTGGCTGCCACCACTGATATTTCCATGAGACCATCCCGAACCATAGGCTGATTTCCCTTCCTAGGGTTAAGGTTTGAGTTACGCCTAGGGTAAGGGTCTATTAACCAGAAAGCCCTGAGTTCCAAGAACACAGCAGCTGCGAAGGACTAGCCAAGAAGAGCGCAAAAGTAGCACAACATGCCTGCCTCCACAGCTTTTTCCTTGGGGACATGCCTAATTCCTGGCTGATTTGCCTTTCTCGTCTTAGGGTTGGGGTTCGGCCTAGGGCTAGGATTTTTAAAATCAGGAAGCCCTGAGTTCCAGGCACACTGGAGCTGTGAAAGGCATCCAAAAGGGAGTGCAAAAGTGCCACAACATGCCTGCTTTCACGGCTTTTTCCTTGGCAAGAAGCCTAACACCAGGCTGACATACTTTCCCAGGGTTACTGTTAGGCTTAGGCCTAGGGCTAGGATTTTTGAAACTAGGAAGCCCTGGGCTCCAGGCACACTGCAGCTGTGAAAGGCATCCCAAGGGGAGTACAAAAGTGCAACAACATGGCAGCTTTCACAGCTTTTTCCTTGGCAAGAAGCCTAACACCAGGCTGATTTACTTTCCCAGGGTTACTGTTAGGCTTAGGCCTAGGGCTAGGATTTTTGAAACTAGGAAGCCCTTAGCTCCAGGCACACTGCAGCTGTTCAAGGCATCCCAAGGGGAGTACAAAAGTGCAACAACATGGCAGCTTTCACAGCTTTTTCCTTGGCACCATCCCTATACCTAGGCTGATTTATCTGCCTAGGGTTAGGGTTAGGGTTCAGCCTAGGGCTTGGATTTCTTTAACCAGGAAGCCCTGAGTTCCAGGCTTACTTCATCTGCCAAAGGCATCCCAAGGGAGTGCAGAAGTGCCACAACATGGCTGCTTTCACGGCTTTTTCCTTGGCAAGAAGCCTAACATCAGGCTGATTTACTTTCCCAGGGTTACTGTTAGGCTTAGGCCTAGGGCTAGGATTTTTGAAACTAGGAAGCCCTTAGCTCCAGGCACACTGCAGCTCTTCAAGGCATCCCAAGGGGAGTACAAAAGTGCAACAACATGGCAGCTTTCACAGCTTTTTCCTTGGCACCATCCCTATACCTAGGCTGATTTATCTGCCTAGGGTTAGGGTTAGGGTTCAGCCTAGGGCTTGGATTTCTTTAACCAGGAAGCCCTGAGTTCCAGGCTTACTTCATCTGCCAAAGGCATCCCAAAGGGAGTGCAGAAGTGCCACAACATGGCTGCTTTCACGCCTTTTTCCTTGGCAAGACGCCTAACACCAGGCTGACTTACCTTCCCAGGGTTACTGTTAGGCTTAGGCCTAGGGCTAGGATTTTTAAAACTAGGAAGCCCTTAGCTCCAGGCACACTGCAGCTGTTCAAGGCATCCCAAGGGGAGTACAAAAGTGCAACAACATGGCAGCTTTCACAGCTTTTTCCTTGGCACCATCCCTATACCTAGGCTGATTTATCTGCCTAGGGTTAGGGTTAGGGTTCAGCCTAGGGCTGTGATTTCTTTAACCAGGAAGCCCTGAGTTCCAGGCTTACTTCATCTGCCAAAGGCATCCCAAAGGGAGTGCAGAAGTGCCACAACATGGCTGCTTTCATGTTGTTGTTATCTTATTGTATTTCATATTTCTGGAGTCCCATCTTAAAGTCCATACCTTCTTGCTGGTCCTATTATGCAGCTCCTCTCTGCAGCACAGTTCCTCATGGCTTCCATAGGGGCTCCTCCTGGGCTCTCGACCCAACCCCCTTTTATCCCAGAGGCCTTCATGAGCTACAGCTGCTACCCAACCAAGGATCCCACAGCTGTAGCTCATCCAGAGCAACAGGACCCACCTATCTAATACATAGGACTCTCACTACATATATATATTCACAAGGACTCCTTTATAACAATACATATATTCAGGCCCCTACATTTCCCCCCTTTTCTTTTAACAATTTCTCAATTACACAGTTACAATATCCATATCTGTCCCAGCTCCCAGGCTGCCACAGCTCTCGGCTGTCCTATCTTCCACTGTCCCAGCTCTCCAGCTGCCGCAGCTCTCGGCTGTCCGGGGGATTCCATACCTAATACATATATTCAGGCCCCTACATTTCCCCCCTTTTCTTTTAACAATTTCTCCATTACACAGTTACAATATCCATATCTGTCCCAGCTCTCAGGCTGCCACAGCTCTCAGCTGTCCTATCTTCATCTGTCCCAGCTCTCAGGCTGCCACAGCTCTCGGCTGTCCTATATTCCACTGTCCCAGCTCTCCGGCTGCCACAGCTCTCGGCTGTCCAGGGGAGTCCATACCTAATACATATATTCAGGCCCCTACATTATTGTTGTTGTTATCTTATTGTATTTCATATTTCTGGAGTCCCATCTTAAAGTCCATACCTTCTTGCTGGTCCTATTATGCAGCTCCTCTCTGCAGCACAGTTCCTCATGGCTTCCATAGGGGCTCCTTCTGGGCTCTCGACCCAACCCCCTTTTATCCCAGAGGCCTTCATGAGCTACAGCTGCTACCCAACCAAGGATCCCACAGCTGTAGCTCATCCAGAGCAACAGGACCCACCTATCTAATACATAGGACTCTCACTACATATATATATATTCACAAGGACTCCTTTATAACAATACATATATTCAGGCCCCTACACTTTCACGGCTTTTCCCTTAGGAAGAACCCTAATACCCGGCTGATTTACCTTCCTAGGGTTACTGTTAGGCTTAGGCCTAGGACTTTTAAAACCAGGAAGCCCTGGGCTCCAGGCACACTGCAGCTGCGAAAGGCATCCCAAGGGGAGCGCAAAAGTGACGCAACTTGGCTGCCACCACTGATATTTCCATGAGACCATCCCGAAACATAGGTTGATTTTCCTTCCTAGGGTTAAGGTTTGAGTTACGCCTAGGGTAAGGGTCTATTAACCAGAAAGCCCTGAGTTCCAAGAACACAGCAGCTGCGAAGGACTAGCCAAGAAGAGCGCAAAAGTAGCACAACATGCCTGCCTCCACAGCTTTTTCCTTGGGGACATGCCTAATTCCTGGCTGATTTGCCTTTCTCGTCTTAGGGTTGGGGTTCGGCCTAGGGCTAGGATTTTTAAAAGCAGGAAGCCCTGAGTTCCAGGCACACTGGAGCTGTGAAAGGCATCCAAAAGGGAGTGCAAAAGTGCCACAACATGCCTGCTTTCACGGCTTTTTCCTTGGCAAGAAGCCTAACACCAGGCTGATTTACTTTCCCAGGGTTACTGTTAGGCTTAGGCCTAGGGCTAGGATTTTTGAAACTAGGAAGCCCTTAGCTCCAGGCACACTGCAGCTGTTCAAGGCATCCCAAGGGGAGTACAAAAGTGCAACAACATGGCAGCTTTCACAGCTTTTTCCTTGGCAAGAAGCCTTACACCAGGCTGATTTACTTTCCCAGGGTTACTGTTAGGCTTAGGCCTAGGGCTAGGATTTTTGAAACTAGGAAGCCCTTAGCTCCAGGCACACTGCAGCTGTTCAAGGCATCCCAAGGGGAGTACAAAAGTGCAACAACATGGCAGCTTTCACAGCTTTTTCCTTGGCACCATCCCTATACCTAGGCTGATTTATCTGCCTAGGGTTAGGGTTAGGGTTCAGCCTAGGGCTTGGATTTCTTTAACCAGGAAGCCCTGAGTTCCAGGCTTACTTCATCTGCCAAAGGCATCCCAAAGGGAGTGCAGAAGTGCCACAACATGGCTGCTTTCACGGCTTTTTCCTTGGCAAGAAGCCTAACATCAGGCTGATTTACTTTCCCAGGGTTACTGTTAGGCTTAGGCCTAGGGCTAGGATTTTTGAAACTAGGAAGCCCTTAGCTCCAGGCACACTGCAGCTCTTCAAGGCATCCCAAGGGGAGTACAAAAGTGCAACAACATGGCAGCTTTCACAGCTTTTTCCTTGGCACCATCCCTATACCTAGGCTGATTTATCTGCCTAGGGTTAGGGTTAGGGTTCAGCCTAGGGCTTGGATTTCTTTAACCAGGAAGCCCTGAGTTCCAGGCTTACTTCATCTGCCAAAGGCATCCCAAAGGGAGTGCAGAAGTGCCACAACATGGCTGCTTTCACGCCTTTTTCCTTGGCAAGACGCCTAACACCAGGCTGACTTACCTTCCCAGGGTTACTGTTAGGCTTAGGCCTAGGGCTAGGATTTTTAAAACTAGGAAGCCCTTAGCTCCAGGCACACTGCAGCTGTTCAAGGCATCCCAAGGGGAGTACAAAAGTGCAACAACATGGCAGCTTTCACAGCTTTTTCCTTGGCACCATCCCTATACCTAGGCTGATTTATCTGCCTAGGGTTAGGGTTAGGGTTCAGCCTAGGGCTGTGATTTCTTTAACCAGGAAGCCCTGAGTTCCAGGCTTACTTCATCTGCCAAAGGCATCCCAAAGGGAGTGCAGAAGTGCCACAACATGGCTGCTTTCATGTTGTTGTTATCTTATTGTATTTCATATTTCTGGAGTCCCATCTTAAAGTCCATACCTTCTTGCTGGTCCTATTATGCAGCTCCTCTCTGCAGCACAGTTCCTCATGGCTTCCATAGGGGCTCCTCCTGGGCTCTCGACCCAACCCCCTTTTATCCCAGAGGCCTTCATGAGCTACAGCTGCTACCCAACCAAGGATCCCACAGCTGTAGCTCATCCAGAGCAACAGGACCCACCTATCTAATACATAGGACTCTCACTACATATATATATTCACAAGGACTCCTTTATAACAATACATATATTCAGGCCCCTACATTTCCCCCCTTTTCTTTTAACAATTTCTCAATTACACAGTTACAATATCCATATCTGTCCCAGCTCCCAGGCTGCCACAGCTCTCGGCTGTCCTATCTTCCACTGTCCCAGCTCTCCAGCTGCCACAGCTCTCGGCTGTCCGGGGGATTCCATACCTAATACATATATTCAGGCCCCTACATTTCCCCCCTTTTCTTTTAACAATTTCTCCATTACACAGTTACAATATCCATATCTGTCCCAGCTCTCAGGCTGCCACAGCTCTCAGCTGTCCTATCTTCATCTGTCCCAGCTCTCAGGCTGCCACAGCTCTCGGCTGTCCTATATTCCACTGTCCCAGCTCTCCGGCTGCCACAGCTCTCGGCTGTCCGGGGGATTCCATACCTAATACATATATTCAGGCCCCTACATTATTGTTGTTGTTATCTTATTGTATTTCATATTTCTGGAGTCCCATCTTAAAGTCCATACCTTCTTGCTGGTCCTATTATGCAGCTCCTCTCTGCAGCACAGTTCCTCATGGCTTCCATAGGGGCTCCTTCTGGGCTCTCGACCCAACCCCCTTTTATCCCAGAGGCCTTCATGAGCTACAGCTGCTACCCAACCAAGGATCCCACAGCTGTAGCTCATCCAGAGCAACAGGACCCACCTATCTAATACATAGGACTCTCACTACATATATATATATTCACAAGGACTCCTTTATAACAATACATATATTCAGGCCCCTACACTTTCACGGCTTTTCCCTTAGGAAGAACCCTAATACCCGGCTGATTTACCTTCCTAGGGTTACTGTTAGGCTTAGGCCTAGGACTTTTAAAACCAGGAAGCCCTGGGCTCCAGGCACACTGCAGCTGCGAAAGGCATCCCAAGGGGAGCGCAAAAGTGACGCAACTTGGCTGCCACCACTGATATTTCCATGAGACCATGCCGAAACATAGGTTGATTTTCCTTCCTAGGCTTAAGGTTTGAGTTACGCCTAGGGTAAGGGTCTATTAACCAGAAAGCCCTGAGTTCCAAGAACACAGCAGCTGCGAAGGACTAGCCAAGAAGAGCGCAAAAGTACCACAACATGCCTGCCTCCACAGCTTTTTCCTTGGGGACATGCCTAATTCCTGGCTGATTTGCCTTTCTCGTCTTAGGGTTGGGGTTCGGCCTAGGGCTAGGATTTTTAAAATCAGGAAGCCCTGAGTTCCAGGCACACTGGAGCTGTGAAAGGCATCCAAAAGGGAGTGCAAAAGTGCCACACCATGGCTGCTTTCACAGCTTTTTCCTTGGCACCATCCCTATACCTAGGCTGATTTATCTGCCTAGGGTTAGGGTTAGGGTTCAGCCTAGGGCTTGGATTTCTTTAACCAGGAAGCCCTGAGTTCCAGGCTTACTTCAGCTGCCAAAGGCATCCCAAAGGGAGTGCAGAAGTGCCACAACATGGCTGCTTTCACGCCTTTTTCCTTGGCAAGACGCCTAACACCAGGCTGACTTACCTTCCCAGGGTTACTGTTAGGCTTAGGCCTAGGGCTAGGATTTTTAAAACTAGGAAGCCCTTAGCTCCAGGCACACTGCAGCTGTTCAAGGCATCCCAAGGGGAGTACAAAAGTGCAACAACATGGCAGCTTTCACAGCTTTTTCCTTGGCACCATCCCTATACCTAGGCTGATTTATCTGCCTAGGGTTAGGGTTAGGGTTCAGCCTAGGGCTTGAATTTCTTTAACCAGGAAGCCCTGAGTTCCAGGCTTACTTCATCTGCCAAAGGCATCCCAAAGGGAGTGCAGAAGTGCCACAACATGGCTGCTTTCATGTTGTTGTTATCTTATTGTATTTCATATTTCTGGAGTCCCATCTTAAAGTCCATACCTTCTTGCTGGTCCTATTATGCAGCTCCTCTCTGCAGCACAGTTCCTCATGGCTTCCATAGGGGCTCCTCCTGGGCTCTCGACCCAACCCCCTTTTATCCCAGAGGCCTTCATGAGCTACAGCTGCTACCCAACCAAGGATCCCACAGCTGTAGCTCATCCAGAGCAACAGGACCCACCTATCTAATACATAGGACTCTCACTACATATATATATTCACAAGGACTCCTTTATAACAATACATATATTCAGGCCCCTACATTTCCCCCCTTTTCTTTTAACAATTTCTCAATTACACAGTTACAATATCCATATCTGTCCCAGCTCCCAGGCTGCCACAGCTCTCGGCTGTCCTATCTTCCACTGTCCCAGCTCTCCAGCTGCCACAGCTCTCGGCTGTCCGGGGGATTCCATACCTAATACATATATTCAGGCCCCTACATTTCCCCCCTTTTCTTTTAACAATTTCTCCATTACACAGTTACAATATCCATATCTGTCCCAGCTCTCAGGCTGCCACAGCTCTCAGCTGTCCTATCTTCATCTGTCCCAGCTCTCAGGCTGCCACAGCTCTCGGCTGTCCTATATTCCACTGTCCCAGCTCTCCGGCTGCCACAGCTCTCGGCTGTCCGGGGGATTCCATACCTAATACATATATTCAGGCCCCTACATTATTGTTGTTGTTATCTTATTGTATTTCATATTTCTGGAGTCCCATCTTAAAGTCCATACCTTCTTGCTGGTCCTATTATGCAGCTCCTCTCTGCAGCACAGTTCCTCATGGCTTCCATAGGGGCTCCTTCTGGGCTCTCGACCCAACCCCCTTTTATCCCAGAGGCCTTCATGAGCTACAGCTGCTACCCAACCAAGGATCCCACAGCTGTAGCTCATCCAGAGCAACAGGACCCACCTATCTAATACATAGGACTCTCACTACATATATATATATTCACAAGGACTCCTTTATAACAATACATATATTCAGGCCCCTACACTTTCACGGCTTTTCCCTTAGGAAGAACCCTAATACCCGGCTGATTTACCTTCCTAGGGTTACTGTTAGGCTTAGGCCTAGGACTTTTAAAACCAGGAAGCCCTGGGCTCCAGGCACACTGCAGCTGCGAAAGGCATCCCAAGGGGAGCGCAAAAGTGACGCAACTTGGCTGCCACCACTGATATTTCCATGAGACCATCCCGAACCATAGGCTGATTTCCCTTCCTAGGGTTAAGGTTTGAGTTACGCCTAGGGTAAGGGTCTATTAACCAGAAAGCCCTGAGTTCCAAGAACACAGCAGCTGCGAAGGACTAGCCAAGAAGAGCGCAAAAGTAGCACAACATGCCTGCCTCCACAGCTTTTTCCTTGGGGACATGCCTAATTCCTGGCTGATTTGCCTTTCTCGTCTTAGGGTTGGGGTTCGGCCTAGGGCTAGGATTTTTAAAATCAGGAAGCCCTGAGTTCCAGGCACACTGGAGCTGTGAAAGGCATCCAAAAGGGAGTGCAAAAGTGCCACAACATGCCTGCTTTCACGGCTTTTTCCTTGGCAAGAAGCCTAACACCAGGCTGACATACTTTCCCAGGGTTACTGTTAGGCTTAGGCCTAGGGCTAGGATTTTTGAAACTAGGAAGCCCTGGGCTCCAGGCACACTGCAGCTGTGAAAGGCATCCCAAGGGGAGTACAAAAGTGCAACAACATGGCAGCTTTCACAGCTTTTTCCTTGGCAAGAAGCCTAACACCAGGCTGATTTACTTTCCCAGGGTTACTGTTAGGCTTAGGCCTAGGGCTAGGATTTTTGAAACTAGGAAGCCCTTAGCTCCAGGCACACTGCAGCTGTTCAAGGCATCCCAAGGGGAGTACAAAAGTGCAACAACATGGCAGCTTTCACAGCTTTTTCCTTGGCACCATCCCTATACCTAGGCTGATTTATCTGCCTAGGGTTAGGGTTAGGGTTCAGCCTAGGGCTTGGATTTCTTTAACCAGGAAGCCCTGAGTTCCAGGCTTACTTCATCTGCCAAAGGCATCCCAAGGGAGTGCAGAAGTGCCACAACATGGCTGCTTTCACGGCTTTTTCCTTGGCAAGAAGCCTAACATCAGGCTGATTTACTTTCCCAGGGTTACTGTTAGGCTTAGGCCTAGGGCTAGGATTTTTGAAACTAGGAAGCCCTTAGCTCCAGGCACACTGCAGCTCTTCAAGGCATCCCAAGGGGAGTACAAAAGTGCAACAACATGGCAGCTTTCACAGCTTTTTCCTTGGCACCATCCCTATACCTAGGCTGATTTATCTGCCTAGGGTTAGGGTTAGGGTTCAGCCTAGGGCTTGGATTTCTTTAACCAGGAAGCCCTGAGTTCCAGGCTTACTTCATCTGCCAAAGGCATCCCAAAGGGAGTGCAGAAGTGCCACAACATGGCTGCTTTCACGCCTTTTTCCTTGGCAAGACGCCTAACACCAGGCTGACTTACCTTCCCAGGGTTACTGTTAGGCTTAGGCCTAGGGCTAGGATTTTTAAAACTAGGAAGCCCTTAGCTCCAGGCACACTGCAGCTGTTCAAGGCATCCCAAGGGGAGTACAAAAGTGCAACAACATGGCAGCTTTCACAGCTTTTTCCTTGGCACCATCCCTATACCTAGGCTGATTTATCTGCCTAGGGTTAGGGTTAGGGTTCAGCCTAGGGCTGTGATTTCTTTAACCAGGAAGCCCTGAGTTCCAGGCTTACTTCATCTGCCAAAGGCATCCCAAAGGGAGTGCAGAAGTGCCACAACATGGCTGCTTTCATGTTGTTGTTATCTTATTGTATTTCATATTTCTGGAGTCCCATCTTAAAGTCCATACCTTCTTGCTGGTCCTATTATGCAGCTCCTCTCTGCAGCACAGTTCCTCATGGCTTCCATAGGGGCTCCTCCTGGGCTCTCGACCCAACCCCCTTTTATCCCAGAGGCCTTCATGAGCTACAGCTGCTACCCAACCAAGGATCCCACAGCTGTAGCTCATCCAGAGCAACAGGACCCACCTATCTAATACATAGGACTCTCACTACATATATATATTCACAAGGACTCCTTTATAACAATACATATATTCAGGCCCCTACATTTCCCCCCTTTTCTTTTAACAATTTCTCAATTACACAGTTACAATATCCATATCTGTCCCAGCTCCCAGGCTGCCACAGCTCTCGGCTGTCCTATCTTCCACTGTCCCAGCTCTCCAGCTGCCGCAGCTCTCGGCTGTCCGGGGGATTCCATACCTAATACATATATTCAGGCCCCTACATTTCCCCCCTTTTCTTTTAACAATTTCTCCATTACACAGTTACAATATCCATATCTGTCCCAGCTCTCAGGCTGCCACAGCTCTCAGCTGTCCTATCTTCATCTGTCCCAGCTCTCAGGCTGCCACAGCTCTCGGCTGTCCTATATTCCACTGTCCCAGCTCTCCGGCTGCCACAGCTCTCGGCTGTCCAGGGGAGTCCATACCTAATACATATATTCAGGCCCCTACATTATTGTTGTTGTTATCTTATTGTATTTCATATTTCTGGAGTCCCATCTTAAAGTCCATACCTTCTTGCTGGTCCTATTATGCAGCTCCTCTCTGCAGCACAGTTCCTCATGGCTTCCATAGGGGCTCCTTCTGGGCTCTCGACCCAACCCCCTTTTATCCCAGAGGCCTTCATGAGCTACAGCTGCTACCCAACCAAGGATCCCACAGCTGTAGCTCATCCAGAGCAACAGGACCCACCTATCTAATACATAGGACTCTCACTACATATATATATATTCACAAGGACTCCTTTATAACAATACATATATTCAGGCCCCTACACTTTCACGGCTTTTCCCTTAGGAAGAACCCTAATACCCGGCTGATTTACCTTCCTAGGGTTACTGTTAGGCTTAGGCCTAGGACTTTTAAAACCAGGAAGCCCTGGGCTCCAGGCACACTGCAGCTGCGAAAGGCATCCCAAGGGGAGCGCAAAAGTGACGCAACTTGGCTGCCACCACTGATATTTCCATGAGACCATCCCGAAACATAGGTTGATTTTCCTTCCTAGGGTTAAGGTTTGAGTTACGCCTAGGGTAAGGGTCTATTAACCAGAAAGCCCTGAGTTCCAAGAACACAGCAGCTGCGAAGGACTAGCCAAGAAGAGCGCAAAAGTAGCACAACATGCCTGCCTCCACAGCTTTTTCCTTGGGGACATGCCTAATTCCTGGCTGATTTGCCTTTCTCGTCTTAGGGTTGGGGTTCGGCCTAGGGCTAGGATTTTTAAAATCAGGAAGCCCTGAGTTCCAGGCACACTGGAGCTGTGAAAGGCATCCAAAAGGGAGTGCAAAAGTGCCACAACATGGCTGCTTTCACGGCTTTTTCCTTGGCAAGAAGCCTAACACCAGGCTGACATACTTTCCCAGGGTTACTGTTAGGCTTAGGCCTAGGGCTAGGATTTTTGAAACTAGGAAGCCCTGGGCTCCAGGCACACTGCAGCTGTGAAAGGCATCCCAAGGGGAGTACAAAAGTGCAACAACATGGCAGCTTTCACAGCTTTTTCCTTGGCAAGAAGCCTAACACCAGGCTGATTTACTTTCCCAGGGTTACTGTTAGGCTTAGGCCTAGGGCTAGGATTTTTGAAACTAGGAAGCCCTTAGCTCCAGGCACACTGCAGCTGTTCAAGGCATCCCAAGGGGAGTACAAAAGTGCAACAACATGGCAGCTTTCACAGCTTTTTCCTTGGCACCATCCCTATACCTAGGCTGATTTATCTGCCTAGGGTTAGGGTTAGGGTTCAGCCTAGGGCTTGGATTTCTTTAACCAGGAAGCCCTGAGTTCCAGGCTTACTTCATCTGCCAAAGGCATCCCAAGGGAGTGCAGAAGTGCCACAACATGGCTGCTTTCACGGCTTTTTCCTTGGCAAGAAGCCTAACATCAGGCTGATTTACTTTCCCAGGGTTACTGTTAGGCTTAGGCCTAGGGCTAGGATTTTTGAAACTAGGAAGCCCTTAGCTCCAGGCACACTGCAGCTCTTCAAGGCATCCCAAGGGGAGTACAAAAGTGCAACAACATGGCAGCTTTCACAGCTTTTTCCTTGGCACCATCCCTATACCTAGGCTGATTTATCTGCCTAGGGTTAGGGTTAGGGTTCAGCCTAGGGCTTGGATTTCTTTAACCAGGAAGCCCTGAGTTCCAGGCTTACTTCATCTGCCAAAGGCATCCCAAAGGGAGTGCAGAAGTGCCACAACATGGCTGCTTTCACGCCTTTTTCCTTGGCAAGGCGCCTAACACCAGGCTGACTTACCTTCCCAGGGTTACTGTTAGGCTTAGGCCTAGGGCTGGGATTTTTAAAACTAGGAAGCCCTTAGCTCCAGGCACACTGCAGCTGTTCAAGGCATCCCAAGGGGAGTACAAAAGTGCAACAACATGGCAGCTTTCACAGCTTTTTCCTTGGCACCATCCCTATACCTAGGCTGATTTATCTGCCTAGGGTTAGGGTTAGGGTTCAGCCTAGGGCTTGAATTTCTTTAACCAGGAAGCCCTGAGTTCCAGGCTTACTTCATCTGCCAAAGGCATCCCAAAGGGAGTGCAGAAGTGCCACAACATGGCTGCTTTCATGTTGTTGTTATCTTATTGTATTTCATATTTCTGGAGTCCCATCTTAAAGTCCATACCTTCTTGCTGGTCCTATTATGCAGCTCCTCTCTGCAGCACAGTTCCTCATGGCTTCCATAGGGGCTCCTCCTGGGCTCTCGACCCAACCCCCTTTTATCCCAGAGGCCTTCATGAGCTACAGCTGCTACCCAACCAAGGATCCCACAGCTGTAGCTCATCCAGAGCAACAGGACCCACCTATCTAATACATAGGACTCTCACTACATATATATATTCACAAGGACTCCTTTATAACAATACATATATTCAGGCCCCTACATTTCCCCCCTTTTCTTTTAACAATTTCTCAATTACACAGTTACAATATCCATATCTGTCCCAGCTCCCAGGCTGCCACAGCTCTCGGCTGTCCTATCTTCCACTGTCCCAGCTCTCCAGCTGCCACAGCTCTCGGCTGTCCGGGGGATTCCATACCTAATACATATATTCAGGCCCCTACATTTCCCCCCTTTTCTTTTAACAATTTCTCCATTACACAGTTACAATATCCATATCTGTCCCAGCTCTCAGGCTGCCACAGCTCTCAGCTGTCCTATCTTCATCTGTCCCAGCTCTCAGGCTGCCACAGCTCTCGGCTGTCCTATATTCCACTGTCCCAGCTCTCCGGCTGCCACAGCTCTCGGCTGTCCAGGGGAGTCCATACCTAATACATATATTCAGGCCCCTACATTATTGTTGTTGTTATCTTATTGTATTTCATATTTCTGGAGTCCCATCTTAAAGTCCATACCTTCTTGCTGGTCCTATTATGCAGCTCCTCTCTGCAGCACAGTTCCTCATGGCTTCCATAGGGGCTCCTTCTGGGCTCTCGACCCAACCCCCTTTTATCCCAGAGGCCTTCATGAGCTACAGCTGCTACCCAACCAAGGATCCCACAGCTGTAGCTCATCCAGAGCAACAGGACCCACCTATCTAATACATAGGACTCTCACTACATATATATATATTCACAAGGACTCCTTTATAACAATACATATATTCAGGCCCCTACACTTTCACGGCTTTTCCCTTAGGAAGAACCCTAATACCCGGCTGATTTACCTTCCTAGGGTTACTGTTAGGCTTAGGCCTAGGACTTTTAAAACCAGGAAGCCCTGGGCTCCAGGCACACTGCAGCTGCGAAAGGCATCCCAAGGGGAGCGCAAAAGTGACGCAACTTGGCTGCCACCACTGATATTTCCATGAGACCATCCCGAAACATAGGTTGATTTTCCTTCCTAGGCTTAAGGTTTGAGTTACGCCTAGGGTAAGGGTCTATTAACCAGAAAGCCCTGAGTTCCAAGAACACAGCAGCTGCGAAGGACTAGCCAAGAAGAGCGCAAAAGTAGCACAACATGCCTGCCTCCACAGCTTTTTCCTTGGGGACATGCCTAATTCCTGGCTGATTTGCCTTTCTCGTCGTAGGGTTGGGGTTCGGCCTAGGGCTAGGATTTTTAAAATCAGGAAGCCCTGAGTTCCAGGCACACTGGAGCTGTGAAAGGCATCCAAAAGGGAGTGCAAAAGTGCCACAACATGGCTGCTTTCACGGCTTTTTCCTTGGCAAGAAGCCTAACACCAGGCTGACATACTTTCCCAGGGTTACTGTTAGGCTTAGGCCTAGGGCTAGGATTTTTGAAACTAGGAAGCCCTTAGCTCCAGGCACACTGCAGCTGTGAAAGGCATCCCAAGGGGAGTACAAAAGTGCAACAACATGGCAGCTTTCACAGCTTTTTCCTTGGCAAGAAGCCTAACACCAGGCTGATTTACTTTCCCAGGGTTACTGTTAGGCTTAGGCCTAGGGCTAGGATTTTTGAAACTAGGAAGCCCTTAGCTCCAGGCACACTGCAGCTGTTCAAGGCATCCCAAGGGGAGTACAAAAGTGCAACAACATGGCAGCTTTCACAGCTTTTTCCTTGGCACCATCCCTATACCTAGGCTGATTTATCTGCCTAGGGTTAGGGTTAGGGTTCAGCCTAGGGCTTGGATTTCTTTAACCAGGAAGCCCTGAGTTCCAGGCTTACTTCATCTGCCAAAGGCATCCCAAAGGGAGTGCAGAAGTGCCACAACATGGCTGCTTTCACGGCTTTTTCCTTGGCAAGAAGCCTAACATCAGGCTGATTTACCTTCCCAGGGTTACTGTTAGGCTTAGGCCTAGGGCTAGGATTTTTGAAACTAGGAAGCCCTGGGCTCCAGGCACACTGCAGCTGTTCAAGGCATCCCAAGGGGAGTACAAAAGTGCAACAACATGGCAGCTTTCACAGCTTTTTCCTTGGCACCATCCCTATACCTAGGCTGATTTATCTGCCTAGGGTTAGGGTTAGGGTTCAGCCTAGGGCTTGAATTTTTTTAACCAGGAAGCCCTGAGTTCCAGGCTTACTTCATCTGCCAAAGGCATCCCAAAGGGAGTGCAGAAGTGCCACAACATGGCTGCTTTCACGGCTTTTCCCTTAGGAAGAACCCTAATACCCGGCTGATTTACCTTCCTAGGGTTACTGTTAGGCTTAGGCCTAGGACTTTTAAAACCAGGAAGCCCTGGGCTCCAGGCACACTGCAGCTGCGAAAGGCATCCCAAGGGGAGCGCAAAAGTGACGCAACTTGGCTGCCACCACTGATATTTCCATGAGAGCATCCCGAACCATAGGTTGATTTTCCTTCCTAGGGTTAAGGTTTGAGTTACGCCTAGGGTAAGGGTTCTATTAACCAGAAAGCCCTGAGTTCCAAGAACACAGCAGCTGCGAAGGACTAGCCAAGAAGAGCGCAAAAGTACCACAACATGCCTGCCTCCACAGCTTTTTCCTTGGGGACATGCCTAATTCCTGGCTGATTTGCCTTTCTCGTCTTAGGGTTGGGGTTCGGCCTAGGGCTAGGATTTTTAAAAGCAGGAAGCCCTGAGTTCCAGGCACACTGGAGCTGTGAAAGGCATCCAAAAGGGAGTGCAAAAGTGCCACAACATGGCTGCTTTCACGGCTTTTTCCTTGGCAAGACGCCTAACACCAGGCTGATTTACCTTCCCAGGGTTACTGTTAGGCTTAGGCCTAGGGCTAGGATTTTTAAAACTAGGAAGCCCTTAGCTCCAGGCACACTGCAGCTGTTCAAGGCATCCCAAGGGGAGTACAAAAGTGCAACAACATGGCAGCTTTCACAGCTTTTTCCTTGGCACCATCCCTATACCTAGGCTGATTTATCTGCCTAGGGTTAGGGTTAGGGTTCAGCCTAGGGCTTGAATTTCTTTAACCAGGAAGCCCTGAGTTCCAGGCTTACTTCATCTGCCAAAGGCATCCCAAAGGGAGTGCAGAAGTGCCACAACATGGCTGCTTTCACGGCTTTTTCCTTGGCAAGAAGCCTAACATCAGGCTGATTTACTTTCCCAGGGTTACTGTTAGGCTTAGGCCTAGGGCTGGGATTTTTGAAACTAGGAAGCCCTTAGCTCCAGGCACACTGCAGCTGTTCAAGGCATCCCAAGGGGAGTACAAAAGTGCAACAACATGGCAGCTTTCACAGCTTTTTCCTTGGCACCATCCCTATACCTAGGCTGATTTATCTGCCTAGGGTTAGGGTTAGGGTTCAGCCTAGGGCTTGGATTTCTTTAACCAGGAAGCCCTGAGTTCCAGGCTTACTTCATCTGCCAAAGGCATCCCAAAGGGAGTGCAGAAGTGCCACAACATGGCTGCTTTCACGGCTTTTCCCTTAGGAAGAACCCTAATACCCGGCTGATTTACCTTCCTAGGGTTACTGTTAGGCTTAGGCCTAGGACTTTTAAAACCAGGAAGCCCTGGGCTCCAGGCACACTGCAGCTGCGAAAGGCATCCCAAGGGGAGCGCAAAAGTGACGCAACTTGGCTGCCACCACTGATATTTCCATGAGACCATCCCGAACCATAGGCTGATTTTCCTTCCTAGGCTTAAGGTTTGAGTTACGCCTAGGGTAAGGGTCTATTAACCAGAAAGCCCTGAGTTCCAAGAACACAGCAGCTGCGAAGGACTAGCCAAGAAGAGCGCAAAAGTAGCACAACATGCCTGCCTCCACAGCTTTTTCCTTGGGGACATGCCTAATTCCTGGCTGATTTGCCTTTCTCGTCTTAGGGTTGGGGTTCGGCCTAGGGCTAGGATTTTTAAAATCAGGAAGCCCTGAGTTCCAGGCACACTGGAGCTGTGAAAGGCATCCAAAAGGGAGTGCAAAAGTGCCACAACATGGCTGCTTTCACGGCTTTTTCCTTGGCAAGACGCCTAACACCAGGCTGATTTACCTTCCCAGGGTTACTGTTAGGCTTAGGCCTAGGGCTAGGATTTTTAAAACTAGGAAGCCCTTAGCTCCAGGCACACTGCAGCTGTTCAAGGCATCCCAAGGGGAGTACAAAAGTGCAACAACATGGCAGCTTTCACAGCTTTTTCCTTGGCACCATCCCTATACCTAGGCTGATTTATCTGCCTAGGGTTAGGGTTAGGGTTCAGCCTAGGGCTTGGATTTCTTTAACCAGGAAGCCCTGAGTTCCAGGCTTACTTCATCTGCCAAAGGCATCCCAAAGGGAGTGCAGAAGTGCCACAACATGGCTGCTTTCACGGCTTTTCCCTTAGGAAGAACCCTAATACCCGGCTGATTTACCTTCCTAGGGTTACTGTTAGGCTTAGGCCTAGGACTTTTAAAACCAGGAAGCCCTGGGCTCCAGGCACACTGCAGCTGCGAAAGGCATCCCAAGGGGAGCGCAAAAGTGACGCAACTTGGCTGCCACCACTGATATTTCCTAGAGACCATCCCGAACCATAAGCTGATTTTCCTTCCTAGGGTTAAGGTTTGAGTTACGCCTAGGGTAAGGGTCTATTAACCGGAAAGCCCTGAGTTCTAAGAACACAGCAGCTGCGAAGGACTAGCCAAGAAGAGCGCAAAAGTAGCACAACATGCCTGCCTCCACAGCTTTTTCCTTGGGGACATGCCTAATTCCTGGCTGATTTGCCTTTCTCGTCTTAGGGTTGGGGTTCGGCCTAGGGCTAGGATTTTTAAAATCAGGAAGCCCTGAGTTCCAGGCACACTGGAGCTGTGAAAGGCATCCAAAAGGGAGTGCAAAAGTGCCACAACATGGCTGCTTTCACGGCTTTTTCCTTGGCAAGACGCCTAACACCAGGCTGATTTACCTTCCCAGGGTTACTGTTAGGCTTAGGCCTAGGGCTAGGATTTTTAACACTAGGAAGCCCTTAGCTCCAGGCACACTGCAGCTGTTCAAGGCATCCCAAGGGGAGTACAAAAGTGCAACAACATGGCAGCTTTCACAGCTTTTTCCTTGGCACCATCCCTATACCTAGGCTGATTTATCTGCCTAGGGTTAGCGTTAGGGTTCAGCCTAGGGCTGTGATTTCTTTAACCAGGAAGCCCTGAGTTCCAGGCTTACTTCATCTGCCAAAGGCATCCCAAAGGGAGTGCAGAAGTGCCACAACATGGCTGCTTTCACGGCTTTTCCCTTAGGAAGAACCCTAATACCCGGCTGATTTACCTTCCTAGGGTTACTGTTAGGCTTAGGCCTAGGACTTTTAAAACCAGGAAGCCCTGGGCTCCAGGCACACTGCAGCTGCAAAAGGCATCCCAAGGGGAGCGCAAAAGTGACGCAACTTGGCTGCCACCACTGATATTTCCATGAGACCATCCCGAACCATAGGCTGATTTTCCTTCCTAGGGTTAAGGTTTGAGTTACGCCTAGGGTAAGGGTCTATTAACCAGAAAGCCCTGAGTTCCAAGAACACAGCAGCTGCGAAGGACTAGCCAAGAAGAGCGCAAAAGTACCACAACATGCCTGCCTCCACAGCTTTTTCCTTGGGGACATGCCTAATTCCTGGCTGATTTGCCTTTCTCGTCTTAGGGTTGGGGTTCGGCCTAGGGCTAGGATTTTTAAAATCAGGAAGCCCTGAGTTCCAGGCACACTGCAGCTGTGAAAGGCATCCAAAAGGGAGTGCAAAAGTGCCACAACATGGCTGCTTTCACGGCTTTTTCCTTGGCAAGAAGCCTAACACCAGGCTGACATACTTTCCCAGGGTTACTGTTAGGCTTAGGCCTAGGGCTAGGATTTTTGAAACTAGGAAGCCCTGGGCTCCAGGCACACTGCAGCTGTTCAAGGCATCCCAAGGGGAGTACAAAAGTGCAACAACATGGCAGCTTTCACAGCTTTTTCCTTGGCACCATCCCTATACCTAGGTTGATTTATCTGCCTAGGGTTAGGGTTAGGGTTCAGCCTAGGGCTTGGATTTCTTTAACCAGGAAGCCCTGAGTTCCAGGCTTACTTCATCTGCCAAAGGCATCCCAAAGGGAGTGCAGAAGTGCCACAACATGGCTGCTTTCACGGCTTTTCCCTTAGGAAGAACCCTAATACCCGGCTGATTTACCTTCCTAGGGTTACTGTTAGGCTTAGGCCTAGGACTTTTAAAACCAGGAAGCCCTGGGCTCCAGGCACACTGCAGCTGCGAAAGGCATCCCAAGGGGAGCGCAAAAGTGACGCAACTTGGCTGCCTCCACAGCTTTTTCCTTGGGGACATGCCTAATTCCTGGCTGATTTGCCTTTCTCGTCTTAGGGTTGGGGTTCGGCCTAGGGCTAGGATTTTTAAAATCAGGAAGCCCTGAGTTCCAGGCACCCTGCAGCTGTGAAAGGCATCCAAAAGGGAGTGCAAAAGTGCCACAACATGGCTGCTTTCACGGCTTTTTCCTTGGCAAGAAGCCTAACACCAGGCTGATTTGCCTTCCAAGGGTTACTGTTAGGCTTAGGCCTAGGGCTAGGATTTTTAAAACTAGGAAGCCCTGGGCTCCAGGCACACTGCAGCTGTTCAAGGCATCCCAAGGGGAGTACAAAAGTGCAACAACATGGCAGCTTTCACAGCTTTTTCCTTGGCACCATCCCTATACCTAGGCTGATTTATCTGCCTAGGGTTAGGGTTAGGGTTCAGCCTAGGGCTTGCATTTTTTTAACCAGGAAGCCCTGAGTTCCAGGCTTACTTCATCTGCCAAAGGCATTCCAAAGGGAGTGCAGAAGTGCCACAACATGGCTGCTTTCACGGCTTTTCCCTTAGGAAGAACCCTAATACCCGGCTGATTTACCTTCCTAGGGTTACTGTTAGGCTTAGGCCTAGGACTTTTAAAACCAGGAAGCCCTGGGCTCCAGGCACACTGCAGCTGCAAAAGGCATCCCAAGGGGAGCGCAAAAGTGACGCAACTTGGCTGCCACCACTGATATTTCCATGAGACCATCCCGAACCATAGGCTGATTTTCCTTCCTAGGCTTAAGGTTTGAGTTACGCCTAGGGTAAGGGTCTATTAACCAGAAAGCCCTGAGTTCCAAGAACACAGCAGCTGCGAAGGACTAGCCAAGAAGAGCGCAAAAGTACCACAACATGCCTGCCTCCACAGCTTTTTCCTTGGGGACATGCCTAATTCCTGGCTGATTTGCCTTTCTCGTCTTAGGGTTGGGGTTCGGCCTAGGGCTAGGATTTTTAAAAGCAGGAAGCCCTGAGTTCCAGGCACACTGGAGCTGTGAAAGGCATCCAAAAGGGAGTGCAAAAGTGCCACAACATGGCTGCTTTCACGGCTTTTTCCTTGGCAAGAAGCCTAACACCAGGCTGATTTACTTTCCCAGTGTTACTGTTAGGCTTAGGCCTAGGGCTAGGATTTTTGAAACTAGGAAGCCCTTAGCTCCAGGCACACTGCAGCTGTTCAAGGCATCCCAAGGGGAGTACAAAAGTGCAACAACATGGCAGCTTTCACAGCTTTTTCCTTGGCAAGAAGCCTTACACCAGGCTGATTTACTTTCCCAGGGTTACTGTTAGGCTTAGGCCTAGGGCTAGGATTTTTGAAACTAGGAAGCCCTTAGCTCCAGGCACACTGCAGCTGTTCAAGGCATCCCAAGGGGAGTACAAAAGTGCAACAACATGGCAGCTTTCACAGCTTTTTCCTTGGCACCATCCCTATACCTAGGCTGATTTATCTGCCTAGGGTTAGGGTTCAGCCTAGGGCTTGGATTTCTTTAACCAGGAAGCCCTGAGTTCCAGGCTTACTTCATCTGCCAAAGGCATCCCAAGGGAGTGCAGAAGTGCCACAACATGGCTGCTTTCACGGCTTTTTCCTTGGCAAGAAGCCTAACATCAGGCTGATTTACTTTCCCAGGGTTACTGTTAGGCTTAGGCCTAGGGCTAGGATTTTTGAAACTAGGAAGCCCTTAGCTCCAGGCACACTGCAGCTCTTCAAGGCATCCCAAGGGGAGTACAAAAGTGCAACAACATGGCAGCTTTCACAGCTTTTTCCTTGGCACCATCCCTATACCTAGGCTGATTTATCTGCCTAGGGTTAGGGTTAGGGTTCAGCCTAGGGCTTGGATTTCTTTAACCAGGAAGCCCTGAGTTCCAGGCTTACTTCATCTGCCAAAGGCATCCCAAAGGGAGTGCAGAAGTGCCACAACATGGCTGCTTTCACGCCTTTTTCCTTGGCAAGGCGCCTAACACCAGGCTGACTTACCTTCCCAGGGTTACTGTTAGGCTTAGGCCTAGGGCTAGGATTTTTAAAACTAGGAAGCCCTTAGCTCCAGGCACACTGCAGCTGTTCAAGGCATCCCAAGGGGAGTACAAAAGTGCAACAACATGGCAGCTTTCACAGCTTTTTCCTTGGCACCATCCCTATACCTAGGCTGATTTATCTGCCTAGGGTTAGGGTTAGGGTTCAGCCTAGGGCTTGAATTTCTTTAACCAGGAAGCCCTGAGTTCCAGGCTTACTTCATCTGCCAAAGGCATCCCAAAGGGAGTGCAGAAGTGCCACAACATGGCTGCTTTCATGTTGTTGTTATCTTATTGTATTTCATATTTCTGGAGTCCCATCTTAAAGTCCATACCTTCTTGCTGGTCCTATTATGCAGCTCCTCTCTGCAGCACAGTTCCTCATGGCTTCCATAGGGGCTCCTCCTGGGCTCTCGACCCAACCCCCTTTTATCCCAGAGGCCTTCATGAGCTACAGCTGCTACCCAACCAAGGATCCCACAGCTGTAGCTCATCCAGAGCAACAGGACCCACCTATCTAATACATAGGACTCTCACTACATATATATATTCACAAGGACTCCTTTATAACAATACATATATTCAGGCCCCTACATTTCCCCCCTTTTCTTTTAACAATTTCTCAATTACACAGTTACAATATCCATATCTGTCCCAGCTCCCAGGCTGCCACAGCTCTCGGCTGTCCTATCTTCCACTGTCCCAGCTCTCCAGCTGCCACAGCTCTCGGCTGTCCGGGGGATTCCATACCTAATACATATATTCAGGCCCCTACATTTCCCCCCTTTTCTTTTAACAATTTCTCCATTACACAGTTACAATATCCATATCTGTCCCAGCTCTCAGGCTGCCACAGCTCTCAGCTGTCCTATCTTCATCTGTCCCAGCTCTCAGGCTGCCACAGCTCTCGGCTGTCCTATATTCCACTGTCCCAGCTCTCCGGCTGCCACAGCTCTCGGCTGTCCAGGGGAGTCCATACCTAATACATATATTCAGGCCCCTACATTATTGTTGTTGTTATCTTATTGTATTTCATATTTCTGGAGTCCCATCTTAAAGTCCATACCTTCTTGCTGGTCCTATTATGCAGCTCCTCTCTGCAGCACAGTTCCTCATGGCTTCCATAGGGGCTCCTTCTGGGCTCTCGACCCAACCCCCTTTTATCCCAGAGGCCTTCATGAGCTACAGCTGCTACCCAACCAAGGATCCCACAGCTGTAGCTCATCCAGAGCAACAGGACCCACCTATCTAATACATAGGACTCTCACTACATATATATATATTCACAAGGACTCCTTTATAACAATACATATATTCAGGCCCCTACACTTTCACGGCTTTTCCCTTAGGAAGAACCCTAATACCCGGCTGATTTACCTTCCTAGGGTTACTGTTAGGCTTAGGCCTAGGACTTTTAAAACCAGGAAGCCCTGGGCTCCAGGCACACTGCAGCTGCGAAAGGCATCCCAAGGGGAGCGCAAAAGTGACGCAACTTGGCTGCCACCACTGATATTTCCATGAGACCATCCCGAAACATAGGTTGATTTTCCTTCCTAGGCTTAAGGTTTGAGTTACGCCTAGGGTAAGGGTCTATTAACCAGAAAGCCCTGAGTTCCAAGAACACAGCAGCTGCGAAGGACTAGCCAAGAAGAGCGCAAAAGTAGCACAACATGCCTGCCTCCACAGCTTTTTCCTTGGGGACATGCCTAATTCCTGGCTGATTTGCCTTTCTCGTCGTAGGGTTGGGGTTCGGCCTAGGGCTAGGATTTTTAAAATCAGGAAGCCCTGAGTTCCAGGCACACTGGAGCTGTGAAAGGCATCCAAAAGGGAGTGCAAAAGTGCCACAACATGGCTGCTTTCACGGCTTTTTCCTTGGCAAGAAGCCTAACACCAGGCTGACATACTTTCCCAGGGTTACTGTTAGGCTTAGGCCTAGGGCTAGGATTTTTGAAACTAGGAAGCCCTTAGCTCCAGGCACACTGCAGCTGTGAAAGGCATCCCAAGGGGAGTACAAAAGTGCAACAACATGGCAGCTTTCACAGCTTTTTCCTTGGCAAGAAGCCTAACACCAGGCTGATTTACTTTCCCAGGGTTACTGTTAGGCTTAGGCCTAGGGCTAGGATTTTTGAAACTAGGAAGCCCTTAGCTCCAGGCACACTGCAGCTGTTCAAGGCATCCCAAGGGGAGTACAAAAGTGCAACAACATGGCAGCTTTCACAGCTTTTTCCTTGGCACCATCCCTATACCTAGGCTGATTTATCTGCCTAGGGTTAGGGTTAGGGTTCAGCCTAGGGCTTGGATTTCTTTAACCAGGAAGCCCTGAGTTCCAGGCTTACTTCATCTGCCAAAGGCATCCCAAAGGGAGTGCAGAAGTGCCACAACATGGCTGCTTTCACGGCTTTTTCCTTGGCAAGAAGCCTAACATCAGGCTGATTTACCTTCCCAGGGTTACTGTTAGGCTTAGGCCTAGGGCTAGGATTTTTGAAACTAGGAAGCCCTGGGCTCCAGGCACACTGCAGCTGTTCAAGGCATCCCAAGGGGAGTACAAAAGTGCAACAACATGGCAGCTTTCACAGCTTTTTCCTTGGCACCATCCCTATACCTAGGCTGATTTATCTGCCTAGGGTTAGGGTTAGGGTTCAGCCTAGGGCTTGAATTTTTTTAACCAGGAAGCCCTGAGTTCCAGGCTTACTTCATCTGCCAAAGGCATCCCAAAGGGAGTGCAGAAGTGCCACAACATGGCTGCTTTCACGGCTTTTCCCTTAGGAAGAACCCTAATACCCGGCTGATTTACCTTCCTAGGGTTACTGTTAGGCTTAGGCCTAGGACTTTTAAAACCAGGAAGCCCTGGGCTCCAGGCACACTGCAGCTGCGAAAGGCATCCCAAGGGGAGCGCAAAAGTGACGCAACTTGGCTGCCACCACTGATATTTCCATGAGAGCATCCCGAACCATAGGTTGATTTTCCTTCCTAGGGTTAAGGTTTGAGTTACGCCTAGGGTAAGGGTTCTATTAACCAGAAAGCCCTGAGTTCCAAGAACACAGCAGCTGCGAAGGACTAGCCAAGAAGAGCGCAAAAGTACCACAACATGCCTGCCTCCACAGCTTTTTCCTTGGGGACATGCCTAATTCCTGGCTGATTTGCCTTTCTCGTCTTAGGGTTGGGGTTCGGCCTAGGGCTAGGATTTTTAAAAGCAGGAAGCCCTGAGTTCCAGGCACACTGGAGCTGTGAAAGGCATCCAAAAGGGAGTGCAAAAGTGCCACAACATGGCTGCTTTCACGGCTTTTTCCTTGGCAAGACGCCTAACACCAGGCTGATTTACCTTCCCAGGGTTACTGTTAGGCTTAGGCCTAGGGCTAGGATTTTTAAAACTAGGAAGCCCTTAGCTCCAGGCACACTGCAGCTGTTCAAGGCATCCCAAGGGGAGTACAAAAGTGCAACAACATGGCAGCTTTCACAGCTTTTTCCTTGGCACCATCCCTATACCTAGGCTGATTTATCTGCCTAGGGTTAGGGTTAGGGTTCAGCCTAGGGCTTGAATTTCTTTAACCAGGAAGCCCTGAGTTCCAGGCTTACTTCATCTGCCAAAGGCATCCCAAAGGGAGTGCAGAAGTGCCACAACATGGCTGCTTTCACGGCTTTTTCCTTGGCAAGAAGCCTAACATCAGGCTGATTTACTTTCCCAGGGTTACTGTTAGGCTTAGGCCTAGGGCTGGGATTTTTGAAACTAGGAAGCCCTTAGCTCCAGGCACACTGCAGCTGTTCAAGGCATCCCAAGGGGAGTACAAAAGTGCAACAACATGGCAGCTTTCACAGCTTTTTCCTTGGCACCATCCCTATACCTAGGCTGATTTATCTGCCTAGGGTTAGGGTTAGGGTTCAGCCTAGGGCTTGGATTTCTTTAACCAGGAAGCCCTGAGTTCCAGGCACCCTGGAGCTATGAAAGGCATCCAAAAGGGAGTGCAAAAATGCCACAACATGGCTGCTTTCACGGCTTTTTCCTTGGCAAGACGCCTAACACCAGGCTGATTTACCTTCCCAGGGTTACTGTTAGGCTTAGGCCTAGGGCTAGGATTTTTAAAACTAGGAAGCCCTGGGCTCCAGGCACACTGCAGCTGTTCAAGGCATCCCAAGGGGAGTACAAAAGTGCTACAACATGGCAGCTTTCACAGCTTTTTCCTTGGCACCATCCCTATACCTAGGCTGATTTATCTGCCTAGGGTTAGGGTTAGGGTTCAGCCTAGGGCTTGGATTTCTTTAACCAGGAAGCCCTGAGTTCCAGGCTTACTTCATCTGCCAAAGGCATCCCAAAGGGAGTGCAGAAGTGCCACAACATGGCTGCTTTCACGGCTTTTCCCTTAGGAAGAACCCTAATACCCGGCTGATTTACCTTCCTAGGGTTACTGTTAGGCTTAGGCCTAGGACTTTTAAAACCAGGAAGCCCTGGGCTCCAGGCACACTGCAGCTGCGAAAGGCATCCCAAGGGGAGCGCAAAAGTGACGCAACTTGGCTGCCACCACTGATATTTCCTAGAGACCATCCCGAACCATAAGCTGATTTTCCTTCCTAGGGTTAAGGTTTGAGTTACGCCTAGGGTAAGGGTCTATTAACCGGAAAGCCCTGAGTTCTAAGAACACAGCAGCTGCGAAGGACTAGCCAAGAAGAGCGCAAAAGTACCACAACATGCCTGCCTCCACAGCTTTTTCCTTGGGGACATGCCTAATTCCTGGCTGATTTGCCTTTCTCGTCTTAGGGTTGGGGTTCGGCCTAGGGCTAGGATTTTTAAAAGCAGGAAGCCCTGAGTTCCAGGCACACTGGAGCTGTGAAAGGCATCCAAAAGGGAGTGCAAAAGTGCCACAACATGGCTGCTTTCACGGCTTTTTCCTTGGCAAGACGCCTAACACCAGGCTGATTTACCTTCCCAGGGTTACTGTTAGGCTTAGGCCTAGGGCTAGGATTTTTAACACTAGGAAGCCCTTAGCTCCAGGCACACTGCAGCTGTTCAAGGCATCCCAAGGGGAGTACAAAAGTGCAACAACATGGCAGCTTTCACAGCTTTTTCCTTGGCACCATCCCTATACCTAGGCTGATTTATCTGCCTAGGGTTAGCGTTAGGGTTCAGCCTAGGGCTGTGATTTCTTTAACCAGGAAGCCCTGAGTTCCAGGCTTACTTCATCTGCCAAAGGCATCCCAAAGGGAGTGCAGAAGTGCCACAACATGGCTGCTTTCACGGCTTTTCCCTTAGGAAGAACCCTAATACCCGGCTGATTTACCTTCCTAGGGTTACTGTTAGGCTTAGGCCTAGGACTTTTAAAACCAGGAAGCCCTGGGCTCCAGGCACACTGCAGCTGCAAAAGGCATCCCAAGGGGAGCGCAAAAGTGACGCAACTTGGCTGCCACCACTGATATTTCCATGAGACCATCCCGAACCATAGGCTGATTTTCCTTCCTAGGGTTAAGGTTTGAGTTACGCCTAGGGTAAGGGTCTATTAACCAGAAAGCCCTGAGTTCCAAGAACACAGCAGCTGCGAAGGACTAGCCAAGAAGAGCGCAAAAGTACCACAACATGCCTGCCTCCACAGCTTTTTCCTTGGGGACATGCCTAATTCCTGGCTGATTTGCCTTTCTCGTCTTAGGGTTGGGGTTCGGCCTAGGGCTAGGATTTTTAAAATCAGGAAGCCCTGAGTTCCAGGCACACTGCAGCTGTGAAAGGCATCCAAAAGGGAGTGCAAAAGTGCCACAACATGGCTGCTTTCACGGCTTTTTCCTTGGCAAGAAGCCTAACACCAGGCTGACATACTTTCCCAGGGTTACTGTTAGGCTTAGGCCTAGGGCTAGGATTTTTGAAACTAGGAAGCCCTGGGCTCCAGGCACACTGCAGCTGTTCAAGGCATCCCAAGGGGAGTACAAAAGTGCAACAACATGGCAGCTTTCACAGCTTTTTCCTTGGCACCATCCCTATACCTAGGTTGATTTATCTGCCTAGGGTTAGGGTTAGGGTTCAGCCTAGGGCTTGGATTTCTTTAACCAGGAAGCCCTGAGTTCCAGGCTTACTTCATCTGCCAAAGGCATCCCAAAGGGAGTGCAGAAGTGCCACAACATGGCTGCTTTCACGGCTTTTCCCTTAGGAAGAACCCTAATACCCGGCTGATTTACCTTCCTAGGGTTACTGTTAGGCTTAGGCCTAGGACTTTTAAAACCAGGAAGCCCTGGGCTCCAGGCACACTGCAGCTGCGAAAGGCATCCCAAGGGGAGCGCAAAAGTGACGCAACTTGGCTGCCTCCACAGCTTTTTCCTTGGGGACATGCCTAATTCCTGGCTGATTTGCCTTTCTCGTCTTAGGGTTGGGGTTCGGCCTAGGGCTAGGATTTTTAAAATCAGGAAGCCCTGAGTTCCAGGCACCCTGCAGCTGTGAAAGGCATCCAAAAGGGAGTGCAAAAGTGCCACAACATGGCTGCTTTCACGGCTTTTTCCTTGGCAAGAAGCCTAACACCAGGCTGATTTGCCTTCCAAGGGTTACTGTTAGGCTTAGGCCTAGGGCTAGGATTTTTAAAACTAGGAAGCCCTGGGCTCCAGGCACACTGCAGCTGTTCAAGGCATCCCAAGGGGAGTACAAAAGTGCAACAACATGGCAGCTTTCACAGCTTTTTCCTTGGCACCATCCCTATACCTAGGCTGATTTATCTGCCTAGGGTTAGGGTTAGGGTTCAGCCTAGGGCTTGCATTTTTTTAACCAGGAAGCCCTGAGTTCCAGGCTTACTTCATCTGCCAAAGGCATCCCAAAGGGAGTGCAGAAGTGCCACAACATGGCTGCTTTCACGGCTTTTCCCTTAGGAAGAACCCTAATACCCGGCTGATTTACCTTCCTAGGGTTACTGTTAGGCTTAGGCCTAGGACTTTTAAAACCAGGAAGCCCTGGGCTCCAGGCACACTGCAGCTGCAAAAGGCATCCCAAGGGGAGCGCAAAAGTGACGCAACTTGGCTGCCACCACTGATATTTCCATGAGACCATCCCGAACCATAGGCTGATTTTCCTTCCTAGGGTTAAGGTTTGAGTTACGCCTAGGGGAAGGGTCTATTAACCAGAAAGCCCTGAGTTCCAAGAACACAGCAGCTGCGAAGGACTAGCCAAGAAGAGCGCAAAAGTACCACAACATGCCTGCCTCCACAGCTTTTTCCTTGGGGACATGCCTAATTCCTGGCTGATTTGCCTTTCTCGTCTTAGGGTTGGGGTTCGGCCTAGGGCTAGGATTTTTAAAAGCAGGAAGCCCTGAGTTCCAGGCACACTGGAGCTGTGAAAGGCATCCAAAAGGGAGTGCAAAAGTGCCACAACATGGCTGCTTTCACGGCTTTTTCCTTGGCAAGAAGCCTAACACCAGGCTGATTTACTTTCCCAGGGTTACTGTTAGGCTTAGGCCTAGGGCTAGGATTTTTGAAACTAGGAAGCCCTTAGCTCCAGGCACACTGCAGCTGTTCAAGGCATCCCAAGGGGAGTACAAAAGTGCAACAACATGGCAGCTTTCACAGCTTTTTCCTTGGCACCATCCCTATACCTAGGCTGATTTATCTGCCTAGGGTTAGGGTTAGGGTTCAGCCTAGGGCTGTGATTTCTTTAACCAGGAAGCCCTGAGTTCCAGGCTTACTTCATCTGCCAAAGGCATCCCAAAGGGAGTGCAGAAGTGCCACAACATGGCTGCTTTCACGGCTTTTCCCTTAGGAAGAACCCTAATACCCGGCTGATTTACCTTCCTAGGGTTACTGTTAGGCTTAGGCCTAGGACTTTTAAAACCAGGAAGCCCTGGGCTCCAGGCACACTGCAGCTGCAAAAGGCATCCCAAGGGGAGCGCAAAAGTGACGCAACTTGGCTGCCACCACTGATATTTCCATGAGACCATCCCGAACCATAGGCTGATTTTCCTTCCTAGGGTTAAGGTTTGAGTTACGCCTAGGGTAAGGGTCTATTAACCAGAAAGCCCTGAGTTCCAAGAACACAGCAGCTGCGAAGGACTAGCCAAGAAGAGCGCAAAAGTACCACAACATGCCTGCCTCCACAGCTTTTTCCTTGGGGACATGCCTAATTCCTGGCTGATTTGCCTTTCTCGTCTTAGGGTTGGGGTTCGGCCTAGGGCTAGGATTTTTAAAATCAGGAAGCCCTGAGTTCCAGGCACACTGCAGCTGTGAAAGGCATCCAAAAGGGAGTGCAAAAGTGCCACAACATGGCTGCTTTCACGGCTTTTTCCTTGGCAAGAAGCCTAACACCAGGCTGACATACTTTCCCAGGGTTACTGTTAGGCTTAGGCCTAGGGCTAGGATTTTTGAAACTAGGAAGCCCTGGGCTCCAGGCACACTGCAGCTGTTCAAGGCATCCCAAGGGGAGTACAAAAGTGCAACAACATGGCAGCTTTCACAGCTTTTTCCTTGGCACCATCCCTATACCTAGGTTGATTTATCTGCCTAGGGTTAGGGTTAGGGTTCAGCCTAGGGCTTGGATTTCTTTAACCAGGAAGCCCTGAGTTCCAGGCTTACTTCATCTGCCAAAGGCATCCCAAAGGGAGTGCAGAAGTGCCACAACATGGCTGCTTTCACGGCTTTTCCCTTAGGAAGAACCCTAATACCCGGCTGATTTACCTTCCTAGGGTTACTGTTAGGCTTAGGCCTAGGACTTTTAAAACCAGGAAGCCCTGGGCTCCAGGCACACTGCAGCTGCGAAAGGCATCCCAAGGGGAGCGCAAAAGTGACGCAACATGGCTGCCTCCACAGCTTTTTCCTTGGGGACATGCCTAATTCCTGGCTGATTTGCCTTTCTCGTCTTAGGGTTGGGGTTCGGCCTAGGGCTAGGATTTTTAAAATCAGGAAGCCCTGAGTTCCAGGCACCCTGCAGCTGTGAAAGGCATCCAAAAGGGAGTGCAAAAGTGCCACAACATGGCTGCTTTCACGGCTTTTTCCTTGGCAAGAAGCCTAACACCAGGCTGATTTGCCTTCCAAGGGTTACTGTTAGGCTTAGGCCTAGGGCTAGGATTTTTAAAACTAGGAAGCCCTGGGCTCCAGGCACACTGCAGCTGTTCAAGGCATCCCAAGGGGAGTACAAAAGTGCAACAACATGGCAGCTTTCACAGCTTTTTCCTTGGCACCATCCCTATACCTAGGCTGATTTATCTGCCTAGGGTTAGGGTTAGGGTTCAGCCTAGGGCTTGCATTTTTTTAACCAGGAAGCCCTGAGTTCCAGGCTTACTTCATCTGCCAAAGGCATCCCAAAGGGAGTGCAGAAGTGCCACAACATGGCTGCTTTCACGGCTTTTCCCTTAGGAAGAACCCTAATACCCGGCTGATTTACCTTCCTAGGGTTACTGTTAGGCTTAGGCCTAGGACTTTTAAAACCAGGAAGCCCTGGGCTCCAGGCACACTGCAGCTGCAAAAGGCATCCCAAGGGGAGCGCAAAAGTGACGCAACTTGGCTGCCACCACTGATATTTCCATGAGACCATCCCGAACCATAGGCTGATTTTCCTTCCTAGGGTTAAGGTTTGAGTTACGCCTAGGGGAAGGGTCTATTAACCAGAAAGCCCTGAGTTCCAAGAACACAGCAGCTGCGAAGGACTAGCCAAGAAGAGCGCAAAAGTAGCACAACATGCCTGCCTCCACAGCTTTTTCCTTGGGGACATGCCTAATTCCTGGCTGATTTGCCTTTCTCGTCTTAGGGTTGGGGTTCGGCCTAGGGCTAGGATTTTTAAAAGCAGGAAGCCCTGAGTTCCAGGCACACTGGAGCTGTGAAAGGCATCCAAAAGGGAGTGCAAAAGTGCCACAACATGGCTGCTTTCACGGCTTTTTCCTTGGCAAGAAGCCTAACACCAGGCTGATTTACTTTCCCAGGGTTACTGTTAGGCTTAGGCCTAGGGCTAGGATTTTTGAAACTAGGAAGCCCTTAGCTCCAGGCACACTGCAGCTGTTCAAGGCATCCCAAGGGGAGTACAAAAGTGCAACAACATGGCAGCTTTCACAGCTTTTTCCTTGGCACCATCCCTATACCTAGGCTGATTTATCTGCCTAGGGTTAGGGTTAGGGTTCAGCCTAGGGCTGTGATTTCTTTAACCAGGAAGCCCTGAGTTCCAGGCTTACTTCATCTGCCAAAGGCATCCCAAAGGGAGTGCAGAAGTGCCACAACATGGCTGCTTTCACGGCTTTTCCCTTAGGAAGAACCCTAATACCCGGCTGATTTACCTTCCTAGGGTTACTGTTAGGCTTAGGCCTAGGACTTTTAAAACCAGGAAGCCCTGGGCTCCAGGCACACTGCAGCTGCAAAAGGCATCCCAAGGGGAGCGCAAAAGTGACGCAACTTGGCTGCCACCACTGATATTTCCATGAGACCATCCCGAACCATAGGCTGATTTTCCTTCCTAGGGTTAAGGTTTGAGTTACGCCTAGGGGAAGGGTCTATTAACCAGAAAGCCCTGAGTTCCAAGAACACAGCAGCTGCGAAGGACTAGCCAAGAAGAGCGCAAAAGTACCACAACATGCCTGCCTCCACAGCTTTTTCCTTGGGGACATGCCTAATTCCTGGCTGATTTGCCTTTCTCGTCTTAGGGTTGGGGTTCGGCCTAGGGCTAGGATTTTTAAAATCAGGAAGCCCTGAGTTCCAGGCACACTGCAGCTGTGAAAGGCATCCAAAAGGGAGTGCAAAAGTGCCACAACATGGCTGCTTTCACGGCTTTTTCCTTGGCAAGAAGCCTAACACCAGGCTGACATACTTTCCCAGGGTTACTGTTAGGCTTAGGCCTAGGGCTAGGATTTTTGAAACTAGGAAGCCCTGGGCTCCAGGCACACTGCAGCTGTTCAAGGCATCCCAAGGGGAGTACAAAAGTGCAACAACATGGCAGCTTTCACAGCTTTTTCCTTGGCACCATCCCTATACCTAGGTTGATTTATCTGCCTAGGGTTAGGGTTAGGGTTCAGCCTAGGGCTTGGATTTCTTTAACCAGGAAGCCCTGAGTTCCAGGCTTACTTCATCTGCCAAAGGCATCCCAAAGGGAGTGCAGAAGTGCCACAACATGGCTGCTTTCACGGCTTTTCCCTTAGGAAGAACCCTAATACCCGGCTGATTTACCTTCCTAGGGTTACTGTTAGGCTTAGGCCTAGGACTTTAAAACCAGGAAGCCCTGGCTCCAGGCACACTGCAGCTGCGAAAGGCATCCCAAGGGGAGCGCAAAAGTGACGCAACTTGGCTGCCACCACTGATATTTCCATGAGACCATCCCGAACCATAGGCTGATTTTCCTTCCTAGGGTTAAGGTTTGAGTTACGCCTAGGGGAAGGGTCTATTAACCAGAAAGCCCTGAGTTCCAAGAACACAGCAGCTGCGAAGGACTAGCCAAGAAGAGCGCAAAAGTACCACAACATGCCTGCCTCCACAGCTTTTTCCTTGGGACATGCCTAATTCCTGGCTGATTTGCCTTTCTCGTCTTAGGGTTGGGGTTCGGCCTAGGGCTAGGATTTTTAAAAGCAGGAAGCCCTGAGTTCCAGGCACACTGGAGCTGTGAAAGGCATCCAAAAGGGAGTGCAAAAAGTGCCACAACATGGCTGTTTCACGGCTTTTTCCTTGGCAAGAAGGCCTAACATCAGGCTGATTTACTTTCCCAGGGTTACTGTTAGGCTTAGGCCTAGGGCTAGGATTTTTGAAACTAGGAAGCCCTTAGCTCCAGGCACACTGCAGCTGTTCAAGGCATCCCAAGGGGAGTACAAAAGTGCAACAACATGGCAGCTTTCACAGCTTTTTCCTTGGCACCATCCCTATACCTAGGCTGATTTATCTGCCTAGGGTTAGGGTTAGGGTTCAGCCTAGGGCTTGGATTTCTTTAACCAGGAAGCCCTGAGTTCCAGGCTTACTTCATCTGCCAAAGGCATCCCAAAGGGAGTGCAGAAGTGCCACAACATGGCTGCTTTCACGGCTTTTCCCTTAGGAAGAACCCTAATACCCGGCTGATTTACCTTCCTAGGGTTACTGTTAGGCTTAGCCTAGGACTTTTAAAACCAGGAAGCCCTGGGCTCCAGGCACACTGCAGCTGCGAAAGGCATCCCAAGGGGAGCGCAAAAGTGACGCAACTTGGCTGCCACCACTGATATTTCCATGAGACCATCCCGAACCATAGGCTGATTTTCCTTCCTAGGGTTAAGGTTTGAGTTACGCCTAGGGAAGGGTCTATTAACCAGAAAGCCCTGAGTTCCAGAACACAGCAGCTGCGAAGGACTAGCCAAGAGAGCGCAAAAGTACCACAACATGCCTGCCTCCACAGCTTTTTCCTTGGGGACATGCCTAATTCCTGGCTGATTTGCCTTTCTCGTCTTAGGGTTGGGGTTCGGCCTAGGGCTAGGATTTTTAAAGCAGGAAGCCCTGAGTTCCAGGCACACTGCAGCTGTGAAAGGCATCCAAAAGGGAGTGCAAAAGTGCCACAACATGGCTGTTTCACGGCTTTTTCCTTGGCAAGAAGCCTAACATCAGGCTGATTTACTTTCCCAGGGTTACTGTTAGGCTTAGGCCTAGGGCTAGGATTTTTGAAACTAGGAAGCCCTTAGCTCCAGGCACACTGCAGCTGTTCAAGGCATCCCAAGGGGAGTACAAAAGTGCAACAACATGGCAGCTTTCACAGCTTTTTCCTTGGCACCATCCTATACCTAGGCTGATTTATCTGCCTAGGGTTAGGGTTAGGGTTCAGCCTAGGGCTTGGATTTCTTTAACCAGGAAGCCCTGAGTTCCAGGCTTACTTCATCTGCCAAAGGCATCCCAAAGGGAGTGCAGAAGTGCCACAACATGGCTGCTTTCACGGCTTTTCCCTTAGGAAGAACCCTAATACCCAGCTGATTTACCTTCCTAGGGTTACTGTTAGGCTTAGGCCTAGGACTTTAAAACCAGGAAGCCTGGGCTCCAGGCACACTGCAGCTGCGAAAGGCATCCCAAGGGGAGCGCAAAAGTGACGCAACTTGGCTGCCACCACTGATATTTCCATGAGACCATCCCGAACCATAGGTTGATTTTCCTTCCTAGGGTTAAGGTTTGAGTTACGCCTAGGGTAAGGGCTCTATTAACCAGAAAGCCCTGAGTTCCAAGAACACAGCAGCTGCGAAGGACTAGCCAAGAAGAGCGCAAAGTAGCACAACATGCCTGCCTCCACAGCTTTTTCCTTGGGGACATGCCTAATTCCTGGCTGATTTGCCTTTCTCGTCTTAGGGTTGGGGTTCGGCCTAGGGCTAGGATTTTAAAATCAGGAAGCCCTGAGTTCCAGGCACACTGGAGCTGTGAAAGGCATCCAAAAGGGAGTGCAAAAGTGCCACAACATGGCAGCTTTCACGGCTTTTTCCTTGGCAAGAAGCCTAACACCAGGCTGATTTACCTTCCCAGGGTTACTGTTAGGCTTAGGCCTAGGGCTAGGATTTTTGAAACTAGGAAGCCCTGGGCTCCAGGCACACTGCAGCTGTTCAAGGCATCCCAAGGGGAGTACAAAAGTGCAACAACATGGCAGCTTTCACAGCTTTTTCCTTGGCACCATCCCTATACCTAGGCTGATTTATCTGCCTAGGGTTAGGGTTAGCGTTAAGCCTAGGGCTTGGATTTCTTTAACCAGGAAGCCCTGAGTTCCAGGCTTACTTCATCTGCCAAAGGCATCCCAAAGGGAGTGCAGAAGTGCCACAACATGGCTGCTTTCACGGCTTTTCCCTTAGGAAGAACCCTAATACCCGGCTGATTTACCTTCCTAGGGTTACTGTTAGGCTTAGGCCTAGGACTTTTAAAACCAGGAAGCCCTGGGCTCTAGGCACACTGCAGCTGCGAAAGGCATCCCTAGGGGAGCGCAAAAGTGATGCAACTTGGCTGCCACCACTGATATTTCCATGAGACCATCCCGAACCTTAGGCTCATTTTCCTCCTAGGGTTAAGGTTTGAGTTATGCCTAGGGTAAGGGCTCTATTAACCAGAAAGCCCTGAGTTCCAAGAACACAGCAGCTGCGAAGGACTAGCCAAGAAGAGCGCAAAAGTACCACAACATGCCTGCCTCCACAGCTTTTTCCTTGGGGACATGCCTAATTCCTGGCTGATTTGCCTTTCTCGTCTTAGGGTTGGGGTTCGGCCTAGGGCTAGGATTTTTAAAATCAGGAAGCCCTGAGTTCCAGGCACACTGGAGCTGTGAAAGGCATCCAAAAGGGAGTGCAAAAGTGCCACAACATGGCTGCTTTCACGGCTTTTTTCCTTGGCAAGAAGCCTAACACCAGGCTGATTTCCCTTCCCAGGGTTACTGTTAGGCTTAGGCCTAGGGCTAGGATTTTTGAAACTAGGAAGCCCTGGGCTCCAGGCACACTGCAGCTGTTCAAGGCATCCCAAGGGGAGTACAAAAGTGCAACAACATGGCAGCTTTCACAGCTTTTTCCTTGGCACCATCCCTATACCTAGGCTGATTTATCTGCCTAGGGTTAGGGTTAGGGTTCAGCCTAGGGCTTGGATTTCTTTAACCAGGAAGCCCTGAGTTCCAGGCTTACTTCATCTGCCAAAGGCATCCCAAAGGGAGTGCAGAAGTGCCACAACATGGCTGCTTTCACGGCTTTTCCCTTAGGAAGAACCCTAATACCCGGCTGATTTACCTTCCTAGGGTTACTGTTAGGCTTAGGCCTAGGACTTTTAAAACCAGGAAGCCCTGGGCTCCAGGCACACCGCAGCTGCGAAAGGCATCCCAAGGGGAGCGCAAAAGTGACGCAACTTGGCTGCCACCACTGATATTTCCATGAGAGCATCCCGAACCATAGGTTGATTTTCCTTCCTAGGGTTAAGGTTTGAGTTATGCCTAGGGTAAGGGCTCTATTAACCAGAAAGCCCTGAGTTCCAAGAACACAGCAGCTGCGAAGGACTAGCCAAGAAGAGCGCAAAAGTACCACAACATGCCTGCCTCCACAGCTTTTTCCTTGGGGACATGCCTAATTCCTGGCTGATTTGCCTTTCTCGTCTTAGGGTTGGGGTTCGGCCTAGGGCTAGGATTTTTAAAATCAGGAAGCCCTGAGTTCCAGGCACACTGGAGCTGTGAAAGGCATCCAAAAGGGAGTGCAAAAGTGCCACAACATGGCTGCTTTCACGGCTTTTTCCTTGGCAAGAAGCCTAACACCAGGCTGATTTACCTTCCCAGGGTTACTGTTAGGCTTAGGCCTAGGGCTAGGATTTTTAAAACTAGGAAGCCCTGGGCTCCAGGCACACTGCAGCTGTTCAAGGCATCCCAAGGGGAGTACAAAAGTGCAACAACATGGCAGCTTTCACAGCTTTTTCCTTGGCACCATCCCTATACCTAGGCTGATTTATCTGCCTAGGGTTAGGGTTAGCGTTAAGCCTAGGGCTTGGATTTCTTTAACCAGGAAGCCCTGAGTTCCAGGCTTACTTCATCTGCCAAAGGCATCCCAAAGGGAGTGCAGAAGTGCCACAACATGGCTGCTTTCACGGCTTTTCCCTTAGGAAGAACCCTAATACCCGGCTGATTTACCTTCCTAGGGTTACTGTTAGGCTTAGGCCTAGGACTTTTAAAACCAGGAAGCCCTGGTCTCTAGGCACACTGCAGCTGCGAAAGGCATCCCTAGGGGAGCGCAAAAGTGATGCAACTTGGCTGCCACCACTGATATTTCCATGAGACCATCCCGAACCTTAGGCTCATTTTCCTTCCTAGGGTTAAGGTTTGAGTTATGCCTAGGGTAAGGGCTCTATTAACCAGAAAGCCCTGAGTTCCAAGAACACAGCAGCTGCGAAGGACTAGCCAAGAAGAGCGCAAAAGTACCACAACATGCCTGCCTCCACAGCTTTTTCCTTGGGGACATGCCTAATTCCTGGCTGATTTGCATTTCTCGTCATAGGGTTGGGGTTCGGCCTAGGGCTAGGATTTTTAAAATCAGGAAGCCCTGAGTTCCAGGCACACTGGAGCTGTGAAAGGCATCCAAAAGGGAGTGCAAAAGTGCCACAACATGGCTGCTTTCACGGCTTTTTCCTTGGCAAGAAGCCTAACACCAGGCTGATTTCCCTTCCCAGGGTTACTGTTAGGCTTAGGCCTAGGGCTAGGATTTTTAAAACTAGGAAGCCCTGGGCTCCAGGCACACTGCAGCTGTTCAAGGCATCCCAAGGGGAGTACAAAAGTGCAACAACATGGCAGCTTTCACAGCTTTTTCCTTGGCACCATCCCTATACCTAGGCTGATTTATCTGCCTAGGGTTAGGGTTAGGGTTCAGCCTAGGGCTTGGATTTCTTTAACCAGGAAGCCCTGAGTTCCAGGCTTACTTCATCTGCCAAAGGCATCCCAAAGGGAGTGCAGAAGTGCCACAACATGGCTGCTTTCACGGCTTTTCCCTTAGGAAGAACCCTAATACCCGGCTGATTTACCTTCCTAGGGTTACTGTTAGGCTTAGGCCTAGGACTTTTAAAACCAGGAAGCCCTGGGCTCCAGGCACACTGCAGCTGCGAAAGGCATCCCAAGGGGAGCGCAAAAGTGACGCAACTTGGCTGCCACCACTGATATTTCCATGAGACCATCCCGAACCATAGGTTGATTTTCCTTCCTAGGGTTAAGGTTTGAGTTACGCCTAGGGTAAGGGCTCTATTAACCAGAAAGCCCTGAGTTCCAAGAACACAGCAGCTGCGAAGGACTAGCCAAGAAGAGCGCAAAAGTAGCACAACATGCCTGCCTCCACAGCTTTTTCCTTGGGGACATGCCTAATTCCTGGCTGATTTGCCTTTCTCGTCTTAGGGTTGGGGTTTGGCCTAGGGCTAGGATTTTTAAAATCAGGAAGCCCTGAGTTCCAGGCACACTGGAGCTGTGAAAGGCATCCAAAAGGGAGTGCAAAAGTGCCACAACATGGCTGCTTTCACGGCTTTTTCCTTGGCAAGAAGCCTAACACCAGGCTGATTTACCTTCCCAGGGTTACTGTTAGGCTTAGGCCTAGGGCTAGGATTTTTAAAACTAGGAAGCCCTGGGCTCCAGGCACACTGCAGCTGTTCAAGGCATCCCAAGGGGAGTACAAAAGTGCAACAACATGGCAGCTTTCACAGCTTTTTCCTTGGCACCATCCCTATACCTAGGCTGATTTATCTGCCTAGGGTTAGGGTTAGCGTTAAGCCTAGGGCTTGGATTTCTTTAACCAGGAAGCCCTGAGTTCCAGGCTTACTTCATCTGCCAAAGGCATCCCAAAGGGAGTGCAGAAGTGCCACAACATGGCTGCTTTCACGGCTTTTCCCTTAGGAAGAACCCTAATACCCGGCTGATTTACCTTCCTAGGGTTACTGTTAGGCTTAGGCCTAGGACTTTTAAAACCAGGAAGCCCTGGTCTCTAGGCACACTGCAGCTGCGAAAGGCATCCCTAGGGGAGCGCAAAAGTGATGCAACTTGGCTGCCACCACTGATATTTCCATGAGACCATCCCGAACCTTAGGCTCATTTTCCTTCCTAGGGTTAAGGTTTGAGTTATGCCTAGGGTAAGGGCTCTATTAACCAGAAAGCCCTGAGTTCCAAGAACACAGCAGCTGCGAAGGACTAGCCAAGAAGAGCGCAAAAGTACCACAACATGCCTGCCTCCACAGCTTTTTCCTTGGGGACATGCCTAATTCCTGGCTGATTTGCATTTCTCGTCATAGGGTTGGGGTTCGGCCTAGGGCTAGGATTTTTAAAATCAGGAAGCCCTGAGTTCCAGGCACACTGGAGCTGTGAAAGGCATCCAAAAGGGAGTGCAAAAGTGCCACAACATGGCTGCTTTCACGGCTTTTTCCTTGGCAAGAAGCCTAACACCAGGCTGATTTCCCTTCCCAGGGTTACTGTTAGGCTTAGGCCTAGGGCTAGGATTTTTAAAACTAGGAAGCCCTGGGCTCCAGGCACACTGCAGCTGTTCAAGGCATCCCAAGGGGAGTACAAAAGTGCAACAACATGGCAGCTTTCACAGCTTTTTCCTTGGCACCATCCCTATACCTAGGCTGATTTATCTGCCTAGGGTTAGGGTTAGGCTTCAGCCTAGGGCTTGGATTTCTTTAACCAGGAAGCCCTGAGTTCCAGGCTTACTTCATCTGCCAAAGGCATCCCAAAGGGAGTGCAGAAGTGCCACAACATGGCTGCTTTCACGGCTTTTCCCTTAGGAAGAACCCTAATACCCGGCTGATTTACCTTCCTAGGGTTACTGTTAGGCTTAGGCCTAGGACTTTTAAAACCAGGAAGCCCTGGGCTCCAGGCACACCGCAGCTGCGAAAGGCATCCCAAGGGGAGCGCAAAAGTGACGCAACTTGGCTGCCACCACTGATATTTCCATGAGAGCATCCCGAACCATAGGTTGATTTTCCTTCCTAGGGTTAAGGTTTGAGTTATGCCTAGGGTAAGGGCTCTATTAACCAGAAAGCCCTGAGTTCCAAGAACACAGCAGCTGCGAAGGACTAGCCAAGAAGAGCGCAAAAGTACCACAACATGCCTGCCTCCACAGCTTTTTCCTTGGGGACATGCCTAATTCCTGGCTGATTTGCCTTTCTCGTCTTAGGGTTGGGGTTCGGCCTAGGGCTAGGATTTTTAAAATCAGGAAGCCCTGAGTTCCAGGCACACTGGAGCTGTGAAAAGCATCCAAAAGGGAGTGCAAAAGTGCCACAACATGGCTGCTTTCACGGCTTTTTCCTTGGCAAGAAGCCTAACACCAGGCTGATTTACCTTCCCAGGGTTACTGTTAGGCTTAGGCCTAGGGCTAGGATTTTTGAAACTAGGAAGCCCTGGGCTCCAGGCACACTGCAGCTGTTCAAGGCATCCCAAGGGGAGTACAAAAGTGCAACAACATGGCAGCTTTCACAGCTTTTTCCTTGGCACCATCCCTATACCTAGGCTGATTTATCTGCCTAGGGTTAGGGTTAGGCTTCAGCCTAGGGCTTGGATTTCTTTAACCAGGAAGCCCTGAGTTCCAGGCTTACTTCATCTGCCAAAGGCATCCCAAAGGGAGTGCAGAAGTGCCACAACATGGCTGCTTTCACGGCTTTTCCCTTAGGAAGAACCCTAATACCCAGCTGATTTACCTTCCTAGGGTTACTGTTAGGCTTAGGCCTAGGACTTTTAAAACCAGGAAGCCCTGGGCTCCAGGCACACTGCAGCTGCGAAAGGCATCCCAAGGGGAGCGCAAAAGTGACGCAACTTGGCTGCCACCACTGATATTTCCATGAGACCATCCCGAACCATAGGTTGATTTTCCTTCCTAGGGTTAAGGTTTGAGTTACGCCTAGGGTAAGGGCTCTATTAACCAGAAAGCCCTGAGTTCCAAGAACACAGCAGCTGCGAAGGACTAGCCAAGAAGAGCGCAAAAGTAGCACAACATGCCTGCCTCCACAGCTTTTTCCTTGGGGACATGCCTAATTCCTGGCTGATTTGCCTTTCTCGTCTTAGGGTTGGGGTTCGGCCTAGGGCTAGGATTTTTAAAATCAGGAAGCCCTGAGTTCCAGGCACACTGGAGCTGTGAAAGGCATCCAAAAGGGAGTGCAAAAGTGCCACAACATGGCAGCTTTCACGGCTTTTTCCTTGGCAAGAAGCCTAACACCAGGCTGATTTACCTTCCCAGGGTTACTGTTAGGCTTAGGCCTAGGGCTAGGATTTTTGAAACTAGGAAGCCCTGGGCTCCAGCCACACTGCAGCTGTTCAAGGCATCCCAAGGGGAGTACAAAAGTGCAACAACATGGCAGCTTTCACAGCTTTTTCCTTGGCACCATCCCTATACCTAGGCTGATTTATCTGCCTAGGGTTAGGGTTAGCGTTAAGCCTAGGGCTTGGATTTCTTTAACCAGGAAGCCCTGAGTTCCAGGCTTACTTCATCTGCCAAAGGCATCCCAAAGGGAGTGCAGAAGTGCCACAACATGGCTGCTTTCACGGCTTTTCCCTTAGGAACAACCCTAATACCCGGCTGATTTACCTTCCTAGGGTTACTGTTAGGCTTAGGCCTAGGACTTTTAAAACCAGGAAGCCCTGGGCTCTAGGCACACTGCAGCTGCGAAAGGCATCCCTAGGGGAGCGCAAAAGTGATGCAACTTGGCTGCCACCACTGATATTTCCATGAGACCATCCCGAACCTTAGGCTCATTTTCCTTCCTAGGGTTAAGGTTTGAGTTATGCCTAGGGTAAGGGCTCTATTAACCAGAAAGCCCTGAGTTCCAAGAACACAGCAGCTGCGAAGGACTAGCCAAGAAGAGCGCAAAAGTACCACAACATGCCTGCCTCCACAGCTTTTTCCTTGGGGACATGCCTAATTCCTGGCTGATTTGCCTTTCTTGTCTTAGGGTTGGGGTTCGGCCTAGGGCTAGGATTTTTAAAATCAGGAAGCCCTGAGTTCCAGGCACACTGGAGCTGTGAAAGGCATCCAAAAGGGAGTGCAAAAGTGCCACAACATGGCTGCTTTCACGGCTTTTTCCTTGGCAAGAAGCCTAACACCAGGCTGATTTACCTTCCCAGGGTTACTGTTAGGCTTAGGCCTAGGGCTAGGATTTTTGAAACTAGGAAGCCCTGGGCTCCAGGCACACTGCAGCTGTTCAAGGCATCCCAAGGGGAGTACAAAAGTGCAACAACATGGCAGCTTTCACAGCTTTTTCCTTGGCACCATCCCTATACCTAGGCTGATTTATCTGCCTAGGGTTAGGGTTAGGCTTCAGCCTAGGGCTTGGATTTCTTTAACCAGGAAGCCCTGAGTTCCAGGCTTACTTCATCTGCCAAAGGCATCCCAAAGGGAGTGCAGAAGTGCCACAACATGGCTGCTTTCACGGCTTTTCCCTTAGGAAGAACCCTAATACCCAGCTGATTTACCTTCCTAGGGTTACTGTTAGGCTTAGGCCTAGGACTTTTAAAACCAGGAAGCCCTGGGCTCCAGGCACACTGCAGCTGCGAAAGGCATCCCAAGGGGAGCGCAAAAGTGACGCAACTTGGCTGCCACCACTGATATTTCCATGAGACCATCCCGAACCATAGGTTGATTTTCCTTCCTAGGGTTAAGGTTTGAGTTACGCCTAGGGTAAGGGCTCTATTAACCAGAAAGCCCTGAGTTCCAAGAACACAGCAGCTGCGAAGGACTAGCCAAGAAGAGCGCAAAAGTAGCACAACATGCCTGCCTCCACAGCTTTTTCCTTGGGGACATGCCTAATTCCTGGCTGATTTGCCTTTCTCGTCTTAGGGTTGGGGTTCGGCCTAGGGCTAGGATTTTTAAAATCAGGAAGCCCTGAGTTCCAGGCACACTGCAGCTGTGAAAGGCATCCAAAAGGGAGTGCAAAAGTGCCACAACATGGCTGCTTTCACGGCTTTTTCCTTGGCAAGAAGCCTAACACCAGGCTGATTTACCTTCCCAGGGTTACTGTTAGGCTTAGGCCTAGGGCTAGGATTTTTAAAACTAGGAAGCCCTGGGCTCCAGGCACACTGCAGCTGTTCAAGGCATCCCAAGGGGAGTACAAAAGTGCAACAACATGGCAGCTTTCACAGCTTTTTCCTTGGCACCATCCCTATACCTAGGCTGATTTATCTGCCTAGGGTTAGGGTTAGCGTTAAGCCTAGGGCTTGGATTTCTTTAACCAGGAAGCCCTGAGTTCCAGGCTTACTTCATCTGCCAAAGGCATCCCAAAGGGAGTGCAGAAGTGCCACAACATGGCTGCTTTCACGGCTTTTCCCTTAGGAAGAACCCTAATACCCGGCTGATTTACCTTCCTAGGGTTACTGTTAGGCTTAGGCCTAGGACTTTTAAAACCAGGAAGCCCTGGTCTCTAGGCACACTGCAGCTGCGAAAGGCATCCCTAGGGGAGCGCAAAAGTGATGCAACTTGGCTGCCACCACTGATATTTCCATGAGACCATCCCGAACCTTAGGCTCATTTTCCTTCCTAGGGTTAAGGTTTGAGTTATGCCTAGGGTAAGGGCTCTATTAACCAGAAAGCCCTGAGTTCCAAGAACACAGCAGCTGCGAAGGACTAGCCAAGAAGAGCGCAAAAGTACCACAACATGCCTGCCTCCACAGCTTTTTCCTTGGGGACATGCCTAATTCCTGGCTGATTTGCATTTCTCGTCATAGGGTTGGGGTTCGGCCTAGGGCTAGGATTTTTAAAATCAGGAAGCCCTGAGTTCCAGGCACACTGGAGCTGTGAAAGGCATCCAAAAGGGAGTGCAAAAGTGCCACAACATGGCTGCTTTCACGGCTTTTTCCTTGGCAAGAAGCCTAACACCAGGCTGATTTCCCTTCCCAGGGTTACTGTTAGGCTTAGGCCTAGGGCTAGGATTTTTAAAACTAGGAAGCCCTGGGCTCCAGGCACACTGCAGCTGTTCAAGGCATCCCAAGGGGAGTACAAAAGTGCAACAACATGGCAGCTTTCACAGCTTTTTCCTTGGCACCATCCCTATACCTAGGCTGATTTATCTGCCTAGGGTTAGGGTTAGGGTTCAGCCTAGGGCTTGGATTTCTTTAACCAGGAAGCCCTGAGTTCCAGGCTTACTTCATCTGCCAAAGGCATCCCAAAGGGAGTGCAGAAGTGCCACAACATGGCTGCTTTCACGGCTTTTCCCTTAGGAAGAACCCTAATACCCGGCTGATTTACCTTCCTAGGGTTACTGTTAGGCTTAGGCCTAGGACTTTTAAAACCAGGAAGCCCTGGGCTCCAGGCACACTGCAGCTGCGAAAGGCATCCCAAGGGGAGCGCAAAAGTGACGCAACTTGGCTGCCACCACTGATATTTCCATGAGACCATCCCGAACCATAGGTTGATTTTCCTTCCTAGGGTTAAGGTTTGAGTTACGCCTAGGGTAAGGGCTCTATTAACCAGAAAGCCCTGAGTTCCAAGAACACAGCAGCTGCGAAGGACTAGCCAAGAAGAGCGCAAAAGTAGCACAACATGCCTGCCTCCACAGCTTTTTCCTTGGGGACATGCCTAATTCCTGGCTGATTTGCCTTTCTCGTCTTAGGGTTGGGGTTTGGCCTAGGGCTAGGATTTTTAAAATCAGGAAGCCCTGAGTTCCAGGCACACTGGAGCTGTGAAAGGCATCCAAAAGGGAGTGCAAAAGTGCCACAACATGGCTGCTTTCACGGCTTTTTCCTTGGCAAGAAGCCTAACACCAGGCTGATTTACCTTCCCAGGGTTACTGTTAGGCTTAGGCCTAGGGCTAGGATTTTTAAAACTAGGAAGCCCTGGGCTCCAGGCACACTGCAGCTGTTCAAGGCATCCCAAGGGGAGTACAAAAGTGCAACAACATGGCAGCTTTCACAGCTTTTTCCTTGGCACCATCCCTATACCTAGGCTGATTTATCTGCCTAGGGTTAGGGTTAGCGTTAAGCCTAGGGCTTGGATTTCTTTAACCAGGAAGCCCTGAGTTCCAGGCTTACTTCATCTGCCAAAGGCATCCCAAAGGGAGTGCAGAAGTGCCACAACATGGCTGCTTTCACGGCTTTTCCCTTAGGAAGAACCCTAATACCCGGCTGATTTACCTTCCTAGGGTTACTGTTAGGCTTAGGCCTAGGACTTTTAAAACCAGGAAGCCCTGGTCTCTAGGCACACTGCAGCTGCGAAAGGCATCCCTAGGGGAGCGCAAAAGTGATGCAACTTGGCTGCCACCACTGATATTTCCATGAGACCATCCCGAACCTTAGGCTCATTTTCCTTCCTAGGGTTAAGGTTTGAGTTATGCCTAGGGTAAGGGCTCTATTAACCAGAAAGCCCTGAGTTCCAAGAACACAGCAGCTGCGAAGGACTAGCCAAGAAGAGCGCAAAAGTACCACAACATGCCTGCCTCCACAGCTTTTTCCTTGGGGACATGCCTAATTCCTGGCTGATTTGCATTTCTCGTCATAGGGTTGGGGTTCGGCCTAGGGCTAGGATTTTTAAAATCAGGAAGCCCTGAGTTCCAGGCACACTGGAGCTGTGAAAGGCATCCAAAAGGGAGTGCAAAAGTGCCACAACATGGCTGCTTTCACGGCTTTTTCCTTGGCAAGAAGCCTAACACCAGGCTGATTTCCCTTCCCAGGGTTACTGTTAGGCTTAGGCCTAGGGCTAGGATTTTTAAAACTAGGAAGCCCTGGGCTCCAGGCACACTGCAGCTGTTCAAGGCATCCCAAGGGGAGTACAAAAGTGCAACAACATGGCAGCTTTCACAGCTTTTTCCTTGGCACCATCCCTATACCTAGGCTGATTTATCTGCCTAGGGTTAGGGTTAGGGTTCAGCCTAGGGCTTGGATTTCTTTAACCAGGAAGCCCTGAGTTCCAGGCTTACTTCATCTGCCAAAGGCATCCCAAAGGGAGTGCAGAAGTGCCACAACATGGCTGCTTTCACGGCTTTTCCCTTAGGAAGAACCCTAATACCCGGCTGATTTACCTTCCTAGGGTTACTGTTAGGCTTAGGCCTAGGACTTTTAAAACCAGGAAGCCCTGGGCTCCAGGCACACCGCAGCTGCGAAAGGCATCCCAAGGGGAGCGCAAAAGTGACGCAACTTGGCTGCCACCACTGATATTTCCATGAGACCATCCCGAACCATAGGTTGATTTTCCTTCCTAGGGTTAAGGTTTGAGTTACGCCTAGGGTAAGGGCTCTATTAACCAGAAAGCCCTGAGTTCCAAGAACACAGCAGCTGCGAAGGACTAGCCAAGAAGAGCGCAAAAGTAGCACAACATGCCTGCCTCCACAGCTTTTTCCTTGGGGACATGCCTAATTCCTGGCTGATTTGCCTTTCTCGTCTTAGGGTTGGGGTTTGGCCTAGGGCTAGGACTTTTAAAATCAGGAAGCCCTGAGTTCCAGGCACACTGGAGCTGTGAAAGGCATCCAAAAGGGAGTGCAAAAGTGCCACAACATGGCTGCTTTCACGGCTTTTTCCTTGGCAAGAAGCCTAACACCAGGCTGATTTACCTTCCCAGGGTTACTGTTAGGCTTAGGCCTAGGGCTAGGATTTTTAAAACTAGGAAGCCCTGGGCTCCAGGCACACTGCAGCTGTTCAAGGCATCCCAAGGGGAGTACAAAAGTGCAACAACATGGCAGCTTTCACAGCTTTTTCCTTGGCACCATCCCTATACCTAGGCTGATTTATCTGCCTAGGGTTAGGGTTAGCGTTAAGCCTAGGGCTTGGATTTCTTTAACCAGGAAGCCCTGAGTTCCAGGCTTACTTCATCTGCCAAAGGCATCCCAAAGGGAGTGCAGAAGTGCCACAACATGGCTGCTTTCACGGCTTTTCCCTTAGGAAGAACCCTAATACCCGGCTGATTTACCTTCCTAGGGTTACTGTTAGGCTTAGGCCTAGGACTTTTAAAACCAGGAAGCCCTGGTCTCTAGGCACACTGCAGCTGCGAAAGGCATCCCTAGGGGAGCGCAAAAGTGATGCAACTTGGCTGCCACCACTGATATTTCCATGAGACCATCCCGAACCTTAGGCTGATTTTCCTTCCTAGGGTTAAGGTTTGAGTTATGCCTAGGGTAAGGGCTCTATTAACCAGAAAGCCCTGAGTTCCAAGAACACAGCAGCTGCGAAGGACTAGCCAAGAAGAGCGCAAAAGTACCACAACATGCCTGCCTCCACAGCTTTTTCCTTGGGGACATGCCTAATTCCTGGCTGATTTGCCTTTCTTGTCTTAGGGTTGGGGTTCGGCCTAGGGCTAGGATTTTTAAAATCAGGAAGCCCTGAGTTCCAGGCACACTGGAGCTGTGAAAGGCATCCAAAAGGGAGTGCAAAAGTGCCACAACATGGCTGCTTTCACGGCTTTTTCCTTGGCAAGAAGCCTAACACCAGGCTGATTTACCTTCCCAGGGTTACTGTTAGGCTTAGGCCTAGGGCTAGGATTTTTGAAACTAGGAAGCCCTGGGCTCCAGGCACACTGCAGCTGTTCAAGGCATCCCAAGGGGAGTACAAAAGTGCAACAACATGGCAGCTTTCACAGCTTTTTCCTTGGCACCATCCCTATACCTAGGCTGATTTATCTGCCTAGGGTTAGGGTTAGGCTTCAGCCTAGGGCTTGGATTTCTTTAACCAGGAAGCCCTGAGTTCCAGGCTTACTTCATCTGCCAAAGGCATCCCAAAGGGAGTGCAGAAGTGCCACAACATGGCTGCTTTCACGGCTTTTCCCTTAGGAAGAACCCTAATACCCAGCTGATTTACCTTCCTAGGGTTACTGTTAGGCTTAGGCCTAGGACTTTTAAAACCAGGAAGCCCTGGGCTCCAGGCACACTGCAGCTGCGAAAGGCATCCCAAGGGGAGCGCAAAAGTGACGCAACTTGGCTGCCACCACTGATATTTCCATGAGACCATCCCGAACCATAGGTTGATTTTCCTTCCTAGGGTTAAGGTTTGAGTTACGCCTAGGGTAAGGGCTCTATTAACCAGAAAGCCCTGAGTTCCAAGAACACAGCAGCTGCGAAGGACTAGCCAAGAAGAGCGCAAAAGTAGCACAACATGCCTGCCTCCACAGCTTTTTCCTTGGGGACATGCCTAATTCCTGGCTGATTTGCCTTTCTCGTCTTAGGGTTGGGGTTCGGCCTAGGGCTAGGATTTTTAAAATCAGGAAGCCCTGAGTTCCAGGCACACTGCAGCTGTGAAAGGCATCCAAAAGGGAGTGCAAAAGTGCCACAACATGGCTGCTTTCACGGCTTTTTCCTTGGCAAGAAGCCTAACACCAGGCTGATTTACCTTCCCAGGGTTACTGTTAGGCTTAGGCCTAGGGCTAGGATTTTTAAAACTAGGAAGCCCTGGGCTCCAGGCACACTGCAGCTGTTCAAGGCATCCCAAGGGGAGTACAAAAGTGCAACAACATGGCAGCTTTCACAGCTTTTTCCTTGGCACCATCCCTATACCTAGGCTGATTTATCTGCCTAGGGTTAGGGTTAGCGTTAAGCCTAGGGCTTGGATTTCTTTAACCAGGAAGCCCTGAGTTCCAGGCTTACTTCATCTGCCAAAGGCATCCCAAAGGGAGTGCAGAAGTGCCACAACATGGCTGCTTTCACGGCTTTTCCCTTAGGAAGAACCCTAATACCCGGCTGATTTACCTTCCTAGGGTTACTGTTAGGCTTAGGCCTAGGACTTTTAAAACCAGGAAGCCCTGGTCTCTAGGCACACTGCAGCTGCGAAAGGCATCCCTAGGGGAGCGCAAAAGTGATGCAACTTGGCTGCCACCACTGATATTTCCATGAGACCATCCCGAACCTTAGGCTCATTTTCCTTCCTAGGGTTAAGGTTTGAGTTATGCCTAGGGTAAGGGCTCTATTAACCAGAAAGCCCTGAGTTCCAAGAACACAGCAGCTGCGAAGGACTAGCCAAGAAGAGCGCAAAAGTACCACAACATGCCTGCCTCCACAGCTTTTTCCTTGGGGACATGCCTAATTCCTGGCTGATTTGCATTTCTCGTCATAGGGTTGGGGTTCGGCCTAGGGCTAGGATTTTTAAAATCAGGAAGCCCTGAGTTCCAGGCACACTGGAGCTGTGAAAGGCATCCAAAAGGGAGTGCAAAAGTGCCACAACATGGCTGCTTTCACGGCTTTTTCCTTGGCAAGAAGCCTAACACCAGGCTGATTTCCCTTCCCAGGGTTACTGTTAGGCTTAGGCCTAGGGCTAGGATTTTTAAAACTAGGAAGCCCTGGGCTCCAGGCACACTGCAGCTGTTCAAGGCATCCCAAGGGGAGTACAAAAGTGCAACAACATGGCAGCTTTCACAGCTTTTTCCTTGGCACCATCCCTATACCTAGGCTGATTTATCTGCCTAGGGTTAGGGTTAGGGTTCAGCCTAGGGCTTGGATTTCTTTAACCAGGAAGCCCTGAGTTCCAGGCTTACTTCATCTGCCAAAGGCATCCCAAAGGGAGTGCAGAAGTGCCACAACATGGCTGCTTTCACGGCTTTTCCCTTAGGAAGAACCCTAATACCCGGCTGATTTACCTTCCTAGGGTTACTGTTAGGCTTAGGCCTAGGACTTTTAAAACCAGGAAGCCCTGGGCTCCAGGCACACTGCAGCTGCGAAAGGCATCCCAAGGGGAGCGCAAAAGTGACGCAACTTGGCTGCCACCACTGATATTTCCATGAGACCATCCCGAACCATAGGTTGATTTTCCTTCCTAGGGTTAAGGTTTGAGTTACGCCTAGGGTAAGGGCTCTATTAACCAGAAAGCCCTGAGTTCCAAGAACACAGCAGCTGCGAAGGACTAGCCAAGAAGAGCGCAAAAGTAGCACAACATGCCTGCCTCCACAGCTTTTTCCTTGGGGACATGCCTAATTCCTGGCTGATTTGCCTTTCTCGTCTTAGGGTTGGGGTTTGGCCTAGGGCTAGGATTTTTAAAATCAGGAAGCCCTGAGTTCCAGGCACACTGGAGCTGTGAAAGGCATCCAAAAGGGAGTGCAAAAGTGCCACAACATGGCTGCTTTCACGGCTTTTTCCTTGGCAAGAAGCCTAACACCAGGCTGATTTACCTTCCCAGGGTTACTGTTAGGCTTAGGCCTAGGGCTAGGATTTTTAAAACTAGGAAGCCCTGGGCTCCAGGCACACTGCAGCTGTTCAAGGCATCCCAAGGGGAGTACAAAAGTGCAACAACATGGCAGCTTTCACAGCTTTTTCCTTGGCACCATCCCTATACCTAGGCTGATTTATCTGCCTAGGGTTAGGGTTAGCGTTAAGCCTAGGGCTTGGATTTCTTTAACCAGGAAGCCCTGAGTTCCAGGCTTACTTCATCTGCCAAAGGCATCCCAAAGGGAGTGCAGAAGTGCCACAACATGGCTGCTTTCACGGCTTTTCCCTTAGGAAGAACCCTAATACCCGGCTGATTTACCTTCCTAGGGTTACTGTTAGGCTTAGGCCTAGGACTTTTAAAACCAGGAAGCCCTGGTCTCTAGGCACACTGCAGCTGCGAAAGGCATCCCTAGGGGAGCGCAAAAGTGATGCAACTTGGCTGCCACCACTGATATTTCCATGAGACCATCCCGAACCTTAGGCTCATTTTCCTTCCTAGGGTTAAGGTTTGAGTTATGCCTAGGGTAAGGGCTCTATTAACCAGAAAGCCCTGAGTTCCAAGAACACAGCAGCTGCGAAGGACTAGCCAAGAAGAGCGCAAAAGTACCACAACATGCCTGCCTCCACAGCTTTTTCCTTGGGGACATGCCTAATTCCTGGCTGATTTGCATTTCTCGTCATAGGGTTGGGGTTCGGCCTAGGGCTAGGATTTTTAAAATCAGGAAGCCCTGAGTTCCAGGCACACTGGAGCTGTGAAAGGCATCCAAAAGGGAGTGCAAAAGTGCCACAACATGGCTGCTTTCACGGCTTTTTCCTTGGCAAGAAGCCTAACACCAGGCTGATTTCCCTTCCCAGGGTTACTGTTAGGCTTAGGCCTAGGGCTAGGATTTTTAAAACTAGGAAGCCCTGGGCTCCAGGCACACTGCAGCTGTTCAAGGCATCCCAAGGGGAGTACAAAAGTGCAACAACATGGCAGCTTTCACAGCTTTTTCCTTGGCACCATCCCTATACCTAGGCTGATTTATCTGCCTAGGGTTAGGGTTAGGCTTCAGCCTAGGGCTTGGATTTCTTTAACCAGGAAGCCCTGAGTTCCAGGCTTACTTCATCTGCCAAAGGCATCCCAAAGGGAGTGCAGAAGTGCCACAACATGGCTGCTTTCACGGCTTTTCCCTTAGGAAGAACCCTAATACCCGGCTGATTTACCTTCCTAGGGTTACTGTTAGGCTTAGGCCTAGGACTTTTAAAACCAGGAAGCCCTGGGCTCCAGGCACACCGCAGCTGCGAAAGGCATCCCAAGGGGAGCGCAAAAGTGACGCAACTTGGCTGCCACCACTGATATTTCCATGAGACCATCCCGAACCATAGGTTGATTTTCCTTCCTAGGGTTAAGGTTTGAGTTACGCCTAGGGTAAGGGCTCTATTAACCAGAAAGCCCTGAGTTCCAAGAACACAGCAGCTGCGAAGGACTAGCCAAGAAGAGCGCAAAAGTAGCACAACATGCCTGCCTCCACAGCTTTTTCCTTGGGGACATGCCTAATTCCTGGCTGATTTGCCTTTCTCGTCTTAGGGTTGGGGTTTGGCCTAGGGCTAGGATTTTTAAAATCAGGAAGCCCTGAGTTCCAGGCACACTGGAGCTGTGAAAGGCATCCAAAAGGGAGTGCAAAAGTGCCACAACATGGCTGCTTTCACGGCTTTTTCCTTGGCAAGAAGCCTAACACCAGGCTGATTTACCTTCCCAGGGTTACTGTTAGGCTTAGGCCTAGGGCTAGGATTTTTAAAACTAGGAAGCCCTGGGCTCCAGGCACACTGCAGCTGTTCAAGGCATCCCAAGGGGAGTACAAAAGTGCAACAACATGGCAGCTTTCACAGCTTTTTCCTTGGCACCATCCCTATACCTAGGCTGATTTATCTGCCTAGGGTTAGGGTTAGCGTTAAGCCTAGGGCTTGGATTTCTTTAACCAGGAAGCCCTGAGTTCCAGGCTTACTTCATCTGCCAAAGGCATCCCAAAGGGAGTGCAGAAGTGCCACAACATGGCTGCTTTCACGGCTTTTCCCTTAGGAAGAACCCTAATACCCGGCTGATTTACCTTCCTAGGGTTACTGTTAGGCTTAGGCCTAGGACTTTTAAAACCAGGAAGCCCTGGTCTCTAGGCACACTGCAGCTGCGAAAGGCATCCCTAGGGGAGCGCAAAAGTGATGCAACTTGGCTGCCACCACTGATATTTCCATGAGACCATCCCGAACCTTAGGCTGATTTTCCTTCCTAGGGTTAAGGTTTGAGTTATGCCTAGGGTAAGGGCTCTATTAACCAGAAAGCCCTGAGTTCCAAGAACACAGCAGCTGCGAAGGACTAGCCAAGAAGAGCGCAAAAGTACCACAACATGCCTGCCTCCACAGCTTTTTCCTTGGGGACATGCCTAATTCCTGGCTGATTTGCATTTCTCGTCATAGGGTTGGGGTTCGGCCTAGGGCTAGGATTTTTAAAATCAGGAAGCCCTGAGTTCCAGGCACACTGGAGCTGTGAAAGGCATCCAAAAGGGAGTGCAAAAGTGCCACAACATGGCTGCTTTCACGGCTTTTTCCTTGGCAAGAAGCCTAACACCAGGCTGATTTCCCTTCCCAGGGTTACTGTTAGGCTTAGGCCTAGGGCTAGGATTTTTAAAACTAGGAAGCCCTGGGCTCCAGGCACACTGCAGCTGTTCAAGGCATCCCAAGGGGAGTACAAAAGTGCAACAACATGGCAGCTTTCACAGCTTTTTCCTTGGCACCATCCCTATACCTAGGCTGATTTATCTGCCTAGGGTTAGGGTTAGGCTTCAGCCTAGGGCTTGGATTTCTTTAACCAGGAAGCCCTGAGTTCCAGGCTTACTTCATCTGCCAAAGGCATCCCAAAGGGAGTGCAGAAGTGCCACAACATGGCTGCTTTCACGGCTTTTCCCTTAGGAAGAACCCTAATACCCGGCTGATTTACCTTCCTAGGGTTACTGTTAGGCTTAGGCCTAGGACTTTTAAAACCAGGAAGCCCTGGGCTCCAGGCACACCGCAGCTGCGAAAGGCATCCCAAGGGGAGCGCAAAAGTGACGCAACTTGGCTGCCACCACTGATATTTCCATGAGAGCATCCCGAACCATAGGTTGATTTTCCTTCCTAGGGTTAAGGTTTGAGTTATGCCTAGGGTAAGGGCTCTATTAACCAGAAAGCCCTGAGTTCCAAGAACACAGCAGCTGCGAAGGACTAGCCAAGAAGAGCGCAAAAGTAGCACAACATGCCTGCCTCCACAGCTTTTTCCTTGGGGACATGCCTAATTCCTGGCTGATTTGCCTTTCTCGTCTTAGGGTTGGGGTTCGGCCTAGGGCTAGGATTTTTAAAATCAGGAAGCCCTGAGTTCCAGGCACACTGGAGCTGTGAAAAGCATCCAAAAGGGAGTGCAAAAGTGCCACAACATGGCTGCTTTCACGGCTTTTTCCTTGGCAAGAAGCCTAACACCAGGCTGATTTACCTTCCCAGGGTTACTGTTAGGCTTAGGCCTAGGGCTAGGATTTTTGAAACTAGGAAGCCCTGGGCTCCAGGCACACTGCAGCTGTTCAAGGCATCCCAAGGGGAGTACAAAAGTGCAACAACATGGCAGCTTTCACAGCTTTTTCCTTGGCACCATCCCTATACCTAGGCTGATTTATCTGCCTAGGGTTAGGGTTAGGCTTCAGCCTAGGGCTTGGATTTCTTTAACCAGGAAGCCCTGAGTTCCAGGCTTACTTCATCTGCCAAAGGCATCCCAAAGGGAGTGCAGAAGTGCCACAACATGGCTGCTTTCACGGCTTTTCCCTTAGGAAGAACCCTAATACCCAGCTGATTTACCTTCCTAGGGTTACTGTTAGGCTTAGGCCTAGGACTTTTAAAACCAGGAAGCCCTGGGCTCCAGGCACACTGCAGCTGCGAAAGGCATCCCAAGGGGAGCGCAAAAGTGACGCAACTTGGCTGCCACCACTGATATTTCCATGAGAGCATCCCGAACCATAGGTTGATTTTCCTTCCTAGGGTTAAGGTTTGAGTTACGCCTAGGGTAAGGGCTCTATTAACCAGAAAGCCCTGAGTTCCAAGAACACAGCAGCTGCGAAGGACTAGCCAAGAAGAGCGCAAAAGTAGCACAACATGCCTGCCTCCACAGCTTTTTCCTTGGGGACATGCCTAATTCCTGGCTGATTTGCCTTTCTCGTCTTAGGGTTGGGGTTTGGCCTAGGGCTAGGATTTTTAAAATCAGGAAGCCCTGAGTTCCAGGCACACTGGAGCTGTGAAAGGCATCCAAAAGGGAGTGCAAAAGTGCCACAACATGGCTGCTTTCACGGCTTTTTCCTTGGCAAGAAGCCTAACACCAGGCTGATTTACCTTCCCAGGGTTACTGTTAGGCTTAGGCCTAGGGCTAGGATTTTTGAAACTAGGAAGCCCTGGGCTCCAGCCACACTGCAGCTGTTCAAGGCATCCCAAGGGGAGTACAAAAGTGCAACAACATGGCAGCTTTCACAGCTTTTTCCTTGGCACCATCCCTATACCTAGGCTGATTTATCTGCCTAGGGTTAGGGTTAGCGTTAAGCCTAGGGCTTGGATTTCTTTAACCAGGAAGCCCTGAGTTCCAGGCTTACTTCATCTGCCAAAGGCATCCCAAAGGGAGTGCAGAAGTGCCACAACATGGCTGCTTTCACGGCTTTTCCCTTAGGAACAACCCTAATACCCGGCTGATTTACCTTCCTAGGGTTACTGTTAGGCTTAGGCCTAGGACTTTTAAAACCAGGAAGCCCTGGGCTCTAGGCACACTGCAGCTGCGAAAGGCATCCCTAGGGGAGCGCAAAAGTGATGCAACTTGGCTGCCACCACTGATATTTCCATGAGACCATCCCGAACCTTAGGCTCATTTTCCTTCCTAGGGTTAAGGTTTGAGTTATGCCTAGGGTAAGGGCTCTATTAACCAGAAAGCCCTGAGTTCCAAGAACACAGCAGCTGCGAAGGACTAGCCAAGAAGAGCGCAAAAGTACCACAACATGCCTGCCTCCACAGCTTTTTCCTTGGGGACATGCCTAATTCCTGGCTGATTTGCCTTTCTTGTCTTAGGGTTGGGGTTCGGCCTAGGGCTAGGATTTTTAAAATCAGGAAGCCCTGAGTTCCAGGCACACTGGAGCTGTGAAAGGCATCCAAAAGGGAGTGCAAAAGTGCCACAACATGGCTGCTTTCACGGCTTTTTCCTTGGCAAGAAGCCTAACACCAGGCTGATTTACCTTCCCAGGGTTACTGTTAGGCTTAGGCCTAGGGCTAGGATTTTTGAAACTAGGAAGCCCTGGGCTCCAGGCACACTGCAGCTGTTCAAGGCATCCCAAGGGGAGTACAAAAGTGCAACAACATGGCAGCTTTCACAGCTTTTTCCTTGGCACCATCCCTATACCTAGGCTGATTTATCTGCCTAGGGTTAGGGTTAGGCTTCAGCCTAGGGCTTGGATTTCTTTAACCAGGAAGCCCTGAGTTCCAGGCTTACTTCATCTGCCAAAGGCATCCCAAAGGGAGTGCAGAAGTGCCACAACATGGCTGCTTTCACGGCTTTTCCCTTAGGAAGAACCCTAATACCCAGCTGATTTACCTTCCTAGGGTTACTGTTAGGCTTAGGCCTAGGACTTTTAAAACCAGGAAGCCCTGGGCTCCAGGCACACTGCAGCTGCGAAAGGCATCCCAAGGGGAGCGCAAAAGTGACGCAACTTGGCTGCCACCACTGATATTTCCATGAGACCATCCCGAACCATAGGTTGATTTTCCTTCCTAGGGTTAAGGTTTGAGTTACGCCTAGGGTAAGGGCTCTATTAACCAGAAAGCCCTGAGTTCCAAGAACACAGCAGCTGCGAAGGACTAGCCAAGAAGAGCGCAAAAGTAGCACAACATGCCTGCCTCCACAGCTTTTTCCTTGGGGACATGCCTAATTCCTGGCTGATTTGCCTTTCTCGTCTTAGGGTTGGGGTTCGGCCTAGGGCTAGGATTTTTAAAATCAGGAAGCCCTGAGTTCCAGGCACACTGCAGCTGTGAAAGGCATCCAAAAGGGAGTGCAAAAGTGCCACAACATGGCTGCTTTCACGGCTTTTTCCTTGGCAAGAAGCCTAACACCAGGCTGATTTACCTTCCCAGGGTTACTGTTAGGCTTAGGCCTAGGGCTAGGATTTTTAAAACTAGGAAGCCCTGGGCTCCAGGCACACTGCAGCTGTTCAAGGCATCCCAAGGGGAGTACAAAAGTGCAACAACATGGCAGCTTTCACAGCTTTTTCCTTGGCACCATCCCTATACCTAGGCTGATTTATCTGCCTAGGGTTAGGGTTAGCGTTAAGCCTAGGGCTTGGATTTCTTTAACCAGGAAGCCCTGAGTTCCAGGCTTACTTCATCTGCCAAAGGCATCCCAAAGGGAGTGCAGAAGTGCCACAACATGGCTGCTTTCACGGCTTTTCCCTTAGGAAGAACCCTAATACCCGGCTGATTTACCTTCCTAGGGTTACTGTTAGGCTTAGGCCTAGGACTTTTAAAACCAGGAAGCCCTGGTCTCTAGGCACACTGCAGCTGCGAAAGGCATCCCTAGGGGAGCGCAAAAGTGATGCAACTTGGCTGCCACCACTGATATTTCCATGAGACCATCCCGAACCTTAGGCTCATTTTCCTTCCTAGGGTTAAGGTTTGAGTTATGCCTAGGGTAAGGGCTCTATTAACCAGAAAGCCCTGAGTTCCAAGAACACAGCAGCTGCGAAGGACTAGCCAAGAAGAGCGCAAAAGTACCACAACATGCCTGCCTCCACAGCTTTTTCCTTGGGGACATGCCTAATTCCTGGCTGATTTGCATTTCTCGTCATAGGGTTGGGGTTCGGCCTAGGGCTAGGATTTTTAAAATCAGGAAGCCCTGAGTTCCAGGCACACTGGAGCTGTGAAAGGCATCCAAAAGGGAGTGCAAAAGTGCCACAACATGGCTGCTTTCACGGCTTTTTCCTTGGCAAGAAGCCTAACACCAGGCTGATTTCCCTTCCCAGGGTTACTGTTAGGCTTAGGCCTAGAGCTAGGATTTTTAAAACTAGGAAGCCCTGGGCTCCAGGCACACTGCAGCTGTTCAAGGCATCCCAAGGGGAGTACAAAAGTGCAACAACATGGCAGCTTTCACAGCTTTTTCCTTGGCACCATCCCTATACCTAGGCTGATTTATCTGCCTAGGGTTAGGGTTAGGGTTCAGCCTAGGGCTTGGATTTCTTTAACCAGGAAGCCCTGAGTTCCAGGCTTACTTCATCTGCCAAAGGCATCCCAAAGGGAGTGCAGAAGTGCCACAACATGGCTGCTTTCACGGCTTTTCCCTTAGGAAGAACCCTAATACCCGGCTGATTTACCTTCCTAGGGTTACTGTTAGGCTTAGGCCTAGGACTTTTAAAACCAGGAAGCCCTGGGCTCCAGGCACACTGCAGCTGCGAAAGGCATCCCAAGGGGAGCGCAAAAGTGACGCAACTTGGCTGCCACCACTGATATTTCCATGAGACCATCCCGAACCATAGGTTGATTTTCCTTCCTAGGGTTAAGGTTTGAGTTACGCCTAGGGTAAGGGCTCTATTAACCAGAAAGCCCTGAGTTCCAAGAACACAGCAGCTGCGAAGGACTAGCCAAGAAGAGCGCAAAAGTAGCACAACATGCCTGCCTCCACAGCTTTTTCCTTGGGGACATGCCTAATTCCTGGCTGATTTGCCTTTCTCGTCTTAGGGTTGGGGTTTGGCCTAGGGCTAGGATTTTTAAAATCAGGAAGCCCTGAGTTCCAGGCACACTGGAGCTGTGAAAGGCATCCAAAAGGGAGTGCAAAAGTGCCACAACATGGCTGCTTTCACGGCTTTTTCCTTGGCAAGAAGCCTAACACCAGGCTGATTTACCTTCCCAGGGTTACTGTTAGGCTTAGGCCTAGGGCTAGGATTTTTAAAACTAGGAAGCCCTGGGCTCCAGGCACACTGCAGCTGTTCAAGGCATCCCAAGGGGAGTACAAAAGTGCAACAACATGGCAGCTTTCACAGCTTTTTCCTTGGCACCATCCCTATACCTAGGCTGATTTATCTGCCTAGGGTTAGGGTTAGCGTTAAGCCTAGGGCTTGGATTTCTTTAACCAGGAAGCCCTGAGTTCCAGGCTTACTTCATCTGCCAAAGGCATCCCAAAGGGAGTGCAGAAGTGCCACAACATGGCTGCTTTCACGGCTTTTCCCTTAGGAAGAACCCTAATACCCGGCTGATTTACCTTCCTAGGGTTACTGTTAGGCTTAGGCCTAGGACTTTTAAAACCAGGAAGCCCTGGTCTCTAGGCACACTGCAGCTGCGAAAGGCATCCCTAGGGGAGCGCAAAAGTGATGCAACTTGCCTGCCACCACTGATATTTCCATGAGACCATCCCGAACCTTAGGCTCATTTTCCTTCCTAGGGTTAAGGTTTGAGTTATGCCTAGGGTAAGGGCTCTATTAACCAGAAAGCCCTGAGTTCCAAGAACACAGCAGCTGCGAAGGACTAGCCAAGAAGAGCGCAAAAGTACCACAACATGCCTGCCTCCACAGCTTTTTCCTTGGGGACATGCCTAATTCCTGGCTGATTTGCATTTCTCGTCATAGGGTTGGGGTTCGGCCTAGGGCTAGGATTTTTAAAATCAGGAAGCCCTGAGTTCCAGGCACACTGGAGCTGTGAAAGGCATCCAAAAGGGAGTGCAAAAGTGCCACAACATGGCTGCTTTCACGGCTTTTTCCTTGGCAAGAAGCCTAACACCAGGCTGATTTACCTTCCCAGGGTTACTGTTAGGCTTAGGCCTAGGGCTAGGATTTTTGAAACTAGGAAGCCCTGGGCTCCAGGCACACTGCAGCTGTTCAAGGCATCCCAAGGGGAGTACAAAAGTGCAACAACATGGCAGCTTTCACAGCTTTTTCCTTGGCACCATCCCTATACCTAGGCTGATTTATCTGCCTAGGGTTAGGGTTAGGCTTCAGCCTAGGGCTTGGATTTCTTTAACCAGGAAGCCCTGAGTTCCAGGCTTACTTCATCTGCCAAAGGCATCCCAAAGGGAGTGCAGAAGTGCCACAACATGGCTGCTTTCACGGCTTTTCCCTTAGGAAGAACCCTAATACCCGGCTGATTTACCTTCCTAGGGTTACTGTTAGGCTTAGGCCTAGGACTTTTAAAACCAGGAAGCCCTGGGCTCCAGGCACACTGCAGCTGCGAAAGGCATCCCAAGGGGAGCGCAAAAGTGACGCAACTTGGCTGCCACCACTGATATTTCCATGAGAGCATCCCGAACCATAGGCTGATTTTCCTTCCTAGGGTTAAGGTTTGAGTTACGCCTAGGGTAAGGGCTCTATTAACCAGAAAGCCCTGAGTTCCAAGAACACAGCAGCTGCGAAGGACTAGCCAAGAAGAGCGCAAAAGTAGCACAACATGCCTGCCTCCACAGCTTTTTCCTTGGGGACATGCCTAATTCCTGGCTGATTTGCCTTTCTCGTCTTAGGGTTGGGGTTTGGCCGAGGGCTAGGATTTTTAAAATCAGGAAGCCCTGAGTTCCAGGCACACTGGAGCTGTGAAAGGCATCCAAAAGGGAGTGCAAAAGTGCCACAACATGGCTGCTTTCACGGCTTTTTCCTTGGCAAGAAGCCTAACACCAGGCTGATTTACCTTCCCAGGGTTACTGTTAGGCTTAGGCCTAGGGCTAGGATTTTTGAAACTAGGAAGCCCTGGGCTCCAGGCACACTGCAGCTGTTCAAGGCATCCCAAGGGGAGTACAAAAGTGCAACAACATGGCAGCTTTCACAGCTTTTTCCTTGGCACCATCCCTATACCTAGGCTGATTTATCTGCCTAGGGTTAGGGTTAGGCTTCAGCCTAGGGCTTGGATTTCTTTAACCAGGAAGCCCTGAGTTCCAGGCTTACTTCATCTGCCAAAGGCATCCCAAAGGGAGTGCAGAAGTGCCACAACATGGCTGCTTTCACGGCTTTTCCCTTAGGAAGAACCCTAATACCCGGCTGATTTACCTTCCTAGGGTTACTGTTAGGCTTAGGCCTAGGACTTTTAAAACCAGGAAGCCCTGGGCTCCAGGCACACTGCAGCTGCGAAAGGCATCCCAAGGGGAGCGCAAAAGTGACGCAACTTGGCTGCCACCACTGATATTTCCATGAGACCATCCCGAACCATAGGCTGATTTTCCTTCCTAGGGTTAAGGTTTGAGTTACGCCTAGGGTAAGGGCTCTATTAACCAGAAAGCCCTGAGTTCCAAGAACACAGCAGCTGCGAAGGACTAGCCAAGAAGAGCGCAAAAGTAGCACAACATGCCTGCCTCCACAGCTTTTTCCCTGGGGACATGCCTAATTCCTGGCTGATTTGCCTTTCTCGTCTTAGGGTTGGGGTTTGGCCTAGGGCTAGGATTTTTAAAATCAGGAAGCCCTGAGTTCCAGGCACACTGGAGCTGTGAAAGGCATCCAAAAGGGAGTGCAAAAGTGCCACAACATGGCTGCTTTCACGGCTTTTTCCTTGGCAAGAAGCCTAACACCAGGCTGATTTACCTTCCCAGGGTTACTGTTAGGCTTAGGCCTAGGGCTAGGATTTTTGAAACTAGGAAGCCCTGGGCTCCAGGCACACTGCAGCTGTTCAAGGCATCCCAAGGGGAGTACAAAAGTGCAACAACATGGCAGCTTTCACAGCTTTTTCCTTGGCACCATCCCTATACCTAGGCTGATTTATCTGCCTAGGGTTAGGGTTAGGCTTCAGCCTAGGGCTTGGATTTCTTTAACCAGGAAGCCCTGAGTTCCAGGCTTACTTCATCTGCCAAAGGCATCCCAAAGGGAGTGCAGAAGTGCCACAACATGGCTGCTTTCACGGCTTTTCCCTTAGGAAGAACCCTAATACCCGGCTGATTTACCTTCCTAGGGTTACTGTTAGGCTTAGGCCTAGGACTTTTAAAACCAAGAAGCCCTGGGCTCCAGGCACACTGCAGCTGCGAAAGGCATCCCAAGGGGAGCGCAAAAGTGACGCAACTTGGCTGCCACCACTGATATTTCCATGAGACCATCCCGAACCATAGGTTGATTTTCCTTCCTAGGGTTAAGGTTTGAGTTATGCCTAGGGTAAGGGCTCTATTAACCAGAAAGCCCTGAGTTCCAAGAACACAGCAGCTGTGAAGGACTAGCCAAGAAGAGCGCAAAAGTAGCACAACATGCCTGCCTCCACAGCTTTTTCCTTGGGGACATGCCTAATTCCTGGCTGATTTGCCTTTCTCGTCTTAGGGTTGGGGTTCGGCCTAGGGCTAGGATTTTTAAAATCAGGAAGCCCTGAGTTCCAGGCACACTGGAGCTGTGAAAGGCATCCAAAAGGGAGTGCAAAAGTGCCACAACATGGCTGCTTT